>NC_133777.1:44351964-44511303 GCF_003597395.2 Chelonoidis abingdonii | reverse complement strand
ACTAGCCTCGGTACATGGACGCACACCACCAAATTAATGTGCTTAGTGTGGCTGCGTGCACTCGACTTTACACAATCTGTTTTAAAAAAACGGTTTCTGTAAAATCAGAATAATCCCGTAGTGTAGACATACGCCTGGATACTGAATTTCCTCTCCTCAGTGGAGAGGGGTCAAGGGACCCAGCAGTTGGCGGTGCGTTCTCTCATGACTGTAGGGAATGTTTGCATGTAGCTTAGTATCAGTACAAAATAACGCTGAAAGAAAAAAAGTCCCAAATCAAAACGGGAGGCTGGGCCCGGCACCTGTGTGTCCCAGCCCTGCCTGGCATTGCTATGTGGCACTGTCAGAGGGGAGGGGGGAAGGAAGGGTTCATTTTGGTCTGCTCCCAAATTTTCATCCATGCTCTGGGGTCGTGTAATGGTGGGAAGTCATTCCTTTAAATCACAGTAGAGCCCAGGGGTCAGCCCACTCCGTCCCATTGTGGCCCATTAAGATTTGGGGAAGTCTGATGTATGCAAGGACCTAGGAAATAGGAGACATTGGCAGAGAGGAAGCAGTCCCAGGAATAAGTAGTGTTTAGTGGGGAAACCCAGTACCATATCTTTAAGGACCTGGGACCAGGAGTCTTAAAAGTGAGATGAACTTTGGGAAGAGGACCAATATAAATTCCGTCTCCTCCCCCATAGGATAAGCAGTTCTGTCTGCTGACCCCTCGGAGGCTGAAGGTAAAGAGGCTGCTTGGGGAAAAGAGGGCTGGAGGAGAAGCTGGCTCAAAGTGCAAGCCTGCTCCAGGAAGAAGGCTAGGGGCACCCGAAAGGGGAAGGAACCTGCCAGGCTTTATGTGGATCCAGAGTGGGTGTGAACTCATGAGATTAAAGCAGTGGGTTGAAGTCTGTAAAAAGAGTTAATAAACCAGCCCGCGCAAAATGGGTATTTGTTTGAAGTAATCTGGCCTGGGTAACTGATCGGATGAACCAGAGCCGGGTCGGTGGGCAGAGTACCTGCAAGCCCACGAGGGACCACAAGGGGGCACACTCCAGAGCAGCAAGGCCAAGAGGGACCACAAGGAGGCGTGCTCCTATCCCGGGGGAATTCAGTGTTAGGAGAGAGAAGGAATAATAAGCATCAGCCGGAGGCGAGTTTAGTGCACACAAGGGCTATATTAGTCATCCCCCCAGCTTGGCCAATGAACCTGAGTTCTGACCTTGCTAGTACAGTCCTGGACTCCTGTATAGTGAACTGCAAACTTACTTCATTCTGTCCCCCACCTCCTTCCAATCCTGGGGCCTCTCCTCATCTCTGTCAATGTGATCTTCAGCCCCTCACTTCTATTCCAGGATTGGGTCTCCACATCAGGGCCACAGATGCTTTGGGGGGCCCAGGGCAAAATCTGAAAGTGACCCCTTCACCCTTCCAAAAATGACCCTGGAGATGAGGGAGTTTCAGAAGAGTACTATTGAAAACTTTCAAGCTGATTTGTGAGGACAAAAGACAAATCACATCATGTTTATCTTTCTTGGGGGTTTTTGAAGCAGACACATTTATGACTGCCATAATTTAGGCTCCTTGCAAGATTGCGCTCTGTTGACAGCCTCACTCAGGCCTATTGTAGATCGGAGGTAACTTTTTATCAGGGCTAACTGGCTAAAGGAGCGCTGACCGCTCTCCTTCAGAAACCGAACTCTGCATGGAAATGAAAATCCTTAGCACGATGTAGCTGTGGGAAAACACATTGGGCAGCCCTTTCTCATAAAACTTATTTAACAACTTCATTGAAGTCACTTTTCCAAGCAGTGTCTCTCTCAGCTTGTTTGAAAGGTGACATTCTGCAATAAAAAATCCTCATCTATGAATCCATCAGGGAGCTCTTGAATAGTTCCTGATCTTTGGTGGTGCTGGAATTGGCATCAATTGGATCAGGTTCCAACACTATTGATTTTTTTCATCTGCTTCGGCTTTTGTAATTTTGCAGATAAGTGCATGTACAGTAGCATTAAAAGGTGAGCTTGCTTTCCTGGTTTTCACGGTCATACGCGGTGGGTCTGTCTTCGTCATGGAGTGTTTTCCTCTTTCAGCCTCTTCTCTTCTCGAAATCTTGTTTAAGGCCCAGGCCAGTTGCCACAAGTTTGGATGCATTGAGAATCAGAGGCCAAGATTCTCAAGGGTTCTCCAGTGCACTCATCTGTGATGGCACCAGCCTTGGTTCTTCACCAAGTGTAAGCTCAGACGCTCGAAGTAAACAACTGATGTTGTCAGCAGCTGGGAAGGTTTGAAATCAGAAAATGGTCAGGAAAACGAATGTGAAAGATTTTAACCATGGAGACAAACATTTCATTTGGTTGCATAAGTCAAGTTCTTCCTTCTGTTTCACCAGAACCTGGTGAATTTCCCTGGGTCCCTTCACTAGCGCTTTCACTGCTTCAGGTCTTGCCCTCCACTGAGTCTGGGATAGACTGTGCAGAGAAATGTGTAGCGTCCTGTAGGATTTTCCATTGGGCAGGACTGGAACTGAACAAATCTACGGCCAGACTGGTCAGGGAGACAAGCTGTTTTGCACCTTGGCTTATTTCTAGTGAACTAGAACCCCTTTCATCTTCTTCCTTGTGCCTGAGTGAGTTATGTGGAGAGCTGGAGCCCACCCTCAAAAGAAAACTCAAGAGGAGGTGTATATAAGCTGGAGTGCCTGCAGCACTGGCCTTTAGAGAGCTCACTACTAAGTAAAGGGTCCTGCTAGCCCAGGCCTATGCTGGTCTCACACGCAGACTGTGCAGAAAGCAGACACAGGGGGGGTCTGTGACAGAATTCTCCGTTCCCCCAGTTTTCGCATTTTATTGTCTCTTGAATTCATGTGTGTACAGGGGCTGTGAGTGCCATTTAAAGCGGGGGGGCTTCGTGCCATGCCCCTGGCCATGCTGCTCCCCCACACGCACCTGACCCTCTTCAGCATCCCCCACAGCAGCCCCGACCCCCTGGCCAATGAGTCCCACCCCTGCCCAAGAGCCTCAGACCTCAAGGGGACTCCCCCAGCCTGTCTGCTCCCAGGAGCTACTGCCCCCCATTCCTTGCCTTACTCCTTCCTGCAGAACCCACCCTCAGGGATCACGTCTGTCCTGCTTCCAGCCCAGTCCCTGGTTTCACCAGCTGGCCAGTGAAGGCCCAGCGTGCCGCACACGGGGGTTGCACTCGCTGGAGTGGCGCTGTGACCCCCTGTGCCAGGTCACACCACCACTGGCTCAGATTTTGCCAGGCCCTGGCCTGGGTGGTCCCTCTGGCTCCTCAGCCTGAGATGCGTACATCTGGATTGCGTCCATGGACATATGTGATCCAATAAACGTGTTGTGCCAGGGCAGGGAGACCTTGTCAAAGGCGGGGACCCAGAGCAAATTGCCCCTTTTCTCTCCTCCCCACCCTCCCATCCCTACCCTCACCACTCTGTCAGTGCTCCTCAGTACCTCCCTGCAGCTTGCCCTTAGATTGCTGGCTTGTGCTTACATGGGCCTATCACCGTAGTATCTGGGTGCCTAGCCCTTTGGTCCATTATTTAGCCTGGAGCCACACCCCCTGCCAGTCTGCTCCCTCCTAGCAGGGGCTGCCAGGTGGGCTGCATTGTCCTGAGCTGCTGTGCGAACAGAGCTGCTCAGGTCCCAGACTGAGGTTCCCGGGCTTGTCTCACTTGCAAACTAGCCTGTGCCTTCCCCGGGTTGTCGTTCGTTCCCTTGGGAGTGTAGGCTGTGGAGGAGCCGGCTAGCCATACGGGGTCGACTGGCAGGACCACTTTGTCTTCGCTGCCTTTTGTGGAGGGGGCAGGAGGCACCAAAGATACCAGTCGATGGTACTGACAGTCGTGGTCTGTGCGTGTGAAGTACTGTATGGCCTAAGGGGGGAAGAGGGCCCCAAACCCAGGCAGCTAACTGTCAAAAGGGTGGGGGTGCCACATCCATGCAAAGGGACTGTGTTACGGATGGGCACACAGATACAGAGACAGATCGGCTGTACCCTCGCCCCAGTATAGACCTTACTTCATGAGGAAATTAAAGCACAAAACAACTAGCCCAACCAGGAGATTCCCTCAGATATCTACAGGCCCAGGCATTGGCCTCTCCTGCTTCTCCCTAGCATTCTGGGGCAGTTGCTCTGTGGGGCGGCATGGGGTTTGCTGGGCTGAGGACAGAGCCCTTGTTGACTCTCCTGCCCCCCCAGAGTCTATGGAACAGCTTGGCACTTCCAGACTGCGTGCTTCAGCCAGGCCCTGGCCTGAGTCCAACCTAGCCAGCATTTGGGGGCTATTAGACGTGTCTAGCAAGGCCTTTGTTCCCCTATCTCACTGCCTCCCCACATCCTGGGGCTCCTGGGCAGACTGGGCCCCCCTTCCCCTTTGCAGCCCAGCAGTCTGTAACCCCAGTGTGCTGCTCTGGCAAAATTGAGTTTTCTGTAATGTAATTGCTGCAGTGATTCAGTTCCTGTAGCATTTAGCGCAAATTGTGTTCTTCCCGAGCAGCACACAGGTCAGCTCTGACAATAATGACTGCAAGTCAGAGTCCCTGGCACTGGCTGCACAGAAAAGGTGCAATTGGTTCCCCAGCAGAGCTTTAGCCAGAGATACAGCTTCTTTGATCAAGTGTGAAATTCATTTCCTGGCTGTATAGAATACAATTCCAGTGCCGTGCTGCTCCCTCCACAGGGGCAGGGCTGTGGGAGGGGGTCTCTGCTTCGCTTTGTCCACAGGGGCTAGGGGGCAGGGAGAGGAGGAAGGACGAAATGGGGACCAGAGAGAGCTGCGTAAAGTTACTCAGGGCACCACTCCCAGTGCCAGTTTGCTCAGCATCTAGCAGACTCCCTGACCAGCCTGAGTCTTGGGCAGATTCCAAACCCTCCATTCACACGAGTCACTCACAATCCCAGCTTTGGGCTTCCCCATGCACAGGGGTCCCAGCAGGGCCTTTGCATGAGCTTTGCTAGGTGGAGGGATAGGGCTAGCAGTGTTTTAAGGTGTCTCTGTTCCGAACTTGTAGCAGGGAAGGAAGGGGGAGAAAGAGAAATGTGGTTAAAAATAAACATTGCACATCACCCGCACATTTAACCCCCTACACACCTACAGCTATGTGCAAACACACACAAGTACACAGACACAGACGTACACACCCACGTAGATGTGTGTGTATATACGCACACACCCAGACACATGCACACACACAAACTCATCACTCAATGACTGGGGGTATGTTTCCTTTTGCTCGTTTCAATAAGCCACATTCTAATCCCGATTCCACCAGAGTCAATCCAGAGTCAGGCTATTGAAGCCCATAGAGTTAATCCTGATTACCAGCAAGGGAACACAGCTCAGATGCTAGCTAGCTAACGAGTGTCATGATTTCCTGTAAATGAGTGGAGCTGACAGTGGTGCTTCCTGGGGTCCATGGTGCATCAGTGGGTGCTAGGTAGGGACAGCCTGAAGGAAGCTGAGGAGTAACACCAGCCGACGATTTGGCCCCAGGATTAATCTGGGTAGTGTAGCCTGCACTGAATGTGATGGTGTGAGTTCCCGAGCGCTGCTCGGGGACGTGTAGGTCAGAGCTCCCTGTGGCAGTGCCCGCTTGGAAGGAGGAGCTGGTGGAGGACGGGAGCCAGGAGGAGGACAGACCAGTCAGGATTCAAACTGAGGCCTGGACCTGGGAGCAGGCCATGCCAGGAGGTGGGCCAGCACTGCCCAGCCCCTGAGGCAAGGACATTTGGTCTCCAGCCTCAGCTTGCATGCTGTGTCCCTGCTCTGCATGTGCTGCGATGGGCAATGGGCGGATGCCCTGCTGCTGCCAGGCCCTGGCAGTGCGTGCCAGTCTGCTGCTCCTCGCTAGCTGTCTCCACCTCCTACTTCTCCCTCACAGCCTTTGTGTGAGGTGTGAGTCCAGTTAGAGCCAGTACAGCACAGCTTCTGGGCCGTAGCAACATGGGCTTTGCTGGGATGGGGGCAGAGGCCCCATGGATGCTCCTGCTCTCTGACCTGGCTGCTCCCCAGGTTCTAGACAAGCTGCTCCAAGCCTGAAGGAGGCAAGAGGGTGGGGAGGAAGGGGGAAAGGAGTGATGTCACAGGGAAAGACGTAAAGGAGGGAATGGGGGGGCGAAGGGATGGAGGGTTATCGGGGAGGGGGAAAGGAGAGAAAAGGGGATCAGCAGACAGGACCGGTAAAGAGAAAACACAGAAGCAATAGATAAGGGGAAAGAAACTGATGTGAGGTGGTTCCTTTTGTACCCAATCCACAGGCCAGGTGAGTCGTTTACAACCCTTTCCAGGAAGCCTGGGTTTTCAGCTCAAGCCGCTCATGCGTTTAGCTCTAGAAGTCCCTGGGGGTGTTGGCCGCAATGGCAGCCACCACCCTGGCACTGACCCAATTAACCACGCAAGCCACCTGGATGTACGCATCCCTCCAGGACAGCCCATCCCGCCCCGTGCTGTGAGGATCGTGCAGGGTGTCACCACAGAGCAGGTGTGAAAAAGGCACCCTGAGCAGGGCTAGGAGCTACAGCAAGGAGCAGATGGGCAATAGGGTCAGGTGGGGAGGGTCCGAGGAGGCTGATCTGGGGGAAGCGACACGGCACCAGAGCTTGGTGGGACAGGGATGTTCTGTTTTGAAGTCATGGGATCTCTTGCTACGTTTGGTTTTATTTTGAAATGAAACCCAAGAATGTCAGCATTTCCCGGGACAACGTTTTTGAAAAAATTCCATTTTGGGTCCATGGAAAGGTTCTGTTTTGAGAAACTCAGCGTGGTCAGTTGGGATTACAAGTGGTTCTTGTCTCTCCCACATCACTGAGATCAGACTCAAACCCCAAACCAATTTGCAAACAAAAGGCGCTTTGAAGAGAAAAAGTGAAATTTTGTCAAAATCCAGGCTTTCCCACGAGATGTTTAGATTTTGACAAAATGGTATTTTCCCACAAGAAATTTCTGACCCACTTTCCTAAGCTTTGTTGGCTGCTATTTCTCTGGGCAGCATATACTGTCCAGCCATGACTGGCCTCCCCCTCTGCGCTCTGTACACACCCAGGTAGATTTACAGAGTCATTTCTGGCATGGACTGTTTCCCACCAGCAGTGGAGATGTGGCCATGTGGCCAGCATATTGAGGGGACAAGTTTAGCCCCAGGTCCTCAAAGCTATTTAGGCACTTAACATCATTGATGTCAATGAGGATCTAGGCCTCAGAGTTTGTCAGGAGGCAGCATGGCAGGGGTGAGACAGGACATCTGGGTTCTCTTCCTGACTCTGTCCCTGTCTCCTCATGTGGTCTTCCCCCACTCTGTGCCTCAGTTTCCCCATCTCATAATACTTCTGGTCCTCATCAGAAACAGGCTACAGACACACGTGGTGGCAGTGAGACAGTCAGCCCTTCTGTACTGGGCTGTGCCCTCACATCTCTCCAATCACTGGGCCAGATCTGCCCCAAGGGTAGTGCCATTGGCTTCACTAGAGTTACAGCAGGGCTGAATTTGGCTGGCTGCGTTCATGCCCTGGGTGCCTGTGTGCTTGCAGAATTCACAGGTGGCTCCCTCTAAAGACCATCAGTGACTTGCGAAGCGCCTCACACTCCTTCTCTTTCAATAAGCGTCTTCGGAGCTTGGCAGCACGGGAGTCCTGGGTTTGGTTACACAATGGATACAGCATGGGCACCAGCAGAGCAAGGTCTCCTTCCACAGCTTGCTGCTTCCACCCCAATCTGGCAAGATGGCCTCTCAGCCAGAGAGGAGAGTAGAGTCTACTCAGTCACTGGTACTTCTGCTGAGGCTGCCAGTGGGAGGGACAGACCAGCCCCTGGGATGGAGGCAGGGGCGGCTCTAGGTATTTTGCTGCCCCAAGCACGGCAGGCAGGCTGCATTTGGTGGATTGCCTCTGGGAGGTCCGCAGTCCCACGGATTCGGCGGCATGCCTGCGGGAGGTCTGCTGAAGCCACGGGACCAGTGGACCCTCCGCAGGCATGCCGCCGAAGGCAAACTGCCTGCTGCCCTCGCGGAGACCAGCAGAGTGCCCCCCTTGGCTTGCCGCCCCAGGCACGCGCTTGGCGTGCTGGTGCCTGGAGCCGCCCCTGGGTGGAGGTTTTGTCTGTGGTGTAGCTGACTGGCTGAGACACTCAGAGCATTTCACACAATGGGTGTCGGCTGGTGGATGTCATTTACAAACCCCATCCTGAGCACAGGCAGAAGGGAGAGGAGAGGAGAGTCTCCCCCGCACACCCAGCACAGCTGCTAGAGCTGCCCATCATGGAGGCACACACCACAGCTCGGACCAATAAGGAAAACAACCCCAGCTAGAAAGGAAGGAGAATGGCAAGTGCTGGGGAAGGAGAAAGGCCTGAAGTGGGGGTGGCAGCAGGCCCGTGCTAGCTGCTCTGGTAGCTGGTCTGGAATCTGATAGCCTGGTAAGGGAAGAGGGCAAGCCCTGGAGTTTAAGGGCAGAGTGACTCATTTTAGGTTAAGTTGATGGGCTGGGCTAATTTGAGATGAATAGAGGGCCACCAGTTAGGAGAAAGCTGGGACCTCTGGAGAGACTGCCCCAAGACACTAATTAGGTCAGCACCAGCCTGGAATGGATTTGAACTCATGCCATGGAGGAGTGAGATGCTGTAAACCATCACCAGACAAAATCACCAGATCCCAGATAAAAAGAAAAAGCAATGGGCTGGGACTTTTGCCTGCTGGCCATCTCCTCCAGCCTCCTTAGAGCAGCGTTAGGCCATGGTCCAGACCCATAACCTGCCAGTTTTCCAGGAAGCTTTTCTCCTGCAGGCCCTTGTCCGTTCAGATCACTAAAACCTAAGGCAGGAGGATTTGGAACAATAGTGCTGCTCTTTCCCCCACAGAGCACCTTTCATAAGCACTTTAAGCACCATTGAAATGCAGCCTCCACTAAGGGAGGCTGCTTATCAGCACCCAGCGCCACTAAACAGTGGTTTGTGAGATGCAGTGAAGAATCCCATATCTGCCGGGGATCTGCAAAGGGAATGTAAGGAGGCAGAATGCTACAAACCAGACTGGAATCTGGGGATAAGAGCCTGCCTTTATAATGGGGGCCATGGGCTCTTTAAGAACTACTGGCTAGATTGGGGAACTCACTGCCACAGGAAGTTTTTAAGTCCAAAAATTTAGCAAAATTCAGAAAGCATTTGGCTAATTATAAGGCTTAAGCTGATCTCCAACTATGAGAGAACGGGATGGTCTCTGTGAGGGACAGCAGGGTTCTTGTACCTTCCTGGGAAGCACATGCTGCTGGGCAGTGTTGGAGACAGGATATTGGCTGGACCTCGGTCTGACTGAGTTGGCAATTCCCATATTCCTATGACGTTCAGAACCTCCTGTAAAATGGGCCCTTCAGCTGCTCAGTGCCTCTTCACGCTCTCCTGGGGTACTGCATCAGTCCTGACTGAGATGGAAGAGCACCATCTTCTGTCCATCTGCAGCATCTTCAATTAGCCTTGGGGGCACCCCATCCCAGCACTGACTTGTGTACCCGACGATCTGCTGAGATTCCACCCCATGGTGGTAATTCTCCCTTTCTGGGACGGCATCTCCCACCTGTGGGAAATCTCTGCCCTGGGTGGGTTGCTAGGTGGCTCGTTGCAAAGTGCTGAAAAATTGACCCCGTTTGGGAAAATGCCAGTGCAAGTCTTTGAGGAGCGTGTTGCAAACAGCTCCAGTGATCACCTGGGCTGCTGAGCTCTGGATGTATTAAATAAAATAGATTTTCATTATGTAAGCGGAAAGAAAACTGCCGGAGACCCCAGTGTAGTAATTATGATGTCTTTTATTAGACGTGTGGAAAAAGATGAAGATTGTATAGCCCTGGAGACCTCCTGCAAGTTCTTTGAGTTTGAAAATCTCCTGTGTTTTTGTCCTCTCTTTTAGACTAATAGGAGATGTCATGATTGCATTCCCCATGCTACAGTTCATTTTACGAGGCTGTGCGAATCTGGAATCCAATAGGTATGTGTCTGTTATCATTACTGCAGTTGTGGCCTAGGAACCTCAGTCATGGACCAGGCATAGGCACTGTACAGACATGGAACAAAAGGGCAGCCCCATCCCTCAACAGTTACAATATATATTGTAAGTATAAGACAAGAGACAGTAGGTGGAGACACACAGACAGATGGGGGAGCACAAGGAACCAATGAGACAATATTATATCTATCTGGGTGTGGTTTGTGTATATACAGGTATGTGCAAGTCTCTTTGTGTTGTTATTATTGCAGTAATGCTTAAAGGCCAAGCAAGGCAGGCCCTCATTGTGCTAGGTGCTGTACAAACAAAATTCCCCTGAGATGCATTCCATACCTGGCCTCCCCTCCCCTCCCATGAGAACCATGTGGTGGGAAGAGGGGTTCTAGTATCAAGCATGTAGGACCAGCATCTGTCTCTCGAACTGCCAGAGCTCTCTCCTTACCCCTTCAGAGGGCATTAAGATGAGTGCCCTGTGTATTCTGGATCCATTACAATAACAATATGCAAAGTCTCTTGGAAATCACTGGGACTGTGCACATGGTCTCCATGACACAGAGCTGTCCTGCCCGTGGCATCGTATGACATGAGGAGGGGGGAGATCTAGGAAAGAGTCACTTTCCTCTAGCACTGAACAAGGAACTTGTGAAACAGTGTTACCCCTAAAGCTATTCTGGCTCCCTCCTTGCCTCTCTGTAGAGCTTCTGCACAGCACCTTGCCCAGCTCCCTGGCTTCCTGCTACCATTTTAAAGGCACAGGACACATGTCCTCACATATAGGAATGAGCTGATTTGGTGGGCACATGGGCAGGCAGGCTGGGGCAGATCCATAGCTAGTGTAAAACAGCAAGCAATGATAGTATGGAGGAATGCAAACCACTATGCAGCAGCCTCCTTTGCCAACCTAGGTTGTGATCTCAGACTTAAGCAGGGTGGAACCTGGTCACTACTTAATGGGAAACCCCTAAGGAACTTGTAGATGCTGTGCATGATACCCTAAGAGGCACTCTCCCTGCTGAGTCAGGGCTGACTCAGTGTCCTTACCTCTTGTGAAGGGAAGTGGTGTGACCTCTGGGGTTGCTTCTGAAGACAGACATGTAATCAGAGTGCATAATTCCCTGATATCCTGCACCTTGTGGTGTCCTTCACACGAGTGCAACGCCACACCCACTCTATACTCACTTTGCATGCCAAGGGCCGCTGGTCTGGGAGGCAGGAGACACTGAGGGGAGGAGGCAGCTCTCACACTCATGGCTTGTTTGTGCAGAGGGAGTACGAGGGATTTAAACATTCCCCTGTGGAGCATCTGGTAGATGAACAACCATGTGTCTGGAGGCCTCTTCGGAGCAGCCATTTCATCACAGACCCAGGCAGCTGCAGTTATTTTGCAGTGTGAGGGGGATGGTGGGTGTCACGGAGTCACCGGGTCAATGCTCTGGAACTACTCCGTATGAAGCCAGTCAGGACTCTGGAGGAACCTCCTATCTCTGAGCACACTGTCACCAGGGCAAGAAGCTTACACAGCTTCAACCTTCCTGGGTCTGACCTCGGAGCATTCAGCATCCCCTTCCACGCTGTGCACTTCCCGCAACAAGTCTGCACAGGCGGGGCTCCTGGAGAAGCCAGAGGTCCCTGCACCCCAACTCTGCAGTCAGATGTGACTCTCAGCCAGCCAGTAAAACAGAAGGTTTATTCAGGGCTGTCCCTAGCTATTCTGAGGCCCTACAGAGCCCCTCCCCCCTCTCGCCCCGCTTCTCCCCTGTGGGGATGGGACAGGCTTCTGCAGGGGAAGGGGGGGGGACGGGCCCCAGGCCTCCGCAGAGGGGGGCGACGCTGGCTTAGGGGGAAGGGGGGACACACCCTCCAGCACTTACCGATGCTGTGGCTGGGTCTGGGTCACTGCACTCTCACCACCAGTGAGCGGAGCCCCCACCCTGCTGCAAAGCTCAAGGAAGTGGGGGCAGGGCTGGGCAAGGGCAGGAAGAGGTGGGGCAGGGGCGGAGGCCCTGTGGAAGAGCCAGGGCAGGGACTGAAGCAGCACGCAGCTGCGCAGGGCACCAGGGAATTTGGTGCCCGAAATTTCCTGGTGCCCTACCCAGCTAAGTACTTTGCATACAGGTAAGGATGGCCCTGGGTCTATTAGTTGACAGGAATGCAGCACAGAACAAAGCTTGGTATCACAGAAATCAGTGACTTTCAGCCAAGTCCATCTTGGGAGTCCTGGGCCAGATGCCCTGGACTCCCCCTCTTCCAGTCCCCCCACATAAACTGCCAGCTTCTAGCAACCCAACCTACGACACCCCCCTTGTTGCTCCTCCTCCTTCTCTTTGTCTCACTTCCTGGGCAAAAGGTGTCACCTGGTCACATCCCTCCTCCTGGGTGTCAGGTTACATCGGTGCAAAGAGCTGGGCAGCCTCACCTGCCCTGAGGGCCTCAGCAAAAATCTCAAACACCCAATTCCCACCACTGAAGTATTGGTGCAGTACACAGCGAAACTAAGGTACACACACTATTGGTATGGGACAGTAAGACTCACATGCAACATAACAAGATGAATAAAACCCCACTTCATCACAGGGGAATAAATGTGGCTCCTTTCCACACGAGGCCTCCGCCCATCCCAGCTCCCTGCAGCCTGGGAAGACCCTGCACAGCCAATGGTGCTGCACACTGCTGCCAAGAGAAGGACTGGCTAGGCCCAAGCTGGGGAATATGGGCATCTCCTCCAGTGCCCCTGGTTACTAGCACGAGCAGGGGAGGTTGAAGAGATGGGAATTATGCAAATAGAATCTCACTCCCACTGTTTGCCCCCACACACACTGGGTGTGGGGAGAGGTCCTGAGCTCTGAGATCTCATTTTGCAGGATGAGAGTGCTTTCCCTCCACACACTGTTAGACAAACCCAATCTCCCTCCCCATCATTCTCCACTCAGAGCACTGTGAACTCAGGCAGAAGTGTGATCTGAGATCCCAGCTCCTTCCACCCCCATGTGCAAAGGCCTGCCCTAAGCTCTGAGGGCCATGCCCCAGGGATGCGGGAGGAACTCAGCTGCCCCCAAAGCTCCCTCCTGGGTTGAGAGTTTTTTACAGGCCCAGTGAATTTCCCAGTCACATGTTCCCTTTCAACCAGCCTTTCAGTTCCTCCAGGGCTACTGGATAAGACTGCAAAGAGTGTGCTGAAATCTCAAGTGTCTCCCTGCATAGCCAGCTTGCTAGGCTTCTACCCCAGCTTGTTTAACATAATATTTCCATAACAGCTGCCATTTTGCTCCCAGACAGTGTATTTATGTTAAAAACAACATAGGCCAAAATCCACAAAGGTATTTAATTTCCTAAAGTCCATTGAAGTCAGTGGAAGATCTAGCTATCTATCTAATCTCATATTGGACAGATACCTAACCTTAACGCATCTGATGAGAGAGAATGGGATTTGATAAGCCATTTCTGTTGTGTTCTGTCCCCTTACACCCCTTGTTAAAATGCAGCTGTTCTGTCTGACAGACCCTAAAGTTGTGAGTTCATGAGCAGCTGGAGAGATCCTTCTTCTGATTGCACAAACCATCCCCTTCTGCAGGGGTGCTGGAACAATCTGTATAGCTGGGGTGCTGAGAGCCATTGAACCAAACTGTGCCCTGTAGTTGAAGGAAACCACTTCTAGCCAGGGCTGCGCGCCCCCCACCCCCACCTATGATCTTTGCTGCCGGCTGTCTGAAAACACACAAATGCTCTACGGGGAAGGAAAGAGGATGGCAGCTTGGCTGAGTCCAAGGGATGTGCGTTATGCTGGGTGCTGCCCCTTGCTCCAGCCCCTGGTGTCTGCTCCTGGGGCCAGCACCCACAGGGCTGGCACTGATCCCCTCCTACCGCCTTGGCATTTACCCTCTGCTTAGCTCCCTCAACTCTTAGTTTGCAAGGCCTCTGCCTCTGCCCCAGCTCCCCCTGTCCGCCCACCCGCCCAGCTGAAGCGCTCATGCATCTGCTGCAATAGTAGCTCCCTGTCCCCCTCCCCCTCTTTGCTCGCGGAGCGGCTCCGGCGCCCCGTGCCAGCTCCACGGAGCAGGCTGGTGCACCCCTCCCCCCGCAGCTCCCATCCCGGCACCTCCACCCCGTGCACGGGGAGCGGGGCTGGCACGGGGGCGGGGAGGGGGGTTGTTTCCCAGTCCCTGTCCCGCTGCCGGCTGCCCCCTCTGATTGGCTCCCGCTGCCTCATTATGCTAAAACCTTGCGTCTCGTGGCGGGCTAGCCGGCTGACGTCATCCGGCTGGGGGGCAGGCGCGAGCGGGGCGCGGAGGGGCGCGCAGAGGCGGGCCCCCGCGCGCGGAGCAGGAACGCGGCCGGCCGCGGGAGCATGGCTACGGGCAGCGGCGGCGCCGCGCTCAGCACCGCGGACAGCGCCGCCAGGATGAACGGACTGAGCCCCGGCCCGGCCGGCATCGCCATGAAGGACCACGATGCCATCAAGCTGTTCGTGGGGCAGATCCCCCGCAACCTGGAGGAGGGGGACCTCAAGCCCCTCTTCGAGGAGTTCGGCAAGATCTACGAGCTCACGGTGCTAAAGGACAGGTTCACCGGCATGCACAAAGGTAGGGGCGCCCCCGGCCCCGGCCCTGGCCCCGGCCCGGAGCAACAAAGGGCCGGCTGCTCGGGGGAGGGGGGCCCGGCCCCAGCCCCCCGCCTGCACCGTACACCTAGCCCCCAGAGCCCCCCAGATTGCCCACCCAGCCCTGCAACTGCCCCAGCTCTCCCACCTGCACCCAGCTCCCGAAGCCCGCTAGCTCCGCAGGCCCAGTGTGTGCAAGGGGGAGAGGATCTGGCCCCCAGCATCCACTCCTGCACCCAGAGCCCCCCGCCCCATCGCCCACCCAGCCCCACTTCAGCTGCCCCCAGATCAACAGGCTCTTAACCATGGGGAGGGTAAAGTTGGGTCAGGTGAAGAGCAGGGTGCCTGGTTATAGATCCGACCCCACCCCATCCTTGTGGGGCTGAGCCTCATGTGTGTGCCATCAGTAACTGCTGGGTTTGCCACATTTGCCAGGTCTGGTTCAAGCATGGATGGGGGCTAGGCACTGGGAGTTGCCTACCTCTACCTCTTTGTCTAGTGATTTAAATTAGTGCCAAAAAATTGTGTTTAGAAATCAATGTTTTTGTGCCTGCGGAGGGGGCAGCTTTTCAGTTTGGTTTCTAGCTGGAGAGAAAATCAGTTCAAAGTAGAGAATAAAACCTCTTGATCCCTTTAAATAATAATAATGGGGTGTTTATGGATGGGCTTATACTGCAGTTGAGAAACAACATTTTGCAGGGAAAAATGGTGTGTGTCATCAGCTGGCAGCTGGTAACCTCGCTGAATGTGGAAAGTCGGGGGGGAAGCAGTCATGGAAAGGATTACCTGTTGGGTGACTTCTTGCAACTGTTGTGAAAGTAGCAGCATGCAAAAAGCAAGGAGGTAAACCAACTGAGTAGCAGCAGCGAAAGAGCTAGGCTTGGGAAGCAGACTCAGTTTGCTTCTAGGTAAATGCTCTGATTTGTAATACAATAAATGTTCCCCATCCATCCCAGCTAGGTCCTTAACAAATACTCTGGTTTGTATTTTTAAAAGAAATAAAGAAGTAAGGCACTCCCTCCTGATTTGTAAAAAGCAGAGGATCTGAATCTGACTGTTTGATAACGGATTCCGTACTTGTGTTTCAAAATCTTGGTTTAGCTTTAAATGTGTCATGGAATATTCTCTGCTGGTCAGAGGGATTCTGTTCAAGGGAGAGGGGTAATGAAAGCTGGTAAATTTCAGAACAACCTGACCAAGTGGGAGCTTAGATCATTGTCCCCCATTCCCAAAACTGCCCCTCCCCAAACATCTACAATAACAAAATCACCCCATGCCTTTGCAACTTTTCCTCGGATGACTGTTTTGAAAAGCTCCCCTGCTGAATACAAACCAGAGGCCTTGTAATCCTGATTGCTTTTTCCTTTGCAGAATTAGGAGTTAATACCCTGTAGCATGTGTGAGCGCGTTACTCCTTGATTTCCAATATTTCCCAGGTAGGATTTCTTAGATAAGGGGTTTATATAATTCTGAACCCCAGTTCAGGTAGAGGCACCTGATGACTGAAACAGAGAGGGAAGCACAGAACTGGTACATGGGAGGTTATGTCTCTCCCAGATGGAAAGAACAGAATGGTTCCAAGACATAAAATGAGACTCCAGGATGCAGGTAGCAGGAGGTATTCTCTGGAGTTTCTAGGAAGCCAAAATGAAACTTGGTCTTTAACATGATAGATAGATGACTGTTCCACAGCTGGCAACTGTCTGGCCATTTTAACTCCTTAGTTCTCAAGTCTGTTACGGAGCATCCCAAATTTCTCTGTGTGCTTTCTTAGGTCTGGTTTCCACATCTAATGCTAACAAGGCAGGGGCAGTTGACATTTCAATACAAAAAGTGAATATATTTCTTTCTTTCTTTCACATCCATCCATCTATCTTCTGGAAAACCCTTCCCCATGCCACAAAAATAATCAGACTTGTGCAACTTTAAATATCATGCTGAAAAAATGCCAGTTAATTGAAGACACTCATCTAATTAAAATGTCATCTCTCTTTACTTTTTAAGCTTTGGAGTGGAGCTAGCTTGTGCATGTGCACTCAGAACTTCTACCAGACATTTCAGGATGATTAGATAGATAGATTAGATTCATGCAAACTGCCCTCCCCTCTGAGTAGAATGCTGAGTTGGTTTGAAATGGTAAATATTGTAAATGCAGACAGCTGATAGGAAAGGGACATAAATGGCTAGTAGCTAAACAGCTTTAGTTGGATATTTTCAGTTTTATATCAGCAACTTTTCTAAAATGTTAAAAGATAATTTGTGTGAGTGCACGTGATCTCCCTGCCTTACACAGGAGAGTAAAAACATTACACATAAAGGAAGTTTAAAGATTGTTAAACAAACAGAACAAATTGGCCGCCCCAAATCGCTGTTGTCTATCCCATTGCAGGCTGATGGCAACACTCCCTGCATTGCTCCACTCCTGAATTCATTCTATTTGAAGGCAAGTAGATTGCACTTATTAAGAGTTATTAATACTTAATCATCTGGCAGATTTAATTGTGCCAATATTAAAAATGCATCAATGTCAATTTCATTCATTAAATATTTACTTTTTTTGAAGGGAAACTGTTTTGCTGCTGTTTTAATATCACTTTAAGAAGCTTTGAATATGACCTAATAAAATAATTGGAAGAGAAAGATGGTGATTAGGTATACAGCATTGAAGGAGCCTGGCAAAATTCTTCTTTCCTGCTTGCTTTGGCTAATTCTTTTTGTGAAATCCTAGTGAAATATCATTCATTCATTTCATCAGCATAATAAAGAGGGAGTAAATAGATTTGTGCCTGGGCTGGGCAATTTGTGCTGACAGTTTTGCCAGCCAGAGATATAAACAGTGCAGGTTAGGTTGTGCAGCCCTTATACATAACAACAAGCATTTACTCACATGGCTATGACAGAGTTACTCATGTGAGTAAGAGCTCACCATAATGACAAATCTTACACTAGTTTCATTTTTGATTCACAAACCAAAGGCTGTGATATTGAAAGGGCCCGAAACCAGTTCTCTTTCTCACACTGAGTAGCACCTCTCCCCAGGAATAAACCCCTTTACAATCAATAGGAATTACTGAGGAAAATGCTACTAAGAGGATCAGAATTAGGCCCAAAGAGATTAAGTCAAAAGATGTCAAAATTCAGCCTTGTAATTTAGTCCTGAAAATAAAATAATAAATTTGTGGTGTAGCAGAAGGTGGCTACATTCTCTTATCTATCTATCTATCTGTCTATCTAAAGAGTGTTTTCTTAGCACTCAGCACTGGAAGAAGCTCAGCTGGACTAGGCTTGACCCATAAGAGCAAGATTTCTGCTTGCACCCCTTTCCCCCTTCAAATTTAAAATACCAATCAAACCTTTCCTGGAATAGTTTTGCAAACCTTTCCCCTGCAGCACTAAGTACTGTCCATCATCCCCAAGTATTTCCCATCACAATAACCCTCTGAAACAGAAATCTGGGGCACAAATGATGTCTCATAAACAGCGAAGCCCTCTGAATTCCCCAGAATTGCTGTCCCTTCATTTTCGCTTTCTTTCATTGTTTCCCTCTTCTTGCTTTTTCCTTTCTCTACCCCCTTCACTCTTTGATCTGGCATCTGCACCGCCCTTCCTTGCTCCCTCCTTCATTGATAATTTTTCAGTACAGTGTCACTGCTGAGATTTGGGCTCTTCCTTCAGTCTCCTTCAGGATTCTTTTGGTGACTGAACTGAAACGTTCTACTGAAATTCAGCCTCTGGACCCAGATTTGGTGACAGAGCTGACAGAGGCTGGAGAAAGTGAATCAAAATGTCTAAAGAAAGAAAAAAAGGAGTTGTGAAGAGAAGGAGATAACCGGCAACACCAGTTTTGCTCCTTTCAGCACGAGTACACAGGGCCAGGGAGACCACAAACACACAGGATCTGCGCCAACATAGATTGCGCTTTCTTCCTATGGACTATAGTAATTAATACCAACAGTGTCCGATCCCCTGTATTGGTACATAGTGCCTTTTGCAGGGAAGAACTGGTGCATGGTGCATTACACACTGCCTCTGGGGACACAAAGAGTTGTTTATTTCTTTGCCTTTGTCCACCACTGAAATGCAGCTGCCTCTGGGGAGCATTGCAGTGCAAGTTTACTGGTGCCAGGCACAACAACTTTGGGAGTGTTCAGTGAATAGATGCTGCAGTAGACAAGAGTCACAATTCACGCTTCTGATCAGAGACAGCTGGGAAAATGTCGTCTGTCTTGAGGAGCCTAGTCCAAAGCCCACTGAGCTCTGTGGGGCTTAATGGTCTCTGATGACAAACTTTAGCCCACGCCAAGGCTCCCTCTTCCCAATCCCCCGTTGGTTAGGGGCACATCAAATTTCTTCCTTGCAGAATTAGCATACGCAGTGCAAACCAAGCTGAGGTCTGGCCCCTGAAATGCCTTTGTGCCCATCTGAGGAGCTGAGGGGACGTGGACAAGATGGGTTTTGTTCTTCTGAGATGTTGGGTGACCCTATCCTACAAGGGCACCCCAGCCTGGCTTCTCAGCAGAGCCCTTCTCCTGATGCATGGAGAGCTCCCTCAGTAGAGTGCTTTCAGAGTCAAGTAAAGGTTATGCTGGGAAAGAGGCCTTGGATTGCCATCCATGGGGATATTTTTGTCCATAGAACAGGGACTGCATGGGCAACTGCAGGGTAAGCATCCTCCCAGATTGCCTCACCAATGTGCGACACTGCTCTGGTGAGAGGGGAGCTCACGCTCCACATCACAGTCACTCCTTGATGACTCTCAGCCAGGGGGGCCGGCTGGTGCCAGCTCTCATGAGACCACTAGGACCTGGCCTGAGACCCATCAGTTCAGCTCATGCTGATGTCACCAGCCAGCCATCATGATCTGGACACTGGGTTTCTACAGTGTCAGATCCATTGCCTGTCAGAACAGCCGCTGCTGGTCTTTGTTAGTGGCCTGCTGGGAGAGAAAGAAAAGGAGAGGCAATGCTGTAGGAAAATGAGAAATGGCCAGAGAACCAGAGTCTAGCTGCCTGAAACATTCTCAGCCCCATGGGCCAAGCAGAGGGGCAGGGATAGGCTGGCCGCTCTCTTGGCTTGTGGAGGTAGGGAACCTTTCTCTTTCCAGTGGCTCGGCTTGCTGAGGGAGAAGAGGTTACGGTGACATGGTCTCCCTGGTTACCAGCTCCCTGGAGAGTCTGGGAAGGCCTGTGTGACACTCAGCACCCGCTGGGGAATGCTGTGTGAGCCACTGATGACAAAGCTCCAGTGGCATGGGTGTAATGCAGAACAATAACCCCCCACCCACCACGGGAAGGAGTGCATGGACACTAGATACCAGAGTAGCTGCAGCACTCGTGCTCCCTGAGAGAGGGTGTGTGCCGCCAGTGTACCTAGTTGTATAGACAATACAGACGGCCAAGGCTGGATCAGCCTCCCTGCTTCCTTAGTAGAGGAGACACAGATCTAGGGGGATCAGCCCTGGGGGGCCATCTGGGTGGACAAACCCTGGAGGTCACCTGTGGGGAGCAGTGCCAGTTTGGTGGCATCTTCCCACCTTCCTTCAACCCAGTAGAAGTTTCTCTGGAGGTGGAGGCTCCCTTGGATACCAAGATTAGGGCTGGGCTAGCAGTATGGGCTGGGGAGCAGCCTCTTAGCAGCTCTGTTGCTGCCCCTAAGGATCTCTGAGCTGGAGCTAATGCTGCATCAAGCTGCATGGACCCCTGCTGGGCCTCTCTGTAGCTGCTACGTTAGCTGTGCTAATGAGGGGTGGTGAGCACAGCAGCTATGCACTGAGCACAGGGGACCCAGAGGATGCTCAGGAGATCTCCCCTAGGCGTATGAACCCTCCTTCCTTGCCCAAGTAGGCCAGGGGCTCTGACAGCTCCTTGCTTTCCTTTATTCTAGTTTGCCCAGCTCTGGAGTGGACATCGCCCTGAGTGACGTTCTGGGCCATGTCAGTGCTCATTAATTTGTCTCTAGGCAGCAAAACAGGCTGGGGAGGTGACACAGCTTGTCTGAGTGTAGGTGGAGGTAATAGGTGTCTTGTTTGGATTATGGGTCTTATCTGAAATTCAATGGCAGAACACTACCTTAGCACAGAGTTCTCTTTGCTTAGTGGTTGGTCATCCCTGCTGAATGCTGAGCTGAGCAAAACTCAAATGTCCGAAAAGCGTTAAGCTCACCCCGACAACCTTAACTACCCCCTTTCAGACCTGTTAATGCACACACCTTCACACTGCCAGCCACACCATTGTTGAAATATACAAACTCTTCCCCTCCTTTCACAGCCTGTTCACTCACCCATAGGACTCCATCTGACAAGGGCAAAAGGGAAATAGAAAACTCCAAGAGGCTGCCTACCCCACCTTCTCTGTGTTCCCCTGGAGTGGGCAGTAGCTGGGATGCTGCGGGTACATTCCAGGTTCAGGCAGGGTGTTAGGAGTGCCAGTGGAGGCAGTAGGCAGGCCTGTTTGGCATTGTAAGGTCCAGGATACACTCACACACCTAGCCACGGCCCCAGAAAGTGTCCCCATGAGTTCAATTTCAGAAGCACTTCATAGCCTTGTACAACTCCCTTATGTGCATTGTCAGGACACCATCACCTAACCATCATTAAAGCATTAGCATCCTCTCATGTTCCACCTCATGGCTGGCAGGATCCTTTGGAATCAAAGACAGGTGCCCTGCAACTGCCATAACCCAGGCAATTCTGCACTGACATGGTGCATCCTGTACACCAGCGGTCGGCAAACTTTCAGAAGTGGTGTGCTGAGTCTTCATTTATTCATTCTAATTTAAGGTTTCGTGTGCCAGTAATACATTTTAATGTTTTTAGAAGGTCTCTTTCTATAAGTCTATAATATATAACTAAACTATTGTTCTATGTAAAGTAAATAAGGTTTTTAAAATGTTTAAGAAGCTTCATTTAAAATTAAATTAAAATGCAGAACCCCTCGGACTGATGGCCACGACCTGGGCAGTGTGAGTGCCACTGAAAATCAGCTCATGTGCCGTCTTTGGCACGTGTGCCATAGGTTGCCTACTCCTGCTGTACACACACTCCTTCCCTTTTCTCACACTGGAGGGGGTGGAAAACATGGATCTTCCCTCAGATCACAGTCAAAGCCCTGTCACAACCCCGTATGTCCTAACAGCACAAACACTCCTGTACCAAACAGGCAGCAATTCTCGTCGATCATTGCCTGCTCCAGGGGAAGAGCGGATGAGTGGCATGGGCATCCATTTTATGTTGTCCTTTAATAGTGTTTGATGGAATCTGGGGTGAGGGGGGCGTGACTAGGTGTTGAGAAGAGTGGAAGAGCTGGCACATTTCAGTAAGTGTGGAGCGGGCAGAGTGTTGGGACCATGCTGGAAGAAGGCTGAGTTGAGGCTGCCTGGGCACCACCAAATCAGAGGAAAGTATCACCGGTCCTGGGCACAAATCTCTGATGCCACCCACAGCTGCTTTCATACGTTGTAGGAGAGCACACCGGGAATAAGGGCCAGGTCATTTCTGCCTGAGTGAACTACCACAATGGCAGGTAGATCACAACCTTCTTAGACACTGCACAGTGAGCTGAATATGAGGCCAATGTGGCCACCTCTCACCCACCCAAATCAGCCTGCAGTCAGCAATCCCCATGCCGTGGTGGTCTCCTTGCTCTCCTGGAAACTTTTGCAACCTCAGGATCCAGGAATTGTCCTGAACCCACACATTGGCATCGGCAGCCTTGCCAGTGCAGATAGTTCTTTTCCCTCAGTGGTCACGGTCCTTGTGCTTTCAGTTCCAAACCTATGTACTATGCCTTTTTGGAGACACCGCATTCATCTGCCCCAAGATCAGGAAGAAGATACTTGCCTCCCCTCCTCCTGCAGAGACTAGTAAGATACAGACTCCCTCAAACAACCAATCCAAGGCTTGCTTACCACCCAGGCCCATCTCCTGCCCCCTCCACAGCCACTCTCCCTGTCATCCACCACCCCACATGCATACAGTCCTCTCGCTCCCAGAGCCCACACTCTTCACCCTCTCCCACACCCCAACCCTCTTCCCCAGCCCTGAGCCCCCTCCTGCACTCTGAATCCCTCGGCTCCAGCCTGGAGTCCCCCTTCTGTATCCCAAACCCCTCATCCCCAACCCCTCTTCTGAGCCCGCACACCCAGCTGGAGCCCTCACCCCCTCCTACACCCCAACCTCCTGCCCCAGCGTGGAGCACCCTCCTGCACCTTGAACCCCTCATTTCTGGCCCCACCCTGGTGCCCAAATCCCCAGCCGGAGCCCTCACTCCCTCCTGCACTCCAACCCCCTGCTCCAGCCTGATGTAAGTGAGTGGGGGTAGAGGAGAGGAAGTGACGGAAGGAGTGGGGATGGAGTGAGAAGGGGTGGGGCCTCAGGGAAGGGTCAGGGCAGGGGCAAGGCCTCTGGGAAGGGGTGGGGCAGGCACATGGCAAGGGTCTTCGATTTTGTGCACTTAGGAAGTTGCCAACCCTAGTCACTGGGACAGAGCAGATTGAACCTGGCTCTAAATCCATACAGCTAGTTCACCCCAGAGTTCTGCTCTGGCCTGGGGCACACATCCCTCCCACCTGTCTGTACATCCCACTGCGTCACACTTGAGTGCCCAGCCCCGTGGCTCCCGGACACCCGCAATGCACACTCATCCGCTGCCACCCGGTCCACTAGTTTCCCCTCTGCTCCACACTGCGTGAGCTGTGTTTCTGGGAAAGTCAAGAGACGTTTCTGCCACCAAGCTGAAGATGACAATTCCAAGAGAAGGCAGCATAAGGACTGAAAACATCACGGATAAAAGAAACAGATAAACCGCAACCTAGAGCCTGTGCATACTGCCAAGGTCCTTTCCTGGCTACTGGGTATTTCTCACCCTGTACTTTGGCCGCCCAGTGCTGGGAGCCACTTTTTTTGAGACAGAGTTTGACCATTGTAATCTGTGACCTTCTTTCCCTGATACACAGTTCCAGTCTCTTTTCAAAACCAGGGTACTTTGTTAGCTTCAGCTGCACCCCCGCCCCTTCCAATGGTCTTGCTATTCAGCATCGTCTTCCTGGGCTGCTTTGTAAAGGCCCAAACCCACACTTTGTCTCAATTGTCACGTGGATGTCAGTGATTTCACTCGTGCCTGAGTGAGTGCTGAGAGTCCCTGCCCCAGGCGTCTGGTTTCACCTCCCGCAGCTTTGGAACACAATGACCTACGTGTCACAGATCTTCAAATCTTTGCCGTCCATCTGTCCCACAATAACCGCGAGAACCAGTGAGTTTGTATCTTAGGGCAGTGACCCCACCTGGCTCCCTGTGATGAAATGTCCTGCAGGTGGTGAACACAGGGCAGGATGCCCATCTTGGTATGTCCTGGAAAGTCTCTGGCTACAGACTCATAACTTTGTAGCCCCATCTGTTGCCTACGGGAGGCACTTGGGTCACAGCTGCTCACTCTGGGCGAGATTTTAGTGTTCAGCGCCCTCTGTTGGGGCCGCATTGCCAGTGCCATGTGCTGCTCTGCTACACCCCACCTGCCTCAGGGCACCACCTTTCTCAGCAGGATAAAATCCTGTAGCAATGGGGTGTTGGGAGCTGGGATGAGGGCTGAGAGCTGCCGGGGAGACTCTAGCCTGTTATTTCAAACCCAGCAGACCTAGAAATCAGTTCACAAGCCAGCTACTGCCATGCACATATCTCAAAGATAAAGCAAGTCCAGGCAGCGTAGCCAGGCAGCCAGCATCTTGGTGACTCTGGGCATGCTTTTACCTCAGTCTGCTTGTAACTTGGCTGCTCAACGGGGTCAGACATGGTCACTGCTTGGCTTGGAGACCTTGGTGGAAAAACCCCTGACGCTCAAGGAAGTGGCAGGTTGTGCTCTCCTCTCTGAGTTATGCCCAGGCTTTAGTAGAGGCAGGATTGCCTTGTAGTTAAGGAGAGGGACACAGATCTGGGTTTGAGTCCAGCCTCTGCCGCAGGCTTCCTGCCTGTTGGGCAAGTCAGTTAGTTCTCTCCAGCCCTTGGATCCCCATCTGTGAAAAATGGGGATAATAAATATTTCCAATGTTGCAGGGTGTGAGCCAGATAAAGCCATGTTGGTGGGCTGAAGGGGCTGTAAAAGTAGCCATACAGCACAGGGTTAAAAGAAGAGGAGTCTAAAGATGTTACCCTAAGCCCTGGGTCAGAGCCCATGTGCACTAGAGAATGCGTAGTGCACACGGAGTGGAGCATGCACAGGTGGTCCATCCCCTCCCCTGCAATTTTACCAGCCTATAGCACTAATTAGAGCATCCTTGAGGCTGTTGTAACTTGTGCCTGCAGGTACTGGCTCCCAAGGAGCCACTCCACATGCTCCAGTAGCAAAAATCCCCCATGGCTGGAGACGAGACAGTACAAGGGGCGGGCTCTGAGTCACTACAGGGAATTCTTTCCCAGATAACTGCCTGGTGGGGCTTGCCCACATGCTCAGGGTTTAGCTGATAGCCATATTTAGGATTGGGAAGTAATTTTCCATCGGGTCAGATTGGCAAGAGACCTTGGAGGTCTTTTTCCTTCTTCTGCAGCCTGGAGTGTGAGTCACTTACAGATTTAAACTAGTGTAAATGGTGGGTTTTCTGCAACTTGAAGTTTCTAAACCACGATTTGAGGATGTCAGTAACTCAGCCAGAGGTTGTGGGTCTATTATTGGGGTGTGTGGGAGAGTGAGGTTCTGTGGCCTGCGATGTGCAGGAGGTCAGTCTAGATGATCACGATGGTCCCTTCTGACCTTAAAGTGTATGAGTCTATGAGTGCATTGTGCAGCAGCCAACCCTGGAACAACTGGGCCCGGGCTGTCTAAGCCAGCTGCGGATTTCCCTATGCTAAGCATTAGGTCCCCCTGGACTCCTGCAGGAAAGTAGGAATCCAGAAGAAGTACCCATCACCCCCCAGAAGCAGATGCTGAGACCAGAGGGGATGATGCCCAAGACTCACATGGACCCATGGCTGGCAGTAGGAATGATCACTGCTCTCTGGCTAAAGGACAGCTGGGCAGCCCCCTCTCTTTTCTAAGCAAGCCAGTTCCCAGAATCCCCACTCTCCAGCCTCTATTCTCCAGGTCTGCTAGCCATTTGGTACTACATTTCCCAGGATGCCCTGCACTTGAGCCTCCCACAACCAGCTGACTATGAACCCAAGCCGGGGACTGCCTCTTTGGAAACAGCCATCGCTCCCAAGGGGAGAGCGCATGCAGTGCTGCTGAGAGCACACAGCGGGCTTCCCGCAGGGCTGGGTACCTGAGCCGACCGGACACCTTCAAACTGCAGCCCTGCCACCGCTTGCCTGGAGAAGAGGATCTGGCTGGCCCTCAATGAATGGAAGTGAAGAACCCCCCGCTTGTGCTAGACATGCCTGTCACAGCCTTGGCTAGCTTGGGCCTGTAATGGGCAACCGATGGTAACAGGGTTGGGCTTTGGACCTGTGCAGTTGCTATCCAGATTTCAGAGTCTGTTCCAGCCTGGGCCTTTAGCTCATGCCATGAGGGCTCCTGATCTAGATCCCTCAGTCCTTTGGCCAGAGGACCCAGGCAGGGGCATCATTGCAAGTGGGCATTATCAGTTCCTCTGGGGAGGAGCAGAGGGTACCAGATGCCCTGTGAAGCCTCTTTTCTAGAAGGCTTTCTGGCCACCCAGAAGCATCATGCTGATGCAGATGCTAGGACATGTAAAAGTGAGGTCCTGAGCGTTCCTGACCATCAGAGATCATCCCGAGGCCCTTTTCACAAGGTCAGGGGGAAGAGCCCTGGGGTCCTGGCCAAAGCCCACCTTCCCAAACTCCCCACAGCAATTTCAGGTGGAGATTGGATCACCCTTGGTAAACCTGATGGGGCAATATTGCTGTGCTCCATTAGTCTGCAGAAGAGAAGAATGAGGGGGGATTTGATTGCTGCTTTCAACTACCTGAAGTGGGGTTCCAAAGAGGATGGGTCTAGACTGTTCTCAGTGATATCAGATGACAGAACAAGGAGCAATGGTCTTAAGTTGCAGTGAGGGAGGTTTAGGTTGGATATTAGGAAAACCTTTTTCACTAGGAGGGTGTGAAGCACTGGAATGGGTTATCTAGGGAGGTGGTGGAATCTCCTTCCTTAGAGGTTTTTAAGGTCAGGCTTGAGAAATTAGTTGGGGATTGGTCCTGCTTTGAGCAGGGGGTTGGATTAGATGGCCTTCTGAGGTCCCTTCCAACCCTGATATTCTATGAAACAGCTGTCCTGACTCGCCCCAGAAGGGACTGGTTTCAGGAGAGGGTGAAGTGATCCCTGGATAGGGTGTATGGGGACGAAAGGTGAAAAATGCTTGTAAAATAAGGGGACAGATTTATCCCTGGTGTAGTCATTGGCATTACATTGGGGATGAGCTGGATCCACCCTCACTGTCCGAACCCCAGCTGGATGAAGAGCCGTCAGTCATGCTCTTTGAGATCAGTGCTTACCGCTTCTTCCATAGCTGATCACAGGAAGAGCAGTTCCTCATGGACTCTTAGTCCACTAACTCCTCAGTGGCTGAAGTCTTTGAGCTACTAAATGACTGAAAGGTAGCCTCTGTCTTGGGGACGGGTGTTTGTGCTTGGGGCAACTGGGGAGGAGGCACCTACTTCGAGTCTAACGGTCTGGGCCAGATCCAGGCAGGGAGAGTGCCCTGCAGTCTGTCTTACCCTTCGTCATGTTGCCCAGCCTCACTGTACAGCCTGTCCCTAGTCTGACATGGGCATTATAGGCCCTTGCGTGGTGCCAGCTCCTGGTGCCATGTGAGGTAATCAGCTTTCATTAAAAACCAGTAGGAAGATTCTGGGCCACCTGGCTGGGAAGAAAAGCTTGAAAATATGACCTGGGTGGAACAATTTCACCTGTGTTTGCAGAGAGCCTGAGATAATAGCTCTGAGAGCCCCAGGCATCTCAAGGGAGTGTTAACCCCCAGCCATACTTCTCTGGGGACCCAGCCAACCCGACTCCAGCAGCACAAGAATAGCCCAGCCCCAGGCAGATACCCCCCAATTGTGGGGGTAAATAGTGCAGGTGCCCCCTGCCTCCTTGGGGGATAGAGGATATGCCTGCTGCATCGCCCAAGGGGAGGGAGAGTGGGGCTGCTCCTTGGGATATGGGAGACATACTGCTGCCCCTGCCTCTCTGGGGCAGGGGTGACTCCAAGTGGAGATGGGGGTAATGGCTTGAGGGTGGGGCTGTGCTCAAAGGAGGGCCTTGTCTCCGGGCAGCTCACTCCCCACAGCTTGGTCCGATCCCCATCTCCCTACATTGTCTGCCTAGTGCTGCTGATTTGTTAATCTGGAGGGATTTGCTTTAATCCTGGTGTGTTTGGCTCTGCTTGCTGATTTCAATTAACCAGACCTGGCTAATGCACACCGATTGCCTTAGATCCAAGCCCATCTCCCCTCTCCCTGACCCAGCACTGTCCTTGCACAGCGGCCAAATCCACATCACTTCATTTATGATTTAGATGCAATCCCGTGGACAGGTGAAGCACTGGGATCCTCTGGGTGGACAGCCAAATCCCAGTGTCGATTCCCTCGGGTTTATAGTCAGTCTCCATGGCCCATCCAGCACCGGGCTTCCTCAGTGGCAATGCCAGTGACAGTGCCAATGTAATGGTGGTTGTAGCACCGTGTTAATATGCAGTGAGACTGCTCCTCTGCCCAGGGGTGGTAGGAACGACTGGACTGACTCCCTAGTAATAACATGAACAGCACTCAGTGCTTTGCTGCAGTGATCCCCAGCACTTCACCAAGGAGGGTGGCATCAGTACCCGCCATTTGACAGGTGGGGAAACTGAGGCACAGAGGGATAGCTCAGTGGTTTGAGCATTGGCCTGCTAAACCCAGAGTTGTGAGTTCAGTCCTTGAGGGGGCCACTTAGGGATCTGGGGCAAAAATTGGTCCTGCTAGTGAAGGCAGGGGGCTGGACTCAATGACCTTTCAAGGTCCCTTCCAGTTCTAGGAGATTGGTATATCTCCAATTATTATTATTATA
Source organism: Chelonoidis abingdonii (assembly GCF_003597395.2). Lineage (NCBI taxonomy): Eukaryota > Metazoa > Chordata > Testudines > Testudinidae > Chelonoidis > Chelonoidis abingdonii. Next base: position 44,482,726 of record NC_133777.1, on the reverse strand, counting down.
GTAGGGAACTGATTTGTCCCACGTCACCCAGCAGGCCAATGGCAGAGATGGGACTGGAACAAACACCTGCCTACCCCATTGGCTTCACTGGGGGTCATGTTTGTGTGGCCCTGACACGTGAAGGTGATGATAAGAGACCTGGCATGAGGGACAGACATGCTGGAGCCTCTTTGGTGCCCCCTAATGAGGGCCCTTGCTGACCCCTCCCTCGCGAGGAGCGCAGGACTCATCCTTGTTAGACCTTCAACCTATGGGAGACTGCAGGTGGCCAGATCGCTGCCTGCTCTCCGGAGCCCCTTCCCCTCCCCCAGTATTCTGCTCTTTCTGGTTAGTCACGGCGGGCTCATCCCCCAGGGCTTGGAGAGCCCAGCTAGTGAAACCAGCTGCCACTGCGAGTGGGGATGTCTGGGGAGTGCCAGGGGCGTGCTTATGGCTAGAGGGTGTGGCTGGTGGAGGGGGTGCACAGTTGGTGGAGGGACCCTGCAGAGCTGGAGGTGTTGTGTGGGGGCTGCATAGGGGCAGGGTGTGTTACCTAGGGGACAGAGGGTGTGGATGGTTGTGGGGATGCTGTGTGGATCACATGCTGTGGCTCGGGAGGTAGGAAGCAAGGGTGCATGAGCATGGAGGCCGGGTGTTTGGGTGGCGGCTGCAGTCAGCCGACGCGGGTGTTTGCACATGGGAGGCAGGTGTGGACAGCATTACTTTCTGAGGACACATTTCAAGTTGCTCAGTGTACACAGGGCTGGATTCGCAGCTGGTGCATGTCGGTGTGGTGCTGTTACATTGACAGGCGAACACTGATTTACACCTGCTGGGCAGATTTCAGGGACAGAGTATAAGCATCTGCTGCAAGCAGTGGCTCCGTAGCAGTTTGCCTAGCGCTGTTGCTTCCCCCCTGGGCTCTGGATCTGAGCAAGAGGGTTAGTTTAAATGGGAGAGCAAGTGAATCGATTCCCTCCCCCACAAGGAGGCCATCTGGGTGGAATCCCTTGTTCCAATTCTGATAGCTCATCACTGGGTATCCTGATTGACAAGAACCCCAACCGTACACTGCCCCACGCCAAGACTCGCGGACCCTTGGCTCGCCCGGATCCTCCGTGCCATGCCATGTTCTCTGCCAGTGGGGATGCTATGCTCCAAGTGTGCAGAGCCCATGGCCCTTCTTTGCTCTGTGCGGTGCCGAGCACTGAGTGCTCCACTAACAACCTGCAAACATGCTCCCCAGGCAGCATCAATGGACGGTGCAGAGGGGTAGCTGAGCGCAGAGCGGGACTTGGCAGGTGAACTGGGGTGATGAGGGCTGAGCTGGAAGAGGGCAGTGCTAACTCTTCAGGGCACAAAGAGGGCTCAGAAGACACACTGGGGCGGATGTGCTCAGGAGAGGCCATTGTCCAGGGTTACTGCAGAGCAGTGGGAATCTGCAGTCTGCCTGGCCGGGGTTTCCCCGAGGACTGGCTATGGCTGGATGGATGGCACACCTGCCTGTGTACATTAGTCGCCCCTCTCCATGCTGCCATGGGCCCTTTGCTTCAGCTGGGGAGAGGCACCATGTCAATTCCGTGCTGGATTTGCCGTCTGGGCAGGAGCTCTGGCTCAGCATTTGTGCAATAACTGCCATCTCTCCCCTCCTCAGGCTGTGCCTTCCTCACATACTGTGCCCGGGACTCTGCTCTGAAAGCCCAGAGCGCGCTGCATGAGCAGAAGACGTTACCTGGGGTAAGTGACAGCAGCTTGTTCTTTGGGGAATCAGGAATGGCTGGTGGGGCAGAGTCCGCAGCCCGACATGGGTGGGTGGCATCTGGGCAAACCTTGGTTCACTTCTTGGCATATGGGATCTGGATCATTTGTCAGAGTAGACAGAGTTCAAGCCAAATCCTCAGTGTTGTGCCCTGCGAAATCCCGTTTACTCCAGCTGGGGAGCTGTCCCCGTGCATCCGCAGCTGTTTCAGGGCTACGAATTCTCCACTGGCTGAGGCATCACTGGGGTTATTTTTTGGTTAATTTCCTTCATTCATCGAGGCCTGGCGTAAACCCCCTGGGTTTTCTCTCTGGTTGGAGGCATCTCTCCTACTCTAACATACCAGTTACCGAGCAGCATCTCAGTGGCAGCCAGACCGCTAGCCTCAGGGCCGATGTCACAGGGAGGGCAGAATCCAGATCCCCAGACATGTGGGGTTGCATCCAGGTTTGGTGTGTCTCCTCCACCTCCCTGAGCTGAATCTGCTTGTGAGGAGAGAACACATCTGAGAGCAAGTTGGATCTGGGCCTTTGGCCATTTGCTATTGTAAATTGTACATTAGCTCCTTCCCTGGTAGCTTCAGCCTCCGGTACACCTGAGAAGCGCTGGGGCTGTTATGTAATTTTCCTTCCTATATGTGCTGGGGAGATTCACCCTGCCCGGGCCCAATCCAGGATGCAAGAAAACCTGGATTTCAGCTTGTAGGAGTCCAAGCTGCTTCTGCGTGGAATCCTCTTTATTTACAGAGGAGGGGAGACTCAGCCCCTGGGCAGGGGCCCAGCGTGAGGCCAAAGCTCTGCTCACATCCGGCTGATGCCTTGGCCCCCTGCCCAGCAGTGAATCTCTCCCAGAGGTGCAAAGATGCCTAGAAATCCAGGTGTGAATATGAACTACCAAAGCAAAATAACACTGCTGATTTGAAATGGACTGAGGGGGTAGGGTAGCATGTTCCTTGGGGCAGCTCTCGCCTCCCTGTGGTCACATTCTCCACTCAGCCTGGCCCTGGGGGCCTTCTCTCACTTGTGGGGAGAGAAGGGGATAAGATACGGTGATTTGGCTAGGACCCAATGGGGGAGGTTTGGTGGGAACAGGAGGTCCAGTTCCACTCGGCTTAGCCTGTTCCCAAGGCCCTTAGGATGTGATGCTGGGAAGACTAAGCTGGCATAGTCCTCAGCTGCAGTGGAGAGCAGAGAAGCTGTGTGCGTACCACCGCACTCCCGGTTGGGTTGTCGGCGGTGGGCATCAGACCTGGAACCTCACGAGAAAGCAGTCAGCTCTGTTAGCTAAGGCCGTAGCATCTTCATCAACCTGTATCTGTGACCGGGCCACTGTGCAGGGAGGACAGAGATGTTCTCCTGAGCTCTCCAGCCCAAGGCAGTGCTGGTGCATTCAGCGCAGGCAGCATCTGAACATAGGGGTGCTCTCTCTATGAACCTTCTTCCTTGATACATGCAAAGTGTCCAGCCCAGGCTAAGATGGGAACTGTTGCAAGGATCTCGCTCCACCTTGTCAGGCTTTGGCTGGAGTTAAGAGGATTCATTCTGAGTGCAGCTAAGAGAGGTACAGGGATTCATGAGATGACACAGGGGGCAGGAATAACAGCAGCTCACTCATCTATGCTACCTTCCCTCTGAGGACTTGCAGAGCTCTACAGACACGAATGAGTTAAGCTTTGCCCCCCCTCCCCTGCCCCACAATGAGGTAGGCCATGTCCCCATTGTACAGATGGGGAAACTGAGGCACACAGTGGGCTTGTGAGTTGCTCCCATAGGAAGTCAAATGGAAGAGCTGGGAATAGCAGCTGGGTCTCCTTACCCCTCTGCCCCACCAGTCTTGTGCCTTGTTAACATGTGTTAAACATGATTATAGAGTGTAGAGAAGACAAGCCTATAATGAGCAGCTCAAAGTTCATATGTTCTCTCTAGTGTGCCAGTGCAACACTGCCATCTACTGGCTTCAATCAGCAGTGCTCAACTGTGTGTCATAGCCTCAGTACTGCTAAGAGATTCATCTGTAGTTCACGTGGTGGTGGTAAGGAAGGGAAGCTTTTGGAACAGAGGGTTGAGTTCAAGCCAGGTGTGGTGTTGCAGTTCATAGAATCATAAAATCATAGACTTTAAGGTCAGAAGGGACCATTATGATCATCTAAGTCTGACGTCCTGCAGAGTGCAGGCCACAGAATCTCACCCACCCACTCCTGTATCAAACCTGTGTCTGAGCCATTGAAGTCCTCAAATCATGGTTTAAAGACTTTAAGGTGCAGAGAATCGTCCAGCAAGTGACCCGTGCCCCACGCTGCAGAGGAAGGTGAAAAAAACCCGGGGGGAAAAGCCCCTGGAGGAATTCCTTCCGGACCCCAAATATGGTGATCAGCTAAACCCTGAGCATGTGGCTTGCATGGTGAGTGTAGCTTCTGTATGTTGTTGTCCTCTGCCCAGCAGTAACTAATGTTGGGGTCTTGCAGGTCGGCTTTTCATCAGAGGAGAAATGATGAGGTGGAGTCTGGCTGTATTCCTAGTACAGCTTGTGTGTTTACACTTCATGCAGCCGTCCTGAAAGAGAGGTGGTCCCATGCAGCATGCAGGCAGTCCCCTCTCTGTAATCGTGGCCCAAACTTCAATGCCTGGTGCCCAGGGGACAGCTCTGCTGCAAGAATTAACTCTGATTAAAGAGCTCAAGGCACGGCACAAACTCCTATGCTATTTGCCACAGCTCCCCAAAACAGAACTTACATCACAAAACCAACAGCGATGCAGCAATTCTTCCAAGACTGCTTGCATGCTTAGAAAACCCATCAGTTCACCACCCAGTGACCCCTGCCATGGAGACATGTAATACATGCCTATGTCACCAGGGGTAGCTTCTTTCTCCATGATGGTGTTAAGTTTTTGTGCTCATCACATACTCCTCACCCTGTCGCCTGCATCCAAGATCACTAAGGGTATTGTTCATCCATGCTATCCTTTCCATCTCTGCTCAGTAGACTGCCTGGAGTGCAATGCTATAAACATTCATTTGCTCTCTGGCCTTGTGCAAGTCACACAATCGATCTGTGCCTCAGTTTCCCCATCTGTAAAACAGGGGGAGGGGCTCCCTGATGAGAGAGTGATGAGGTTTCATTATTGACTATTTGCAAAGTGCTGGGAGATTCTTGAATGCTGGTAAGTGCATGGTTAAAATGACTGCCCCAAAGGTATTTTGCGTTGTGAGCTCTTTGCGGGGCTGGAGGGTGGGGGGCGAGTCTGCCTCTCTGGCTATAAATTGCTGAGTATAACTGGGCACTCTGGGAATATCGATATTAAATAATAAGGATAGGAGCAGTTCGCTTGTACCTAGAGCTGGAGGGGGAGAAATGTCCATGAATGGGACTTTTGGTAGTGACTTAGCTGGAGGGCCAAGTCACTGCAGCAAGTCACCTCTGTGGCGGGAGGAGGGCAAAGGTAACTGTGGAGATACTGAGGCAGAGCCCTGTAATGCTGGGTCTTGCTGCAAGGGGGCACTCTAAGTCGATGAGGCTGTACCCCAGAGTTAACATAATTAGTGACAACAATAATTTTGGAAAGGAGATTATACCTCATGCATCAAGGCTTTACCAAACTATTAGAGTTCATGGTGAGACCTTGGGGGAGTGGGAGGTGAGATTATCCCACATCTGCCTGTCGTGTGTTTTTTTGCACCTTCCTCTGAGGTGCTGGTGCTGGTTACTGTCAGAGACAGGATATGGGCTAGTTGGGCCTTGAGTCCAGTCCAGTCGGGCAGGTCCTGTGTTCACAGGAGCACCCAGTTGTTAACAAATGGAGGAGAACTCTGTCCGGGCTTGTCACCCAGAAGGTTTGTAGCAGAAACCAGATTCCGGGAGCTCCCCTCCTCCTATCAGAGAAGAGAAACACCGAGTCTCCTCCACCTCCAATCAGAACAGCTGGAGTTTCACATGCTGACAAAGAACAAACCAAAGAGTGTTTGTGGATAGGAATTATTTCAAATAATGCCTCTATTGGAGGAAAGCCGGGGCAGCTCCAGGAACACAAACCCCAATGGCATGAGTTGAGGAAAGGAAAAGGACCTGGGGATTACAGTGGACGAGAAGCTGGATATGAGTCAGTAGTGTGCCCTTGCTGCCAAGAAGGCTAATGACATTTTGGGCTGTATAAGTAGGGGCATTGCCAGNCCCTTGTTGCCAAGAAGGCTAATGGCTTTGCCAGCAGATCAAGGGATGTGATCATTCCTCTCTGTTTGGCATTGGTGGGGCCTCATCTGGAGTACTGTGTCCAGTTTTGGGCCCACACTACAAGAAGGATATGGAAAAATTGGAAAGAGTCCAGTGGAGGACAACAAAAATGATTAGGGGGCTGGAGCACATGACTTATGAGGAGAGGCTGAGGGAACTAGGATTATTTAGTCTGCAGACGAGAAGAGAAGAATGTGAGGGGGAATTTGATAGCTGCTTTTACCTGAAAGAGGATTCCAAAGAGGATGGATCTAGACTGTTCTCAGTGGTACCAGATGACAGAACAAGGAGTAATGGCCTCAAGTTGCAGTGGGGAAGGTTAGGTTTTATATTAGGAAAAAAACAACTTTTGCATTAGAAGGGTGGTGAAGCACTGGAATGGGTTACCCAGGAAGGTAGTGAATCTCCTTCCTTAGAGGTTTTTAAGGTCAGGCTTGACAAAGCTCTGTCTGGGATGATTTAGTTGGGGATTGGTCCTGCTTTGAGCAGGGGGTTGGACTAGATGACCTCCTGAGGTCCCTTACAACCCTGATATTCTATGATTCTATGATCTGTTCTAAATGATTCAGCCACAGCACCTGAGTCTGTCACCAAGAAAGCCAGAGCTGGTTCTCATTGGCTACCTGCCGAAAGTGGATTCTGGCTCATTTGCCTGATTAGGGACTGATCATAGCTTCACAGGCTCAGTAGTGTACTAAGGGCATGAAACCATTGTTCTGGATTTTGTTAGATCCTGCTTATTTCACCTGTGGCTTGCTCTGCAGCTCCCTGTCTGTCTCTCTGCTTTGCAGCTGGAGGAAGAGTGGTGAAGGACTCAGGAGTCACTTTCTCTGGGACAGTTAAACTGTCTCTGTAATTCTACTTCTTTGGCCAAGCCCTGAGCCTTTCCTGGCATGGGGCGTGCTTGGCTGACATCAGAGGCGGACATTTTGAGCCAGGGCTGAAGGCAGCTGGGTAGAGCGGGGAAGACAGTAGAACATCAGCCATGCAGATGGATCCGTGAAGGTTTGGATGCAGGAAGCAGCCCTTGTGGGCTGTGGAAGATGTGGGGAACTCTGCAGTGAGGCTGCCCAGTTGCGCTTTGGGAACCTCCTGGGGAAAGTGTTAATTGCTCTGGGCCTTGGTTTGGTTCTTCGTACCCTCTCCTCTCAGTGGGGGAAGGAAGGGGCAGGGGACATGGTAAGAGACAAGAGCAGTGAGGGTGAGGGTCTGGGACGGGACTGGGGAGGTGAAGGGGGTCGGGGCTAGGAACCAGGGACTGGGAGTAGGTCTGAGCTACTGTTCTCTGGAAGGGCTCTGAGCGCCCTCTAGGGGCAGCGCTAATTGCACCACTGCTGCGCTCAGGATGCCTGCTGGATGGCACCGCCTTGATCCTCAGCCAGGTGAGGCAAGTGTCTGTGGAGAGTGGCAGAGCAGCTTGGAGCATTGTGAGCAGTGCTCCCAGGCCTCTACTCCCCTTAGGCACCTGCGGGGTACAGGGTGCCAGCACAGAGCCTATCGGCCAACCTCAGGCAGGGCTTCCAGCTCCCTTCCCACACCTCTCTGTCCTTTCTCCCTCCCCCAGCCCCTGATGGGACTTCTAGATTTCAGTTCCCAGGGGCCAGATTCTGAACCAGGTGCCAGATTGGGCCATGCTGGAGGATCAGTGAGCCCAGGAGGGCGATGGAACTGACAGGAGAGTGCGGTGAGAATTAGGGAGATGCAAATCCTCTTGAGTGACCTTTGACTTCCCTAATAGATATTCAGAGAGACCCAGCTATTCCTTGCTCCCCGCACCTGCCTCCACTCTTCTCTGCTGTATCCAGCCACTGGGGGGCAGGTGATTAGGCAAGACTTTATGCCGTCCCTTCAGGCTCTTCAGTGGCAGCTAGCTGGCCAACCTAAACTCTCCTGCATTAATCCTAGGTAAGAATCCACCTCTCTGCCCTAGAGATTTTGCCCTCTTGGTAGTGCAGTACTAGGTTCCTCCCCCAACTTCCCAGAGTCCATTTTAATTTTCTGTGTTGGGAAAATAAACTTAAGGCAAAAATGAAAAATCTTTTGCTTCCTTGTTTCTCTGCCTTTTCCACTTTCCCCAGTAGGGAGGGGTCATTAACCCCGCCCTGAGGAGGAGGGGGAGCGGCCAACAAGGGCAGGAAGAAAAGGAGAACTAGTAACATCTTGCTTGTCTCGAGCAGCTTTCCCACCTCGTGCTGCACATGCCGTACATCAGTTCTCCTACCATGGAAATGCAATCATCTCTGGAGTGGAGCTCATCATCACCATGGCAAATCCCATAGGGCGGGGGCCTCCTGTCCAGTTGAGTGTGTCCTGGGGCCATCTCTGGCTAGGTCCTTAATGTGGTCTTGCTGGATATTGAGCTGGGGAGGAACTCACCATCTGTTTAAATGCACCTAGCAACACTGCACACTAGCTTGGGCGAGGAAGCCTGCCACTAGCTAGAAGCTCAGGAGAAATTTTGCTAGGGAGGCCATGTATGGACCATGGCCAGGGGATACCAGGAGCTGCACCCCCTCCTTGCAAAAGAGTGCCATAATCTCCCCAGCAGCACAGCGCCCCCTAGCACCAGGTCCATGAGGCCAGGGCCACGTATTGGATTGCCATCAGAACTCCTAGCGTCCGGGTGAGCCATGGAGTTTCTGGCCCAAGTGTCAACACAACCTGCTGCGTCTTAGCTGGGGAAGTGGGCTAAGAACCCAGTCCAAGAGGAAAGAGCTGCAAACACTCAGCTCTGCGGACTCCAGCGAGGTCTCTCCCACACGGCAGGTGAGAGCTTTGCTCCCCACCAGTTCCTAATCTGGGTGGGTCTTGCCAACTGAGCCCTACATCCTGCTTGAAGAGAGGCTGCATGGAGAGCTATTGACCTGCTGTTCTAATTGCCTGACATTCTGTTTAGTAAACCCTAATTACTGCAGCCAGGAGTTAAATGGGAGGCTGTTAAATGGGGATTGACAGCTGGGGCCAGGGACCTAATTACAGACGTTCCTCGTGCCCAGCACGAGTGTGCACTGCCGATGTTGCCTTGGAAACACGCAGGACCCACATGCCGTGTGGGAAGGAAATTGCAAGCATCAGACAGCCAGGCCCGGTGGGCGCTTGTTCTTTAAGTCTGTGTGGGCAGGTGTTTGCTTGATGCTGCTAGGCGAGGGAAGCACCCTGGGGATCAATAGCGTGAGAGGCAAACGTCGGGAGTGTGATGCCCATGTCACTGCTGCAGTGACTTTGGGGGGCTCAGACCGGACGCTAAGATGAAATGCCCTGAGGGGAAGGCAGGGCTAGCAGTGAGCAGGGTGCTGGTGCTTGATGCAGTCAGTGCTCCATGCCCACTGTAAGGGCTCGTGACAATATCCAGCCCCAGCCCATGGCCTAGTTGCGATGCCAGGGATGGAGCGGAGGGTATGGCAGCCAAGCTGGCTGGAACACATGCTGCAGGGGTGGGAGTGCCGAACACTGCTGAGCTGGGAGATGAGGAAGCGCAGGATGACAGGAGATTAGAGTGCTGCTTGGTTGTCAGCCCTGGAGCAGGTACTGCATGGCTAGAAGCAGCGGACACTGCCTCATGCCTGACCTGGAGGGACTGTCTGTGAGGCTGGGAGGGAAGTTTGGCCTCCCATAACCTGTTCTGTCCTTGGCTTCTCAGCTGGGGCTACCACGGGGAGCACAGGCTGAGAGCCACCAACTCATCAGCCATGAGGGGCCCCCAAGAGCTGTCAGAGGAGGCGATTCTGAGCCGCTCCACAGCTGAGCTGCAGAGCTAGGTTCCTGTGGTGAAAGGCTCCAATGCTATTCCTCTGGCACACAGGGTACATCTCTACTGCAAAAAGCTCCGGCGGGCGGCACTGACTCTCTGACCCTGGCCTATAGAGGTGGGCTGATGATCTGGTGCTAAAAATTCCTACGCAGGCTCTGACACCTGGCCAGGGGGTTAGTCTCTGAGCCCAACCAGGAACATCTGCACAGCACATCTTAGTGCCATAATGTGAGCCCAGCAAGCCTGAGCCCGAAGACATGGCTGTAACTCACTGCTGCGGGAATGATGTTGTTTGTAGTGTAGACATACCCACAGAGGTGCCAGCACAGATCAGGGCTGAGCGCTGGACGGACACAGACAGTGTGGCCTGGAGCTGGCTAGCCCTGTTCAGTCAGCCCCACTTGTTCCATAATTAGCTGCCTCCCAGTCTCAGGGGCAGGACTAATGGAGGTGGGTGACAGCCTGAAACACCTGGACTTCAGCAAAGGGCAGAAAACCCAGCTTAGAGAAGGACCCACAGGAAGCAAGTTGAATTCCTGTTGAAAGCCCAGGAAGGACTCTAGGGAAGCAGTCTAGGAGTCAGTGCCCTACCTAGGGAGGCGATTCAAAGGTAACCTAGAGGGGCTGGGAACAGAGCCCAGAGGGCAGGCTGTAGGCAGCCTAAGCAGGGTGGAAAAACCTGATTACCATGGAAGGGGACTGAACTCTGAAGGGGCTGTGCTCTGTGAATCCCTGGGAGACACAGAAAATCCTGCTGAGGGGAAACTGAGTTAGGGTGTGCCTGCAGCCCCATGATCAGCCAGCTACAGGGAGTGCTACAGTGCAGCATATCCTGTGACACAGCGGCTGCCCCAAAGAGCTTACAATCTAAATATACAGACAGGGCAGGAAGTATCATTGTCCCCAGCTTCCAGAGGGGGAAACTGAGGCACAGAGTGGCTAAGTCACTTGCTCAGGGGAGCCTGTAGCAGAGCAAGGAATTGAACCCTTGTCACCTGAGATCTGGGCAGTGCCTCAAGCCTTCTTCCAGCTCCGATTAGCCAGAGGGAGCAGGTATTTGTCAGTAATCAAAGCCAGGCAGCATCCCAAGTTTGATTTGTGTGGCATGGGCCGGAGTGCCCACAGTCACCTGTGAAGGGTGTCTGAGTTCGGCTGCTGCAACACGGATCGAGGTGCATACATGTGCCAGATGAGCAGACCTTTCTCAGCTGGTCACATTTCAAGCTGAAACATTCTAGCTTTTGGAGAGCTCGGTGAAAATGGTGCTGCTGCTGCTTTGAGTCAAAGATTGAACAGAAAAATTCCTCTCCCTTTTGTTTTAAAGGTGGGGAGGGGAGATGCCCCCTTGCCATCCTTTGCTGAGTTAACTAGGGGGTCCCCGGGACTTATGTTGGCTTGCTCCAGGATGATTTCCCTATATCAGGCAGCACCAAGAGGATTTCACAGGGTGGGAACAGGGGAAGCTGGTTAGCAAACCTGCTCTTATATGTTCCAGGGTCAGCAGGGACCATTGTGATCATCTGGGCTGATCTCCTGCACAGCGCGTGCCGGAGTACTTCCCTGAATTAAACCCTGCTTGAACTAGAGATGATCTTTTAGAAAAACATCCACATTTTGATTTGAAAATTGCCCGTGATGGAGAATCCACCCCAGCCTTGGTCAGTTATCTCAGTGGTTAATTATCCTCCGTTAAACATTCACGCCTAACTTTCAATCTGAATTTGTCTGGCTTCAACTTGAATCTTGTTATGCCTTTGTCCGCTAGATTGAAGAGCCCATTGTCAAGTTTTTGTTCCCAACATAGATACTTACAGACCCTGATCAAGTCATCCCTTAACCTTCTGTTGGTTCAGTGAATTAGTCAGAGCTTCTTCAGTCTCTCACTATAAGTCAGGTTTTCCAGCCTTTTTCTGCTGAGTACCCGATATCCTGAGCTCAGAAAGCTGGCCTGAATCCACCCTGCCGTTCCACTTTAAATGAGCCTCTTCCAGCCTCTGTCAAAATGGCTGCTTGTACTCCACAGTTTTGATTGTGGTTTTTAACAGGGGCAGCTGAGCCCTGGCAAACTCCGTGCCTGGGTGGGTTTGCAGTATTGTGCATATTCCCTTTAAGTGTGGGTGTCTGGAATGAGCATGTGCGAAGTGAGGATGATGGCAGAGCAGCCTGGAGGTCCGCTGTCACAGCTACTGGTCTGAGTGTAGCAGCACCGTGCACCGGGGATGCGCTTAGAAATGCAGGAATAAAGGTAGGGATTAAAGATTCTTTCTGGGGTGAGCTCAGAGCATGCAGCTCTCTGGAGATGTCTGCAGATGCCGGCAACTGGAGATCGGCTGAGAAGCTGGGGACTAGCAGGGCTGCGCGTTAGTTCTTTACATGTCTGTGCAGATTAGATTTCATGCCCTCTTTTTAATAAGCAAACCAGGGGATCTAAACCCTGCAGTGGTCCTCCCTTTAGCAGGCGCTGGCTGTTTGAGGAAAAATACTGTGAATTGGTGCCCGGAAACTGCCTCCGGACCAGAGCTCCCGGTCTCTGATTAGATTCCTCTCCTATATTACGATTTCTTTTTGTGTGCGTGCCCTGGTGGACTGGCCCTTCAGCAGGGGTGCCCGGGGACTGGTGCTGACTATCAATTGTTGCTCAGCATCTGGCGAGCAGGGTGCGAAGTGGGGTCCTTTCACAGGGCGAGTTTATTCCATGGGCTCTGCTCCTCCTCTCCTCCCCAGCACTCCCGCTGAGTCTCGCAGGCCTGATCTATCCCCTCCCCCTGACCTGATCCAAAACCCAGCAGAGTCTACGCAGAGCCAGTTCTTGACTTCAGTGGGCCCGAGCACCTCAGATCTGAGAGGGATTAAGCATGGTTGTAAGAATCAGGGGAGGGTGCTGCATCAGTAGGGCAAATAGAGCCGAAGAGGGCCCCTGTGTACACACAGGTGTGGACTGTGGGGACTGGCTCCCAGCATGCAATGCTCCTTTGTGAGCTGGACAACAGCTCTGCGGAGGGGACGCCGTACCCAGAGTCAGCTAGGGCAAAGAGAGGTTGCTGGACAGAAGTCAGGCATTCAGCCATGGGGTCCTAGAGGCTCCCCAGCTGGGAGGCAGGCTAACCCCACCACAGAGCCAGCTGAGGCAGGGGGTGGGGCACTTGCCTTGGGTAACTGCTCTGGAACATGAGAATCTGATGCTATTGACTCCAGTGTAGTTATTCCTGATTTACACCGGTGTGTCTGGGAGATGGGGTGGGGGGGGTGGGAGTCTAGCCCTGCACCATGCATTGGGGTGGGAGTATACAACAGCTCTCTCTCTCTTTCTCTCTCTCTCTCACATACACAAACACACACACAAGGCTGGCTAGATGCAGGGCCATTCACTAGCCATACTGGACTGCATCCCTGATTCTTGCATCTTCCCCTGTCCCCACCCCTCCAGCTCTGACTTTCACCTTTTCTGATCCAGGGGGCTGGCCCCCTTCTGCCAGCAATGTTCCTACCCAAAGCAGGTAGGCAGGGAGTGTCCCTTTACAGACTAGCTCCCCCATCCAGGTGTCCCTGTGTGGCTGCTGTTGGATCCCTGCAGACTGGCCCTGCTGGCTGAGCACAGGGGAAGCTGGGCTGGGAAGGGAGCTGGAAGGAATGAATAGTTCCCATGCCATCCACGGCTCTGGCAGAGTGGGGAGCGGAGACAGATCTGACCAGCTCCCCCGGCCCCCGTTATCTCTGGGTTTGGTTTAGCAGGATAATGGGGTGGGGGTGAGAAGCTGCTGGAGTATTTTCCCCTGGGTTGGGGATTCTTAGCCAGTTGGGAGAGCTGTGACATGCTGCCAGTGTCCTGGACATTCAGATCAACAAGAGGGAAGGACATTAACCTGGACCGAATTTGGGTTAACCCCTTAGGGGCCCGGTGCAGTTGTGTCTGTGTTATGTGGCATTGCATGCACCTTCTCCAGTCAGGAGCCGGGAGGCTTGTGAACATCTGTCATCAGCCTGGGAGGCCACCCCCGGGGGAGATTTGAATAGGTTGGGTCAAACCAGGCTTTCCAAAAACCGCCGGGCAAAGCAAAGTCTTTTGGATGAATAGCTAGCGTTTAAACAGGCTCAGGGCCTTCTTCCTGGCCCAGCGAAGGAACAGGACTGCTGGCCCACAGAGGGCCCCAATCCTGAGAGGAGGGTTGCAGGGACTGGGCCCGCCATGGTCAGGTGACCCCGATGAGCTTATCAGCGTGCTTGTAGGTTCTTGTAGTGTTTCTCTGATGCTTTCTACCTGAAGACTAAAATGGGCTGGCTGAGAGCGGTAGCTTTTAGCTGTGGCAATCAATCCAGCAGTCTCTGAGGAGAAACTGACCTGTCTCTTTGGGCAGCCTGTCTGTGCTAGAAATACACAGTGAAGGCAGGGGACTGTGTAGCCTGGAAATACCCTGCTCAGAAGGGAGTGAGGTACAGATCTGCACCCAGCAAACTGAGTGCCTGAGGGCAGGTATTGACCACTGCCAGAAGATACAGGTGCAGTTGCCCTGAGCTGTAACAGCACGTGCCAGATACCATGATTTCGTAGTGTAAGCGCCGCCCCCTTGTGGGCTCTAGAGATGCCCAGACCCCATCCCCTGTCTAACACCATCCCTCAGAGCGCAGTGCCAGACACGCTGTTGCTAAGGAAAATGCTGTAGGTGCTTTGGTTGCTAAGGCCGCCTCTGCCAATGGCCTCCAGTGCCACACTCCTCCCAGTGCCCCAAGTGACCAGCTGCAACCCCCAGCAGGCTGCAGAGCAGGCGCCCATGGCACGTGGGCTCCCATTCATTTCACCAGCTCATGGTCATTGCTTGGGGTAGTGAGGCAGCACCAGGGAGTGCTTAGAACAGGGAGACTTGCGTTCCATTCCTGACACTGTCTGTGCCACCCAGGGCCAGTCGTGGCCCTTCTCTGGCCTCATTTTCCCCATGTGTGCAACTGGGGGGATGCTGCAGCTCCTGCTGGGTTCTGGGGGGAAAGGCATGGTGTAAGTGATGGATATAAGGGCCATCAGCAGAAAGGGGGACCAATGGGTCATGCTGGGAGCTGGGGGGTGGGGTTGAGTGAAGGAGGCTGAATAGTGAGAGGCGCGTTCTAGACCTGGACTTTAGGGTCCACCAGTCTGGTCCTGTCCCAAATCTGGACTTTTGCGTCCAAAGTTTGGGGGCTTACCTGAAACTCCCCCAAGCTCACTACCAGCTTGGATATTCTCGCTGCTGGATATTCTCGCTGCACCAGATCAGAGAATTAATCTATGGGGCCTGATCCCCCTTTCCTCTCTCTGGTGTCCCCAACCCCCTTGGTGGGACACCCAGATTCCCAATCCCTTGGATGCTAAAAGCAGGGGAAATAACCCTTCCCTTCCTTCTCAGGCTTGCCTCGCGGCTAACCTGTGTGACCAAGAAACCAGCTTTTTCTGCTTTCCTCAGGACAATGGAGATGCATACCACAGCTGGGCTCTGCCACCCCCTTGCTTCAGGAACGAGGGAAAACTGTAACCACCAGAGAACAGAGAGAATCTTCGTCTCTTTCCCCGTAGTCTGCTCTTTCCCTGGACCCAAATAGGAAATATAGCCCACAGCCTGGCTTTCCCTTTGCCTCCCTAGGAAAAGAACTTTCACAAGGTTTAAAAGAAAACTTATATGAAAAAAGAAAGAAAATATAAAACAATCATCTTGCATAAGAAACTCAATACAGGCTCTTGCTTAAAGAAAATATAAAGAAACAGTCTGATTTAAAAGATAGCCCAATTAAACCACACAACAAATTAACATACAGGTAAATACACACCCAAAGACCATCATAGCTGATTACTTTGCGGTTCCTGGGTACTTACAGATGTTTAGAAGAAGTATTAGGAGAGAATTAGAAGAAGACTTGTTCCTCATAGCTAAGAAAACAACAAAGACCCGAAGTATACAAATTCCCGCCCCTGATTTAAACAATCCAGTTCCTGATTGGTCCTCGTCAGTGTGTTCGGTTACCCTTTCAGGTAAAAGAAACTTAACCTTACTTACCTATCCATTTATGACAGTTCCTGACTGGCGCTCTGGGAAGAGGGAGCTCACTTGGCTCAGTCCAGAGTGGAAGTGCATTAGCATGCGGCGTGCCACGGACAGTCCCGTCCTCTCCCGATGGAGCGGGCTGGGGCCCCAGAATTCTGCCAGGTCTGTGATGGAGGGAGATTCTGTATACATGAAGGGAGGGAAGTAGCTCCCTTTGACGAACACCCAGCAGCCAGTTAGCGGTAAAATCTCTTTGGTCAGGCACTGACTCCTCTTTTTTTTTTTACCTGTGGGCTTGTTAACCTTCACAGGTAAAGCAAGCAGAGAAGAGACCAAGAGGGATTTACAGATTTTACAGCTAACTGGCTGGCTAGGTGTCCATCAAAGAAGCTACTACCCCCTTCATGTATCACAGTTCACCAGAGGAAGGGGCCCTCCTGTGGCTCTCGCAGCACCCCACAGAGCCTGTGGCAAGCACAGCCTCAGGCAGGACCACGATGTTATATCTTGGGGCAGCCAGTTTAGGAAAGAATCACAAAGGCCAGACAGCAGACAGCTAAAAAAACTACCATTTATTTCCAGACACAGAGCTCACCCAACTGGCCGAAACTGGCTGGCTATCCCCTAATAATCTACTCAGTTGCCACAGGAACAAAAACCATGACAACCAAATCACAACATATTCCTCCCCCCATAAGAACATCCCTAATAAAACACATACTAGGCTAGAGAGAGGAGGTAGACTGCCTCCATTCTCAGCTAAACCCTGGGATATTTTTGCCCCATAACCGTGAGTTCGCCCTAGCTAAAGATCAGCCGAGGAGACGGCTTTCTGTCTCTAGGTGGATTACGGTGAACTTCTGGTGTTGTTGCACCCGAAAGTACCACGGGCTTAGGTCCGCAGCATGAACAGGTGAGGTGGTATCAGCTCGTGCTGGGCAAAGGGGTATCTCAGCCGCTGGCAGTAATGGAGGAGAACAGTCAGGAACAGGTGATTCGTGATTCGGTTCTCGCCAGAAGAGTGAAGTCAGACACTCAACTGCAGATGTGTCCTGAGGACTGGCATGACCTGGCAACAGCTGATCTACAGTCGCTGCAGGTAAGATTCTCTGCAGTCCGACTGTGTGTAGGAAACAGGTCCTGTTTGAATGATGATCGTGGCAGGGACCCATTTAGGTCTGGAAGTATAATTCCTATGCAAAACTGGCTGTCCCGGGCCAAAGGTTTGGTCTTTTGCTCTGAGTGCCCATCTGATGACTTGGTATTGCTGCTGATGTTGCCACAATTCGGATTCAGAAGGTTTCAGCAGATCAAAGCAAGTGCGCAGCTGTCATCCCATCATTAGAAAGGCTGGAGATGCTGGGTGTAAGCATTGAGGTGTGTTTTCTGTAGGAAAGTAAGAAGGTATCAGACACTTTTGAAAGGAGTGTGGTCCCTTGCTGATTTCAAAGCGTAGTTTCATGTCTGCACAAATCTTTCAGCTAATCCGTTGGTGGATGGATGATATGGTGCTGACGTGATGTGGTGTATCCCATTTGCCTTCATAAAATTGAAACTCTTGAGAGATGAACTGCGGTCCGTTGTCGTTCACAGTTGTTCTGGCAGACCGAACGAGACTAAAGAGTCCTCGTAGTTTTTGGATAGTACTCTCTGCAGTAGTGGACTGCATTTATAGAGACTTCTGGCCATTTAAAATGGGCATCTACTGCCATCAAGAACATGCTTCCTTCAAGGGGCCAGCAAAGTCAATGTGAATGCGTTGTCACGGGTTTTCAGGCCAGTCCCATGGGTGTAGGGGTGCCACTGGGGTGCATTCCTCACACCCTGACATGACATACAAGCTTTGCCTTCTCTTCAATAGCACTGTCCAATCCAGGCCACCAAAATAGCTTTGTGCAATTCCTTCATGCGCCCTATTCCACAGTGACCGGGAATGTAGCTGTTCTACATCTGTGATCTCAGTGGTGATGGAGTAATGACACGTCTCCCCCACAACAAACAACCAGATTTGGACTATAACTCCGTCCTCCTGGACATGTAGGTAACAAGGTCGGTAAGACTGGAGAGATTTGTCGAGATTTTTCACGCATACACCAGGTCATAACTTGGGACATATACTGGGTCAAATGCGAGCTTGCCTTCTTTATCTGAAGTAGCAGTGATGGGTGTATCTCTACCTGTTCAAACAGAAGATTTCCTTTTGGCACTATCTTGATGTTTGACTGGCAAAGGCAACCTTGAGAGGCCATCTGCATTTGCCATGCAGAGTAGATTTCGATTTGATTTCATATGTGTGTGCTGAAAGTAACAATACCCAATGTTGCATACGACTAGCAGCTAATGGGGAATGCCTGTGTAGGGTCAAAAATTGACCGTCAGAGGTCGATGGTCTGTGAGAAGAGTAAACTTCCGCCAAACAGGTACTGATGAAACTTCCCAAATTCCAAAAACAATTCCTAATGCCTCACTTTTCGAATTGGGTAGTTAGTTTCTGCTCTGCTTAGAGTGCGTGAAGCAAAAGCAATAGTCCTCTTCTCCTGAAGGCATAATGTGTGACACGACTGCTCCACTACCAATAGGGAGGCATCGCAGGCCAATTGTAGGGGTAAGGATGGATCAAGTGCGTTAGAACTTCAGAATTTAGCAATGCATCCTTAGCTTTGTTAAATGCAACATCACAGGCTTCAGTCCACTTCCAGGCCTTGTTCTGCCCAAGGAGCTCATGAAGTGGTTTAGCAGTGTGGCTAACTGTGAGATGAACTTTCCATAATAGTTCAGTAGTCCTAGAAACGAGCAGCAGCTGGCTTACATTTCGAGGTGGGGGAGCCTCCACAATAGCTTTAACTTTTGCAGGGGCCTTATGAAGACCTGCAGAATCAATGATGTGTCCCAAATATTCAACAGAGGGCTTGAAGAATTCACACTTGTCTTTGCGAACTCGTAGGCCATACTCTTCCAGTCTTTGTAGGGTAGCCTCTAAATTCTTTAAGTGATCCTCTTCATTCCTTCCAGTGACCAGGATATCATCCAGAACTCCTGACAAGCCACTGAACATCCTGACAAGCCACACAAGATCTGGTCCATAGCCCTCTAAGGAACAGAGGTTTGGAGGAGCAGACGTTATTCGAAGGGTACCGACTTCGTCGATGCAGGCCCCTGTAAGAGGTATCACCCTATAGTCCTACAAAACTTCTGAACAGCACAGGATTGCTTCCGAAGGGACTAGGCGACAGTTCGATAAAGCCCTTATGAGTCACAATAGTCAACAGCTCTTGGGACTGCTTTTCAATCGACGTGCATCTGTAAATATGCTTGACTCAGATCAATCTTACTGAACTTTGTCCCCCAGCCAGGCCTGCGAAGAGGTCATCGATGCGGGGAAGCGGGTATTGCTCTGCACACAACACTGGGTTGACAGTGACTTTAAAATCACCGCAAATCCGGAGAGAGAGCCATCTTTCTTCACTATTGGAACGATAGGAGTGGCCCATGAGCTATGGGTAACTGGTATTAGGACTCCATTGGTGACCAGGCGCTCCAGGTCTGCTTCAACTTTTGGCCTGATGGCATATGGCACAGTTCGGGCTTTCAGATATTTTGGTGGACTGTCAGGTTTAATGTTCAATGTCACAGTGATTCCCTTCATACTTCCCAAATCATCTCCAAAAACAGCAGCATGTTCCTTAGTATAGGGGTTAGACTGGTTTCTTCTTTAGTCATCCGGTGCACTTCTGCCCAGTTCAGCTGAATCTTCCCAAGCCAAGACCTACCCATTAAAGGCTGGGTAGTTACCTCTCACCACAAACAGTGGCAATTTAGCAGCCTGTCCATTGAGCTCCACCTTAACATCAATAGTGCCCAACATGGGCACAGCTTCTCCCGTATACGTCTTCAGAACAGTTTTTTGCCTTAAGCGAAGATGCTGTAGCTTTTCTTTATACACAGTCTCGGAGACCAGCGAGACGGCTGCACCGGTGTCCAGTTCCATGCGTATAGGTTTGCCATCCAACAACGGGGTTACCCAGTATTCATGTGAGCCCACTGCCAAAGACAAAACATGCAGTGGCACTTCCTCTTGCGATGAGGTGTCACCTTGATCATCCTGGGTCTGCTCTAGGGTATGCAGGGTTCCTCTTTTTGTTGGCCAGACCACAGGCCTCTTTTTCTTTTGTTTACAGGCACACTCAATGTGTCCCTTTTTGCCACAGTGTCGACACACCAGGTCCTTACACCAGCATTCTGATGCCTGGTGACCTGGCTTACCACAGCGGTAACATTCTTGACTCTGTGCAGTTTTGTGGGTAGGTTCTTGTGACACTTTTTGCACCCTAGGGGATGCACCGATGTATTGCGCCTCCCTTGTAGCCAGTTCCATGGAGACAGCAATATCAACAGCCTTCTGTAATGTAAGCTGAGCCTCTGTCAGTAGGCGCTTCCGTATAGCTTCACTGTACAGGCCACACACACTAACCTGTCACGCAGGGCATCATTTAACATCTCTTAAATTCACAGTGTTCGGCTAGCTTTTTTAAAATTGCTACAAATTGTACAACTGTTTCATCTTTTTGGTCTCTTTTTGTGGAACTGATATCTTTCAGCAATTACCAGTGGTTTTGGGGAAAAATGGGACCCAGGATTTCCACAATGTCACTGTAAGATTTAGTCTCAGGCTTAACAGGGTGTAGTAAGCTGCGTAGCAGGAGTAGGTTTTAGCCCCTACAACTCTTAAAATATTGGCACCTTCTTTCGCTTCTAATGTCATTTGCAATAACAAAAAGCTCAAAACGCTCAGTATACACATGCCACTGCTCTATATTCTCATCAAAAGTTCCAGTGGCCTGGTCAGAGTAGCCATGATTTTAGTTTCACTTTCACAGTCAGTGCAAACAAGCAGTTTTTTGTTTGTTCTTTACCTTGACTTCTACTTCCTTCTGTTACTGGAGCAGCACCGGAATCCCATCCATCGTCGCCACTTGTTATATTCTTGGGGGCAGCCGGTTTAGGAAGAAATCACTAAAGGCCAGACAGCAGACAGCTAACAAAACTACCATTTATTTCCAGACACAGAGCTCACCCAACTGGCCGAAACTGGCTGGGCTATCCCCTAATAATCTAACTCAGTTGCCATAGGAACAAAAACCATGACAACCAAATACACAATACACGGAAGCAGCCGCCTGGGGAGCTATGTATAAGGGAGCTGGCTGGGGGATTGCTCACTAACAGACATGCCCTGATCCCTGCCTCTGCCCACCCACCGCCCTTCCCAAGGGGGTGCCCTGGGCACTGCCGGGTCAGGTAAGGCCTCAGGTACATCCCAGAATCCTTTGCACTTAGCTGCCATGGCTTCCTTTGAAAACTTGAGGGCAAAGGATCCTGGGAAGCTGTGGGGCACTAACGGCACGTGTAGCGTGGGAGTGAGCAGAACCAGAGACATGCCTGCCCCTTGGGAGGAGGATGGAACTAGTGCTGTGGTCAGGAAGGATGAGGCAGCCCCACAGTCCTGTGGGCAAAGAGGAAGGGGACAGTGCTAGCTAAGAGTCCTATGGCACTAACAGACATATTGGAGCATGAGCTTTCATGGGTAAATACCCACTTCATCGGATGCATGCCAGCTACTGGGCCGTTGTAGCACTGCCCATGGGCCTCCCTACATAGCTTCCCCTAGGGCAGGGTGGGAGAGTCTCTTTGTGAGCAGTTCCATGGCCTCTGGCGCAGCATGGCTCACTCTGTCTGGCTTGGGATGCCTCTGAGGCAGAACCTGACAGCTTTACTGATACTTTTTACGGTGCACTGACAGATGGCTGCATTACGGAAGGGGAGACCTGTACATAAATTACCAAGGAAACATCTCCCTGTCCCCTAAAGCACAAGCTGCAAACACATTCTGATCCTAGCTGGGAACTGCCACGGGGTCATTGTCCTTCACTGATTTTCCAGCTGCTGAGCATACCTGAGGGGAAAGGAGCAGGGTAGAGGAAGGGAGACCAATCAGTCTCATATGGAATAGGGGGCTAATCGAGACCTTGAGATCATGTCTGGGAAGCTGTGGTCTCTGGAGACACTGATGCTGTTCCATTGCTGAGAGTCTCAGGACTGACTGTCTGATTTCTCTGGCTGGTGCTGACATGAGAGCTCCCTTAGCTGCAGGATCAGAGCCCCTTGGAAATCCCACTGTGCTGGCAGGAAGAAATGCCAAGCACTAGTTAACCAGTTTGGTGTGCTGAGCAGGAAGACCAGAGCTGAGGAAGCTCAGTTTTTATTTAAAATGGGAACCAGGCCTCCAGTTCTCCTGGATGGCTTTGGAAATCTCAGCCCAGGTGCCTCCAGGCTTGGAGAAGGTTGGGATCAGCCCGGATTGAGGTCAGGCATTTCCCTCACCCCAATCCTCTAACTGTTGGGAGACGCCACCCTGGAGGTCTCCTGTCCTGCTCTGCAAGCCCATGCTGTAATGAAGGGTGGCATTGCCCCCCCTTTGGAAACAGTGTCCCTATGTAGGAGGCTCTGTGTTTCTGTAGCTGGGGTTACCGTGTGTTGCAGTCTGGGGCAGCTCTCATCTCCGGGAGACTGGACTATAATGTGGGAATCCAAAGGGAGTAACCTTCAGAGCAGGAGGGAATGTCAGGCTAATGGCTGAGAAACTTCTGTTTAGCAAGAACCTCTTCGGCGGCAGCCTCTGCAGCAGCAGGGGCAGGTGGGGAGCGTAGCCTGCCATGGGGCAGGAGAGGCCGTGCTGCTGCTGCTGTTTCCTGGCCCTGCTGCGTGGTGCAAAGGACGACTGTAGGTGTGAAACAGCAGCAGCAGCGTGGCCTCTCCTGCCCCCTAACAGGCTACACTCCCCACCTGCCCCTGCTGCTGCAGAGGCTGCCACCGCCCTGGGCTCAGGCCGCCCGGCTCCCCCCGAGCAGCGCCCGGTTCCTGGTGCTCTCGGCCGGCAGGTGCAGGGCCTCAGCCTAGCCCGGTCCCTTGCGTCTCCTCCACAGCGGCGCCCCCCCACCTGCATCCTCCCGGGTGACCTCAGCAGCAGCGGCTGGGGAGCCCAAGAGGAGAAGAGGCCCCTGGGCAAGCGGGGGAGACTCTGAGGTGAAGAGGCTGCTGGCCCTGGGGTGGCCCAAGCACTGGAGACTGACAGGTACCTGCCCCTGCCCTATCCTGGCACCACCTGCCCCCCAGTCCAGTGAGTGTTACCTGCCCCACCAGGCTCAGTGCCCTGCCCCATACTGTCAGCTACCCCACGCTCACTGTGACACCATCATCCCTTGGCAAAGGGCCCCCTGATCTTCACAAACAGCTGTCACCGCAGGCCTGACAAACTCACTGCACCCCACACGTGTCTTACAGGGCACTTACCCACAACAAGGAACGTGGAAGGGATCTACACAAGGCTGGTAACTTGTCAAGAGTGAGAATCTTTGTGAGATATGTGCATGGGTAATATTGAAAGAATAATGTATTACCTTAAAAGTCTGCTTTATAGACTTGGAGTAGAAATTAGTCACCAGAAGATAATGGCTCTTTGGGCCAAGGGGGATTTGTTACTCTGCCTAACCTGGCTGGTGATGCAATGCAAGGCTCAATTGTTTAGCTTTGCACAATAGTAAGACTTTGAATGGGACACCATCAGAGGCAATGGCAAACAACTGAAACACCTTAAAGGTAAAAAAGAAACATTGCAACAGCCATTACCTGTTCTGACAGGCTGTTTATAATGCTAAGTGTACTAGTTTTCGGAGGGTGTCGGGGTGGGGGTGAGGGGCGCAAGGTGGAAGTTTTGCCTAGGGCACAAAATATCCTTGCACTGGCCCTGGTGGTCAGGATCAATGTTGATCATCTCTGCAGAAAGATGATTCCACCCAGCAGCAAAGCACCCGCTAGCATATTGGTCGCTACTGACTCCAGGGAAGAGCTACCCTTTGCTGAGTTATGGGAGGTTTCCCCTCACTAGCAGCCAGGCTCTACACTGTTCAGCCTGTGGGATACAAAGAGACCACAGCCCCTGCTGAAGCAGCGATGGGTAGAAGAGAAACGACAGAAGGTGCAAACCCAGGAAACTCCTTAGTTAGCAAGAGGTCTTCTCAGAGCTAAGCAGTTTGGAAGTTACGAACATTTTAAATGCTGTTCTTTCCCTTGTGTGCACTGGAACTTTTCTGTTTTCTTCAATGCAGTTTTTAAATAGCATTTGAAAAAAGCTCCAGTTGCCCACCTGCCATTTAAATGTTCATCACTTTAGAACTACTGATCTGATTTGCCTCAGGCTGGCATAACTTTTAAATCTCCATTAGATCTACGAAACAAGCCAGGTCTGATGTTTCTGGCTTTGAGTTGTCAGCCATAATTGAACTAGTCCCATGCCTGGTAACAATGGATTCTATTCTTCCCCACCTCATCACATGAAAAAAAAGCCTGTGCCATGAAATGCTAGATAAGTAAATACGGTGAGATTTTCAAAAGCGCTCTGTGCTAGCCAAACTCTGGTCGCATTTAAGCAATGGTAAAAGTCCCATTCTTTTCAATGCGAGCAGAATTAAGCCAAGGCTTTGAAAATCCCTTTGAATATGAGATTTAGGCTCTGAAATGAGTTGTTCTAACAGGATAGCATCAGTCATGTTGCATACCAGTAGTGTATTCTAGTCTTCTTCAGATGCCAACTTCAGAGCTGCTCAAGAAAGGACGTCTCTTCGAGTGAAGAATTTTGATGAAAATAAACCACAGAAACATTGTTTTTGCACAGGTCTTTCATCCAGTCTTTTTAGCTTCTCAGTGAAATGTTTTGGGTTTTGGTTGCTGCAGTTTTTAATTATTTTGTGGATGGGAAAATGGGGCATTTTTTCCATGAACGTTTCCATTTTGTTGAAAATGAAACCAAATATTATGATAGAAATTGTCTTCAATTTTCTGAGACGGAAACGCTAGTGTTCTATTGTGAGTCTACTCTGTATAAAGTAAAGACTGCCAGTCGTGGAAGCAAAGTCTCTATTCAGGGGTCCCATGGCTTGATATAGCCTCATTGAGGTATTCATGCCAGTTTTACTGAAATTCTCGATGGGTAAAATAAGGCAGAATGTGTGTTTTACCCACCCACCCAATCTGCCAATCAGTCTTGCACTTGCTTAGCTGCTAAGACCTAGCATCAGTGGTCTGTGATGTCCTCACAGATGCAGAACATGGAGCTGAATCTCTGGTGCTGGAGTAGTTGGAGGAATGGAGAAGAAAACCCTGCCCCAGGGCTTGTCAGGATAAATTTTTTTGCCCTGCCTGTGCAACAAAAGGAACCCCTCACAAGAGTGCAGGCTGGGAACTTGCTGCTTTATTCAGCTGCATCACAGCAAAGTGCTGCGTGGGGGGGCAGGGGAAACTCCCCCTGACAAACAGGAAGCAGGGATGAGTAGATGGTGTGGAGAAAGTGAATAAGGAAGTGTTACTTACCCCTTCACATAACACAAGAACCAGGGGTCACCCGATGAAGTTAATAGGCGGCAGGTTTAAAACAAACATAAAGAAGTATTTTATTCACACAATGCACAGTCAACCTGTGGAACTCATTGCCCGGGGGTGCCGTGAAGGCCAAAAGTATAACTGGGTTCAAAACAGAATTTGCTAAGTTCATGGAGGATTGGTCCGTCAATGGCTATTAGCCAAGATGGGCAGGGTTGCAACCCCATGGTCTGGGTGTCCCTAACCCTCTGACTGCCAGGTGCTGGGAGAGAATGACAGGGGATGGATCACTTGATAAATTGCCCTGTTCTGTTCATTCCCTCTGAAGCACCTGGCACTGGCTACTGTTGCATTAAAATACAACCAAATTAACCGTGGGATTGTCAATCTTTAATGAGCCTCCATCCACAGCTATTAAAGGGGAGCTGCTGGGAGCTGGTGTCTGTGAAGAGGGCTGCCATGCAGCGCATGGCTGCTCGCATGGCTAGAAACACATTGCACATTCCTTCTAGCCGTGATACATGACAGACCTGGTGAACACATATGCTTGGTGTAATGTGAACTGATGCCTTCCTGGGGCTCCTTCACCTGCTCTCCCATGAGCTGGAGAGGTGCATGGGAGACCGGGGAAGCACTTGCTGTTTGCTCACAAGAGGGTGGATCCTTGTAAGTTTCCTGCAATGGCACCTACGCATTCTTGAGTGCACTGAACATTGGGGTGGGCTGGATCTGGGGCACAGTGAGTCACCTGGCTTTCAGCAACCTTCAGCTGTTGATTGCAGCTGACTGCCAAATGAATGGACCCAAACAGCATTGGAAAGCAATGAACTGAAAAGTGGCGAGAGCCATAAATGACAGCATCTCTTGTCTCCTGCTGACACTGACTTAGGCACAGTTTTACTAATAACAACCAATCTACAGCCTTTTGGGTATAGTCCATTTGGATTTCTTGTTCCAAACTTATTTTCAGTGAAAATGGCCTTTTTCCCCCCTCCAAAAGAAAACATCATCATCATTGGGGGGCAGAGGGGTTGTTTTTGAATTTTCTGATTGTTCTCAACAAGGAAACTGACCATTTTTTCAGTTTTCAATACTGAAAGGGAGTGTTTTGTTGTTGTTTCCCTCTCCTTTTCCTGCCTTCCTCCTTTTTCAGTGGCAGAATGGAAAGGGAGGGGACAGGGAAAGGATGAAAGGAGGGGAACAAAAACAAAAGAAAGGAAAGTTTTCACTTTTGGTTTCAAAAATTGAAAACATTCTCAGTTTTTGTTTCTTTTATCAGGGAAAACAATGGAATTTCTTGATGAAAAGTTTTGAGGAAACTGTGTTTTGGCCTGCTGTGCCCCTGGGCTAATGGTGACCTTGTTAACCAGGCAGTCTTTCATGGGGCATAGAGACCCCACACTCTCCCCACCACTGAGCTCCTCAGCTGGGGCTGATTCGTGACCCTGAAGCAGCTGACCAGATAAAAAGGCCACAGGTCAGAAAGACAGTGGCTGCTAAACAGGCTAAAGTACCACTGCCTGCAGCAGTCTGGAGAGAAGCTGTCCAGCTAGCTGGGCCTCTAGAAGCAGAGGATCATAGATTATTAGGTTTGGAAGGGACCTCATTTAGTCCAGCCCCTTGCTCAAAGTAGGACCCATCCCTGAAAGGCCCCCTTAAGGATTGAACTCATGACCCTGGGTTTAGCAGGTCAATGCTCAAACCACTGAGCTATCCCTTCCCCTGGGGTGGGCTACTTGCAAGGCACCTGCAGCTCCAAGCAGGGGAGCTGAGAACCCAGCTGTGCATGAGGGGATCCCAGCCTGATGCAGTTGTCATCATGGGGAGCAGGGCCGGGCCCAGCAACTCCACACAAAGTCATCTCACCACTTCTGTGTCTACAATCACTGACTCTGCCTCCTACAGAATCTCAGCCAAGCGTCTCCCTGGGGTCTGCTCCCACTGACATCCTGGGGGAGCTGCTCATTGGTTTCAGGGGGGGTCAGGATGGGGTCTTGGAGGCACTGGGGCGGGAAAGTACAGCTCTAGCCCAGGTGCAGCAGAGATGAAATATTCCAAAAGCCACAAACCAGACCATTGATTTTCTCCCGCGTGTGTGCTGTTCTGCTTTATGTGGGCTTCGACCTCCTGAGCTTAACAAAGTGAAAATAAATATTTAATTATTCTCCTAAATAAAAATCAATAGCGCTGCTGGTTGGCTAAGTAAATCGCCTGGCCCATAAATTTCCCCCCCACGCAGCTTGCAAATCTTCTATTAAGGCTACGACTAATGGAGAGAGGCCTTCACTAAATGGTGCTGCACAGAAGCAATAATTAAAGAGCAAGAGGGGAGCCTGACGGACCACAGGGAAAACACCGACCCAGGCTGGATTTGTTATAGGATTGGGCATTGCCTCCCCTACTGTTGGCCAGAGAGGAGTCCCTGGATTTTGTGTTACACTGGAGTAGCTGAGATGCAAGCACACTGTGGTCCTTAAGGATAGAGAGATGAGTTATACAGTACATCTATAGACATGTGAGTGAGAATGGAGCATGTGTGTTCTCGCAACAGTGCTGGAGTGTGTGTGTGCAGTGGAGAGGGAGTGTGTGTATGTGTGTATGTGTGTAATAGGAAGGGAGTACAAATGTAAGAACATAATGGTCGATCTAGCCCAGTATGCTGTCTTCTGACTGTGGCCAATGTCAGAGGCTTCAGAGGGAAGCAACAGAACAGGGCAATGATAGAGCGATCCATCGTTTGTTGTCCCGTCCTAGGTTCTGGCAGTCAGAGGTTTAGGGAGCATGGGGATGGAGAGCATATGGGTGCATGCAGCAGACATGAGTTGCATGTGGTCTGTAGGGAGTGTGCTGTGCATGTACCCATGGCAGTATCTGATGTGTGTGCATGTTTGCAATGGACGTGTGTGCTGCGGCTCTGTGATGGGTACAGCATTTCCTCCCCTCAGTATGTAGCCTTATGTAGAGATGCATGTTTGGAGTGGTAGATGCATTGGATTGACATGCATAGGAATTGACTTGAACTCTAAGTCATAGCAGACTGGGTTAGGGGAAAGCATGTAATAGTTCGAAGCTGGCCCGCTGCAAACCCCTGGCTAGGCACTACTTTACCATCATGCACTCCTACAAATCCATGCATTTGGGAAAGTTTCTTCCTTGGCACACCCTGGGTCTTCTCTGGGCAGTCCCCCAGCCATCTATGGGCCAGCTCGACACTGCCTAGCTTGCCAAAGCTCCGAAGCAGGCGTTAAGCGATAGCACTTTCTTAGTGCTAATAGCAGATCCAGCCTTGGTCTGCAGGTGCCCAGCTAGCCTGGTGCTGTCTTCACTCAAAGGCTTCCTGAGGCGTGTGCCCACCCGGCATGGCGCCTGGAGCCAGCTGCTGCTGGAGTTCAGGAAGCAAGTTTTTAATCTTGGTTTGAAATTAAATCTGATTTTTTTCCTTTTTTAAGTTCATCCACCTAAATCTAATTCACTTTGCACAGCCAATAGCTGTCAGGGACTGACTTAGATTGGAGCAGAGTGCTGGCGAGAGGAGATTTCGGCTCCAATGCTCAATCACTGACAGACGTCTCTGCCTTGATTATCTCTGTGCAGTCCCTCTCCTGCTCCTCATGCAGCTCCCTTGATGTCTGTCTTGCGTTCTGTCCCATCTCTGTGCCGCAGGCTCCAGAAATTCCTGCTGCTGACAGGAGACACCGTTGTATGAAGGGTTGATAGGCAGAGCATTACCATCACAGCTCTGTGGGGCTGTGGATAAGCAGCAAAGCTATGGAACAGGAACACTGGAGCCTTATAAATATGAACCAGGGCTGGGAAATCCCTCCCTTGTAGGAAATTTCAGACCACACCAAAAATATCCAGTGTGCACTTTCAGGGATAAGGAAACACATAATGTACTGATATTTGTGTATACAAATGCAAGATGCACAGAGATATTTCTGAGCACTGTAGAAAACCTTGAGAGAGAGATTGCTTATTTAATGAGGTAGTGCTAGGTGCTATGGGAAAACACAGACCTCAGGGCTGGGGTTGGGGGGCGGCGGATCAAACTGGGGGGAAAAAAAGAGTGCTCCTCCACACTCTGCCTACAAAATAAGCTCTCCTCCGTGACACACGACTCTGAGTTGTTTGTGCAGACGTGCAGAATATGATCACACTTGCTCTCTGGGCTTGACTGTCCCTCACAGGGATCCGAATGTGCACTTGACCCTGCTGGGACCCTCATGCTTGGCTTCCCCTCAGTGTGCTGGGGTCTTGGTGGGGGGGCTCTGCTAGGCTCCTTAAGCATGGCTTCTTTTCAGCTAGGGGAGAGGGGAGTGGGTGAATCTTCCAAGCCCACGCATGTCTGGTCCCAAATAGCTATCACTCACAGGAGGCTGCGGAGATCTTCATGGCACAATTGCCCTCTCCTTTCTTGGTGACTAGTGAAAAAGGTACCACTGTAACTGCTGGCATTGTTATCCTGGAGTGTCTGAGCTGGCCCCCGCTGAGATGAATGGGGCAGTTCACACCTCTGCTTTTCTGCTCCGGGTCCATTATGCTTCACTCACATAGTGAAGGCATGCCAGGATACCTCGAGATGCTCTGTTTTTAAATGAAAGCTTAGGTTCTGGAGGATAAGCGGGCTGCCGGTACACCATACCGGCTGCAGCTGAGCCCTGCCTGGAGGTGATAGTGGACAGTATATTAGACATGAGCTTGCATGGGGATAGTGACACAATGTGCCAAAGCACCTGCAGGGGTATCAGTCACAGAGCAGGGAGGGGCTGGGCTCCTCTGCTGAAGGGAATTCACAGCAGAGCAGCAGAAATGAGGAAGGAGGTGAAAGGATTGGCATGGAAGGAGAGATCAAAGCCTGTCTCCTGTTCCCTTTGACCTTGCATTGATCTCCATTACGTGTCTGATCCACCTGTCACTGGCAAGATGCCCATCGAGTTCAGTGTGGGTTGGATTGGTTCCTCTGTGCATAAGTTAGTCAAATGGTGACGAAGCAGGAATCTGCTAGCCTGCAAGGTGTGTAAATGTCTTAGAATGGCCTCGGGTGTCTGATTGTGGCTCACATAGAATCATATAACTGGAAGGGACCTCGAGAAGTCATCTAGTCCAGTCCCCTGCACTCATGGCGGGACTAATTATCTAGACCATTCCTGACAGGTGTTTGTCTAACCTGCTCTTAAAAATCTCCAGTGATGGAGATTCCACTGTGACGTTGCACTCCATATGTTTTATGGAAATATGCTAATGAGTGTGATATAATGTAACTGGAATATGCTGCCTGCAAAAGGTGTTTTGTAAGTGTCATCACAAAGTTATAATCTACTGAGTTGTTCATCCTATCTGTATGTATGTATCATTCTTGTATCTAAAGCTAGAAATATGAAGTATTACTCTAAAGTCCTGTTGGAACTGTGCAAAGTGTGGCGATAATAATGGCTTGGAATCTTGATGGCTCCCCATAACCAGGACAATTGGGTATGTGCAAGCCAACCTTGAAAGAATGGAGAACGAGGTCTTACAGTGACATGTGATCATGTCACCTGGTCTGGAATCCATTTAAACTGGTGCTTTCCATTTAGAAGGAAGGGTGGAACCCAAAGAGAGACAAAGGATTCCTGCCTTGTGCCAAAGCTATAAAAGGGGTGAATGGAACAAAGGGGGTTGCCAGTCATGAGAAATCCCCTAGTTACCGCCAGAGCTGGGAACTAATAAGAACTGTACCAGGGGAAAGGACTGGGCCCAGACTAGGAAGGAGTCTAGTCTGTGAAAGAAGCTTATTGGAACATCTTTGAGGGTGAGTTTTATCTGTGTTCAGTTTCTTAATGTATTAGGCTTAGACTTGTGTGCTTTGTTTTCTTTTGCTTGGTAACTTACTTTGTTCTGTCTGTTATTACTTGGAACCACTCAAATCCTACTTTTTATTCCTGATAAAATCACTTTTGTTTATTATTGAACCCAGAGTAAGTGATTAATACCTGGGGAGAGCAAACAGCTGTGCATATCTCTCTGTCAGTGTTACAGAGGGCGGACAATTTATGAGTTTACCCTGTATAAGCTTTATACAAAGTAAAATGGATTTATTTGGGGTTTGGATCACATTGGGAGCTGGGCGTCTGGGTGCTGGAGATAGGAATACCTGCTGAGTGGTTTTCAGTTAAAGCCTTCAGCTTTGGGGATATGGTTCAGACCCTGGGACTGTGTTGCAGCAGGCTTGCATGTTCGGCTCAATAAGACAGGGTTCTGGAGTCCCAAGCTGGCAGGGAAAACGGGCTCAGAGGTAGTTTCAACACGTCAGGTGACAGACCCAAGGAGGTCTCTGTGACCAAACCCGTCACATCCACAACCTTCCTGCGCAATTTATTCCAGTGCTTAACCACCCTGACAGGAAGTTTTTCCTAATGTCCAACTCAAACCTCCCTTGCTGCAGTTTAAGTCCATTGCTTCTTTTCTTATCCTCAGAGATTAAGAAAAACAATTTTTTTTCCTCCTCCCTGTAACAACCTTTTACATACTTGAAAACTGTTATCATGTCCCCTCTCAGTCTTCTCTTTTCCAGACTAAACAAACCCATTTTTTTTTTTATCTTTTCTCATAGGTCATGTTTTCTAGACCATTAATCATTGTTGTTGCTCTTTTCAGGACTTTCTCCAATTTGTCCACATCTTTCCTGGAATTTGGTGCCCAGAACTGGACACAATACTCCAGCTGAGGCCTAGTCAGAGCAGAGTAGAGTGGAAGAACTACTTCTCATGTCTTGCTTACAACTTTTCTGCTAATACATCCCAGAATGTGTGCAACTGATTGTTCCTTCCTAAATGGAGTACTTTGGATTAGACCTCATTGAATTTCATCCTATTTACTTCAGACCATTTCTACAGTTTGTCTAGATCATTTTAAATTTTAATCCTATCCTCCAAAGCACTTGCAACCCCTCCCAGCCTGGTATCGTCCACAAACTTTATAAGTGTACTCTGTATGCCATTATCTATGTCATTGATCAAATGACTAACCGGGCCCAGTGACTATGCACCCTCCTACTCTATCAGCGCCAGAGGAGATCTCTATTCCCTTGGGTAGCAGAGGCTGTATTTTCACAGTATAAGGCTCTGGGTTCAGTTCCCCATGATAACTGTAGGGTACTTGCTTGCTGTTTGTCACACACCCACCAAGGCTGAAGAGGCTCTCTTTAGTGTAACTAGGAGAATGGGGTGGATGCAAGCAAAGACAAATTAAGGAGGAATATCTAAATAGCCTAGGAGTGAGATCTGGTCAGGTGTGGACGCACATTCCAGGGGAAGTAATGGAAGCCCTCTCACTTGAGACATTTACAGAAGAAGAACATAAGAATGGCCATACTGAGTCAGATCAAAGGTCCCTCCAGCCCAGTATCCTGTCTACTGACAGTGGCCAATGTCAGATGCCCCAGAGGGAGTGAACCTAACAGGTAGTGATCAAGTGATCTCTCCTCTGCCCTCTGTCTCCACCCTGTGACAAACAGAGACTAGGGATACCATTCCTTACCCATCCTGGCTAATAGTCATTAATGGACTTAACCTCCATGAATTTATCTAGTTCTCTTTTAAACCCTGTTATAGTCCTAGCCTTCACAACCTCCTCAGGCAAGGAGTTCCACAGATTGACTGTGCACTGCGTGAAGAACTTCCGTTTATTTGTTTTAACCCTGCTGCCCATTAATTTAATTTGGTGGCCCCTAGTTCTTATATTATGGGAACAAGTAAATAACTTTTCCTTATTCACTTTCTCCACACCACTTATGATTTTATATACCTCTATCATATCCCTCCTTAGTCTCCTCTTTTCCAAGTTGAAAAGTCGTAGCCTCTTTAATCTCTCTGTTACAGCCAGACGGAACACAACACTAGGCAGTGTGTTGTAGGGAATAACCAACAGTTGCACGGGGGGTTGGAATGGAGTCCAGCTGTGTAGCCAACTCTCATGATTTTCTTGTGATTCTGGCAATATTTGGGGTTTCTCTTGAAACCCCAGGTCCTGGATTCGTGTGATTACTTGAGACTCTCAGCTGTCATTTAAAAAAGCCCTAAGTGTATATCGAGCAAGGCTGGTCCAGCAGTTAGGGCACTAACCCGTAACTTGAGGGGCTCGGGGTTAATTCCCTGCTTGGTTGCCAACTTCCGTGTGATCTTGGGCCAAACACTTAGGTTCTGTGTGCCTCAGCTCACTATCCCTCCGTGGTGTGTGTGAACAAATACATTCAAGATTGTGAGATGCTGAGATTCTCTGGGAATGGGGACCCATAAGCAGCTTAGAACAGACCCAAGTACCTTCAAAGATGCAGAAATGAATTCAAATGTTCTTGTTTTTAGACCCCGCCTAGTTTTTGGAATATTTGTGGTTGGCAGTGCTGGAATCTGGGAGTCAATGGGTTATTTTTAACGACTCGGGGCCTGAACAGCTGCCATTGTAGTCAATGGGAAGATACCCATTGACTTCAGCTAGTTGGTTTGGGCCCTCTGACTCCTCATTGCAAATAAGACTCCATGAAATCCCAAATGCTGGACATCTCTAAACACAATAGGTATTTACTCTGCAGAAGGATGGGAACACAGGAACGGAAGGGATCTCCTGTGTCATCTTCTAATTTCCAGCCTCTGTTTATTCATGGAGAAAGATTAAATAGTTTGTGTCAAGGACTCTGGCAGCTTAAATTCCGCCCCCTCCCCAAATTTAAGCCTGGCGAAAATGAGCTTTTACAAATGGTGAGACTAATAGACACGTTTTCATGAAGTTTCATTTGGATTCAAGTTCCACCAGAAGCAGAGTTTCAAATATGGAACAAACATCCACCCCGTTGCAGAGCCTGTGACCCAGCCATTGCCCTGTTGAGTTGGGGTCTGGTGCTCCTGATGTGCAGCTGAATAGCAACCAAAGCGATACTGACTAAGGGTATATTACCTCCATTTCTGGCAGTCTCGGGCATTCCTAGCAGACTGGAGAGGTTGTGCTGCTCGGGGCAGGGAATGCTCCTGCACTGCACAGGGGGTTGGACCTCTGTTCTTTGTTTCTGCAGCGTCTGGTACAATGGGGCCCAGTCCACGAGTAGGACTCTGAGGTGCTGCGAGAATAATGATAATAGGTGAGAAAGGGCCAGATTCTCAGCTGGTGTCATCCAGTGCAAGCACTAATGATCTCAGTGGAGCTGCACCAGCTGGGGAGCTGCCCCATGGATTCTTGAAAAGACAGTACAGAATTTTTCACCTGTCCATACTGCTGTAGCTTCATAACGATTTCTTCCCATCCAGCATCCCCGCAGGATGTATCATGCCTGCAGTGACAAAGGGCCCGTCTCTGCAGTTAGCTGGCAGGGCCTGGTGCACCCTCTGTGTACAGCACGGCTGGGTTAGGTGCCCTGGGCCGGCTGGGCGAGTGGGTCGGCAGGTTACAGACTCACTGGGGTTGAGCAGGGCTGGGTTTTCTGGCTGGTGGTTAGCACCTGCATGGGAGGGAAAGGCACTACATACAGCAGGCCCTGGAGAGCCAATGGGACTGGCCACCTGGCTGCCACAGACACATCCCTGTGGACAGAGGGGGCCGGGGGCCTTTGAAACTGGAGGAAGCCCCAGCCCCAACTAGGCTGTCAACACTGAACAAACATGTCTGTGCCAGAGATGTGTTGTCAGTGTTTGGAGAGCGCTGATAACTGATCCCTGGGGAGGGGGGCACCTGAGTCGTTCAGTTCATGTATCCCTAATGACTCCTGACTGCTGCTGCTGCTGCTCACATCCTCCTCAGCTTCTGCCTCCCAGCCCCTGCGCCCAGGCTCACTGGCGCACGCACATTCACAGTCACAGGCACACAGTCACACACACACACATTCGCAGTCAAAGACACACACACTGGCCTATACTCTCTGGGCTTCCCAGACCCCACCACCAGTCACTTATGTCCTGCACTGAGCCACACAGATTCCAAGCTGTATGCTCACTTTTGCCTGGACACTTTCTTGTACCCACCCCTCCCCCATCAGCACTCACTACACCCCTCCTCTGCCCAAGTTCTCCAGCTTTGCTCCCCCCGATACTCTGTACACATTCCCCTCCATAGACACAGTCCGCCTCTGCCCCTGCTTTCCCAGCCCTCTTCTAGCCTACACATCCCCCACCCCGTCCTCTGCCCTGGCACTGCATTCACTGTGCCCCTGCTCTGCCAGCCCTCCTTCAGCCTACACTACCCCCACCCCCTCCTCTCCCCTGGCACTGCATTCCCTGCTCTGTCGCCCTTCTTCCAATGCCCACCTGTGTGGCCACTGCTCCCCCTAGCTATACGCACACATTGCCCAGGGACATCTGGGCATGGAATCCTCTCTCCACCTGACACTCCAGGGGAGGGGAGAAGAATGGAAGGGAGAATTAATTCCCCTAGTCAGTGATGGGGCTAACCCCCCCATTTCTGATATAAACCACAAGAGGAGCTTTACTGACTACATGTGGCCATAGGCCTGTGTTACATTGTCTCTGAGAGGAGGGACAGCACCTCCATCCGCATAGAGCCTGCTACACCGGGCCAGGCAGCTGGCTTTCTGGGAACCTGTAGTGAATTGCCACCACCACTTCCTACCATAGCCAGGGCTCTTCCCTGCTCCAGCCTTCCCCAGCTCACCTTGGGAGAGCATCGCGGGAACTGTGCCGACAAAGTTCACACACTGTGTGATATGAATACAAGTCCCCACGCTGCCTCCTTGCACAGTACAATGTTATCTGCGTAGCAGCAGGGTAGGGAAACTTGGAAAAGATGTTGAGGGGAAGACAAGTGGTCCTCACTTGACCCAAGCCTAAGGTCATGTTGTACGTAGTGGGGGAACATAGGGCATGGGTTAAGGCATTGATCAGGATAATAGTGCATTAACAGAGACCATGGTATGACCCACAATCCCAGTGGATTAACTGACCATGGTATGACCCACAAATCCGTTACATTAACAATGACCATGGTATGACCCATGATCCCATTGCATTAACAGTGCCTGTGGGTGACCCACCATCCCTGTGGCCAGCGATAATATCCCTCTGTTTATTTTGAATATGAGAAAGTTTGGAATGGCCAGTTAAAGTGAGCTGATTGGCTGGGCTTGCTCAGGGCGCTGGAAGGGGGCTTGGTTAAAGGCAGCTCCAGGGACCTGAGGTCTGTTCTTGGCTTTCCCAGGGTCTTGGGTGAGGTGCTTCCCCATCTGTGCCTTAGTTTTCCCATCTTGGAAATGAGGCTCAGATTAGTGACGCACCTGTGTGAAGAATTTTGAGATCTACAGACGAACAGCACTCCATGGAGCCGTGCTGTTCTATCTCCGCTCACCGGCACCCTGGAGACACAGTGCACATTTCTGGAGAGGCCTTACTCACAGGAAAACTAAAAGAAGAGGTGTGGTTCCTCTTTCTTTAGTTTGCTGGGAACACCAGGCCCATTTCCATTTGGGACCCAAGTGGTACCAACCCTTTGATATTCTCCAGACCTGCTGGTGCCTGGATTTGTCTGAGACTTAAGTATTGTCAGTTTGGATGCCTCCTTTCTCCACTCTTCTGACCCTCTGCCTCATATTGTGGTGTCTTTTCTCACTCTTCCTGTATGGCAAGTGGGTAGGTACAACTAGGTTTGGGGGAAATGAAAATGTTTGTACTCTACCTAAGTCCTACCTTCCATCCCAAGAACAGGTGTCAATACAAACTCCCAGGAAAACTGGAGATCAGCAGTGAGAGAGTTAGCAATGTTGATGTCTCACTGTCCATTGCTAGGTTTCAGAGCCAATGCCCCACTCAGATGGCTGGGGGTCAGCTTGCTCCACTCTTGAAGCTGTGGCTTTAGTGTGTATGTCGACTCAGGAAAGCTACCGTTACAGCAGGCTAGAAACTTTTTTCTAATGAAAGCTGACGGGCTGCTCTGGATTTGCTGATTTTGGATTCCAGCCAATACCAGCTCCGTCCAATTGCTGTTTGTCCATCACTGTGCACTGATGTATCATAGGCCTTGTTTCTTGGGCTGGGTACTGAATTAAAACAGGAGCGGATCTGTGTTTAGTGGCTGTCTGTGCCAGGCTTAGATATAAACCCCAATAAGCAAACACAGTGCACTCTAAACACCATGTTTAAAAATAGACCCTATCTGTAAATATAACCAATCCCACAGCGTGCTGATCTCAGACTGAGATTAGACCCAGAGTCCTGGTTGTTCTCCGGAAGGCTGGATCAATGGGTATCTGTTTCCCTGATAATAAGGGGACAGATGGTTTAGGCAGCCCAGGAACTGCACATTATTCCAAGGTCCATGCGCGTGTTTGTACGGGGAGGAAAAGTAAAGACAGAGAGAGATAAGGATGCAGCTATGGCTCAGTACGGAGATGACAGGGGAGGCGGAGGACTCAACAGAAGGCTTTGCTTGGGGACGTACTGAACTGTGTACTGTGGTGTCTGGAACAGAAAGAAAGCGCTACCAGGAATAGTGCAGTGCTACATGTTAGGAAGAGGCCTCCTGGGAAGCTGGTAGCATAAGATGGCTCGGATAACGGCCTGCTGTTGCTACCAGCTAATGGAGTTACTCTCTTAGCTGCAGTGGTGGAGGTCCATGCTGCAGTGCTGGGTGTGACTCTGATCCATGGTGCTCTATTATCTGCGAGGCCCTTACTCTGAACTTCAGCAGCAAGTTTGAGGACTCTGCCATGTGTGAGGGCAGGTAGCAGGGTCAGTGCATGCTGCTGGCCCAGCTTCACAGGAGAAGGGCTAGTGGGGGGGATGACCCTGGTCTGAGAAGGTAAAAGAGCTGCTGACCAGGAGCCTTTGTCCAATTCCTCCCAGTGGTGGGAGATGTGAGGGTGGTGCCCAGCTATCTCTAAAGTCTCCTATGCCTGTTGGCTCTCAAAGCACCTACTCTTCTGTCTTCCCTGGAGAGAGATGCTGAGCTGGCATTAACCCCCTGCCATGCCATGGTTTGAGGACATATCTCGTGTCTTTCCCCATGGCAGGGCCACGGTGCAATGGAGGAAAAGCTCCTTCCTGCCTCCCCCACTCAGACTGGGGAGATTCACCTGACAGAACTCTGGCCAGGGATCCGAGAGCCAGCAGGCCCAACAGGGGTGGGATAATTCGGGATCACATTCTTGGCAGGGAAACTAAACCTGCCTCCCAGGTGACTGGCACTGGAGTGCCCAGAACCCCAGCTTGGTTTCAGCATCCTTCTTTGGGGGCCAGGCCTCCTTTTCTGAAATAGTGCAGTCACCCAGCATGCAGGGGCTGCACACGCCCCGCCCCCTGGGCTGTACTGACCTAGCACAAGGCCTAGGCACCATCCCCACCCCACTCCCACTAATGAGGCCTGGGCGCCATTCCCTCCCCCCTCTCGCTAACGAGGATGGGGCCCCACCCTGCTCCCAACAATGAGGCCTGGGCACTACCCCCACCTCCTTCCTGTCAACAAGGGCTACGTGCCACCCCCGCCCTCTTCCCACCATCAAGGGGTGAGCACCACCCTGCCCCCTCCCACCAACGAGGCCAGGACCCCATCCTGCTCCCAACAAAGAGGCCTGGGCGCCACCCCCACTTCCCTCCAATCAACAAGGTCCAGACACCATCCCCGCCCTCCTCCCACCAATGAGACCCAGGCACCATCCCCACCCTGCTCTCACCAATAAGTCCTGGGCGCCACCCCGCCTCCCTCCTGTCAACAAGGCGTATGTGCCATCCCCGCCCTCCTCCCACCATCGAGGTGTGAGCACCATCCCCCCCCCCCCCCCGCCAACGAGACCTGGGAACTATCCCTCCCACCAATGAGGCCTGAGCCCCACCCTAGTCCTGCTCCTGCCAGTGGGGACTGGGGGCACTCGTGTCCTTGACATGCACCTGCCGTATGTGAGGGCTGCCTAGGCCTCGTGCTGTGCTCTGCCTAACTGATGGAAGCTGCCTTCCCCAGGGGTCACAAGAGGCTTAATGAAGTCAAAGCCGAGGGAATCCCCTCCACACAACCCCAAACCAATTTGTTTGGTACTTTTCCAACCTGATAAGCCGCCATCTTGCAGAATCTATTAGCCACTTGCTGGGGCAAGGCTGCAGCTCCTGGGAATGCTCGTTATGCTGCATCTAATGAGAGCCGTGCTTCCTGCCTCAGATAAATGAATCCCCCCATCCCTTGATGCCAGCAGTCAGGCTGGGACACAGGAGCAGCAGCATTTCGGGTGAGATCAACTGGGCTGAGCAACTTGTAATGCCCATGGGTGTCTGTCCGGCTCTTTCTAACCACACTGCAGTGATAATTACTCCCCTTCACTCCCAGCCAATGCAGCCAGACCCCACACTGAACCCTGGGGGGTGGATGTTCCAGGCACTTTGCTCTGGGGCAGGAGGAATGAGTGAGGGGCATTTCCCCTGAGCGAGAACATGGGTGTCGCAGTCCGAGAGCAGCTCAAGCTGGCAGCCTGCCTTCCCCTGCTAGCTTCAGCCCTGAAAATTCCCCACAAAGAATCTGTGATGCCTGATGGCAAAGTGGTATCCAAGAGCTGGAGGAAAGGAACGGGGCCACGGACTTACAGTACTGGGGACTTTAATGGAAGAGGCTTGCTCTGTGTAGCATACACATGGTCAAACACAGACCCTCATGAACCCAGCCACTGTAAGAACCTGCGGGACTAGAACCAGCTCGGGCAGGGTGTTTGCTGAAGGGTCTCTGTGACGCTAGGCTCTGCAGGAAGTACTGCCCAGCAGGGCCTGATTCGTGGCCCGTTGCAGCCCACTGAGTGGCTGGTACTAGTATTTAAACCAGGAAGCCAGTGTGGGGACTTGGTGTGTGAACAATGCAGACTGCCTGATCTGGATCCTGGTCTTGTTTGCTGCAGACCCTAAGACTTTGGCTTCTGACCCTGGTTTGTCATTGACTTTGCTATTTGCTTGCTGTCTGTAACCTCGTGCCTGGCCCAGGTCACTCCTGACCCTGCTACCTGTCTTCTGACTGCAATTTAGCAGGTGACTGGTGCAGACAGGCCACACGGGTCTGCCCCTGACATGCACACCTTTGTACCTGCAGCCAGATACCCCTGTGCACACATTTATCTGTACACACTTCTGCAATTGGGTGTGTGGGGGGAGTGTTGTTACATCTTGAGCAAGGAACATTAATGAGTACAGCCGAGTGCACGAGGCTCAAAGTTCACGAGCAGCCCTACCATAACAAGTCAGGGTGCATAGCCCATTGCAGTAGGCACGGTCCAATATTTGTGAGCAGACCTACTGTAAACAAGCCCCCCTGCCTGATTTCAAACCCCAGTGTAGAACAGCCTTTTGCCTACCTCGTCTCTTGAGCATGGAAGCTCAGGGATTATGGAAATATGCCATACTTAGCATGATAGGGCCTGGATTTTGGGGGCAGTCTCTAGGCGCTACCATGCCATGATCAGTGATAACCATTTGCAGGGTCCAACAGGTGGCCTGGATTTGGGGGATAGAACCATGGGGATAGCTGGTGAAATTCACCAATAGGCTGGTCTGAGGCCTGGTCACTGCTTGTGCCTTTGGCCAAATGGTACACAGCACTGAAGCAGTGCCCAGACCTCATGCCAGCCCTCTGCCAATGGGAGAATTCTCCCGTTGCCTTACCCTCTCTGCTAGGGAGATGAGAATCAGGTCCCCTAACAGCCCTCAGCATCGAGAGCAAGAACCCAAAAAAGCTCAGTGTCACCACTAGGGGTATTTCACTGGCACCCACCTTGCTTCCCAGGAAAAATTAAAGAGCACACTGTTAGGGATATTGGCCCAGATCCTCAAGAGGATTTAGGCACCTAACTCCCATGGGATCTGAGACATTCCCCTTAAAAATGCCCTTATCTGTGGGGGAAGGGAAGAGCATGGCAAGAGGGTAAGGCTATTCCAATAGCCCCATGGCAGCACAGGCATCCAGCCCCACTTTTTGCTCTTGCTTCCTTCTGCCTTGCTTGGGCACGGAGGTAACTGGGAGTTTGCACAGCTGCCCTGTTCCCCACCCCATGCCGTCTTGTTAGCATGCCCGACTGCTGTGTAAACCCTTCGGTTCCACTAAGTGGGTGCATTTGCGTCCAGTTATGTAAATTTGACATTTGTAATGAAGAGTCCTTCCTAAGCCGCTCGGCTCTGCCGGGCCAGATGGGAGCAGCTTTGTGTGTCAAACTCCATAGCATCAAGGGGTGGTGGAGCTGTTCGGTATCATGTTTATGAACTGCGCCACTGCCCCACCCCCTGCTGGACCTCAGCAGCGAAGCAGAATCCTGTGGATTCCAGTGCTGTGGCTGCCCTCTGCCTCTGCCATTCCTCTGGGGTGGCTTGGGTTACAGCAGGGCACGGTAGGGTAGTTTGCAGGGCGAGGGTCTCTCTAGGTGGCGTTCTGAATTAAGGAGGCTGAAGCTGGCCTGGGTATGGCTGAAGGTGGGCTGAGGCCAAACCCCTGCATCCAAATGACCAGAGAAAGCTGATGGCTGTGCAGCATCTCGGGGAAGGGGTTGGGAGGGTCGAGTGGGCAGGAATTGGTGCTGTTCAGTGGGGAAAGAGCACTGCAGGGTGTGCAGTCTGCAGCTCCGCGCCAGCACAGCATTCTCTCACATACCCACATGCATGTGCACACAAGCATGTATGCGCACATGTCTGCATTCAGGTGCTCACACATACACCCTGGCATTGCATCCCAA
Source organism: Chelonoidis abingdonii (assembly GCF_003597395.2). Lineage (NCBI taxonomy): Eukaryota > Metazoa > Chordata > Testudines > Testudinidae > Chelonoidis > Chelonoidis abingdonii. The sequence continues at coordinate 44,440,900 of NC_133777.1, read as the reverse complement.
CGTGTGTCTGTGTCATTGCATGACCTCCTGCTGGAAAGTTGCCACTGAAATGGTACTTTGATTTTCTCTTGGAGAAAATGTATAATGAAGTCATATGAGTCATATGAGGAGTGTTTGGGAGGGGTGTCCCATCCCCCTCACAGTGTGAGGCTTTGTCTAGGCAGCTGTAGATATCTTTATTCATCGGGTCAGGCCTCTTGTTGATGCCTGTCAGATGGCCACAGGCTTGAGGCTGGTGACCAGCAAGGTGGGACAGCACCAACATATCTTGTGCTGCCATGGGGAAAGTCTGCACCTCCAGAAATGGTCTTCTAAACATGGATATGGCCCTGGATGGTCAACTATCCAACTAACCTGTGGCTGTGTGTCCATTCTTCAGTGGTGGTTGGGCCCCCTGGGTCTGTTAACACACTGCACCGGAAGGCAGGTCCCAGAACAACATTCACACCCAGCTCCAGTGGCTGATGCCCGCCCCCGAAGGGGCTGCAGCCAACCTCCAGTTACACCCAGAAATCCCCGAGTCTCACACAGGCCTGGTGCATACAGCCAGACCATATTGTATTGTGTTCTAGTTCTAGCCAAGTCTCAACAATTGAACAGGTCCAGACCTAGTTACTCCAGTAAATGATGCTGCTGTTTAAGGAGATGGTGTGTTTCCCTCAGTTTTTAGTCTCTCAAATGTGAGTGTGTGTGAGGTCCTGACCCCATTCCTATGAGCAAGGTTGCTGCTAAACACCTGCCCAAATTCCAGTTCCCATAGTAACGTTGCCTTCCTGAAGTTTTAATTGGATTTAAGGATTCTTTACTTCCTCTCTTAAATGTTGCTGTGCTCTGCTAAACAGTTGCTGCACTCCAAGCCAGAACAGGCTGTATTTCAGTGAGAGGTGAGATGATGAGTAATTGTGGTTGGGGAAGGGGATGAGCCTTAATTAGTAAATGTGTGTGATGGGATTTGAGACACTGTAGGAGTGGAAAGTGGTTTCTATGATTATTCTTCCACCCCAGTCCCCAGAGGAGCTAGCCATGTCCCAGTGGGATGCAGCAGGAGAGAGACAAGTTTGAAACCACTCCAACTTCAGGAATTTTTTGCTAGGGATTTGGCTCCAGATTCCAGCTATGTTAGAGTGCCCCAGGGATGCTGCTGCACTGAGGGGCATGGGGGACAGGCCAGCCCATCATCACCCTGTTAGCGGCGTGTTCCTGAGGACAACAGTGTAGTGTTGTCAGCGAGAGGAGCAGATCAATGGCATATTGGGCTGCACAGAGTCAGGAGACAGGCTCCTACTATCTGAATAGCTCCTAAATGAAGTGGAGTGTAAGTGTGGTTTCCAGCGCTCTGTTCCCGTTAATGAAACTCTGAAATGCCTACTGACTAATGAGGCCTCCCTAATACCCACTGAGTTGTGATCTCTGGTGGGCGGGGTCGCTCCCACACACTGAGCAGATGCGCAGTGACTGGCGAGGCACCACATTGTCTTGAGTTGGTTGATAAGGGCCAGTACTGGCCCTTACAGGGCAGTCACATGCAAAATATGAGTCATGCAACCCTCTTGTGGTTAGTCTGCATGGAGGATTACAGCCTGCTACTGCTGTCTGTGATTAGATTCGCTCCTTTAGCCCTATGCTTTGGTGCCAAAGGTCCCTAGCTCAAGCCATGCTCAGTGGGTTCATAATGCATATGTGTGTCTACATGCACAATCACATGCATGTGCACAGAGATACAGCCAGGCACACATGTTTGCATGGTGACTCACAGCTCATGATTGCAGCAATTAATAAAACAATGCACACACTTCGGGCAGACCTCACAGGGGACTTCTGCATTGCAGCTGGGCTCAAGCTGGTGTGCTAAAAGCAGCAGTGTGGATGTCTTTGGCTGGGACGGCAGCTCAGGCTCTTCAGCCCTCCTTCCCCCAACCCCCTGGGTCTGAGCTTAAGGGCCACGGTTAATGTGAATTCTGCTTGCTCTCAGCTGCAGCGTAGACACAGCCATGGGGACAGGACAGAGTCTGGGAGTTGGGAGAATTGAGCATCAGGACCATGGACAGCGAGGTTGTGCATGGCACCAGGGACGCCGAGATGTTTCTGGGTGTAGCTGATGCTCGGAAGTTGAGTTTGAAGATCATGACTGTGTGTGTGTCTGTGTGTGTGTGAGTGGGGGGATGGGGGATGACAGAGATAGATGCTGATTGACTGATAACAGCAAGGGGGTAGAGTGACTGTAAACACTAATATTAGCCTCCAGCTGGGGGGAGAGCTGTGTAACTGCTGCCAGCAGGACACTGCCGTCCAGCACGGGAACACAAGCTGCCTCCCACCCAAGCGCCGTGCAGCTGGAGAAGGTGGGAGGGCAGCCAGCAGGGCCCTGTGTGTGGGGATGGGCCAGCAGGAGCTCTACTGTCTGTTTCCCACAGGGCTGAAATCTGAGCACAGGAGTTGCTTTCCCATGTGGATTTTTGGCTGTTTACAGATCATCTCATTGGGGGGACAATCACACATGTGAGGGGAAGGGCTGTGAGAGTCACTGGCCTGCATGGTCCTCCATGCAGCTCTGACATTGCTCCCACAGTCCTGCTGCAGTGTGACCTTGCCATGGGCTCTCTTCTCTGGGTGTTCCCAAATCCTGGTCAGGAATGGACGTCTGTGTCCCCAGGACACTAACCTCCCTGAGGTCAGAGATGTGGTTGCCCAATCCCTGACCATGTCAGACTTCCATCCGCTAGTGAATATCCTGGCCCATGTACAAGGGAAGAGAGGGGGTCAGGTGTGAATGGCTCCCCTGGTGCTATGCTGGCATCAATGGGGGCAGGCCCAGCTGCTTAGTAGCAATGGGGAGCAGGAGGCCACCACTGCAGACCCCAGACCCATGAAAGCAGGGACCCTCCTCCCTCTTTATAGGAGGTGATAACAATATCCCCTTTCAGCAGAGAGAGACAAGTAACACTGCTGCTTAGGCCTTGTCTACATGGGGAAATTGTTCCAGTGTAAAGTAGGGTGAGAATTCAGAGTGCAATAGTTATGCTGGAATAGGGGTGTTTCCATTCAATATTTTCATTAATAACTTGGATAATGGAGTGAAGAGTATGCTTATAAAATGTGAATGACATCAAGCTGGGAGGGGTTGCAAGCACTTAAGAGGATAGGATTAGAAGACCTGGACAAACTGGAGAACTAGTCTGAAATCAACAAGATGAAATTCAGTAAAGACAAGTGCAAAATATTTCACTTAGGAAGGAAAAGTCAAAGGTGCAACTACAAAGTGGAGAGTGATTGGCTAGAGGGTAGCACTGCTGAAAAGGGTCTGGGGGTTCTCGTGGATCATCAGTTGAATATGAGTCAGCAATATGACACAACTGTGAAAGAAGCGAATCTCATTCTGGGATGTGTTAACAGGAGCGACGTATGTAAGATGGGGGAGGTGGCTGTTCTGCTGTGTTCAGCACTGGTGAGGCCTCTGTTGGACAGAGCTGTGTGCAGTTCTGGGGACCAAACTTGAGGAAAGATGTGGATAAATTGAAGAGAATCCAGAGAAGAGCAACAAAAATGATAAAAAGTTCAGAAAATCTGTGAGGAAAGGCTGAAAAACTGGGCATGTTTAGTCTAGACAATAGAAGGTCTGATGGGGGACCTCAATATGTTCAGGGTTGTTATACAGAGGACAGTGATCAGTTATTCTTCCTGTCCACTGGAGATAGGACAAGAAGTAATGGGCTTAATCTGCAGCAAGGGAGAGTTAGGTTCGATATTAGGGGAAACTGTCCAACTCTCAGGGGAGTTAACCTCTGGAACAGGCTTCCAAGGGAAGTTGTGGCATCCCTGTCATTGGAGGTGTTTAAGAACAGGTTGGACAACCTGTCAGGAGTGGTCTAGGGTTACTTGGTCCTGCCTCAGCATTCCCATGTAGACAAGCTCCTAGTTAGAGTCCATTGCTGTTCCCTGCCCTTTCTCCATTTGTTAGCAGTTTCCTTCCCTTCTGGTGGCCCCATCCTGGTGTGTCACTTGGAGGTAGGGAAAGTGGTTACTGATGTGTGCATTACAGTAGCACCTGCAGCCCCCTCTTGAGATCAGAGCCCCACTGTGCTGGATGCTGTACAAACATGTAGCGAAAGACAGTCTCTGACCCCCAGTCTGAATAGACATGGCAGATAAAGAGTGGCAGACACGGTTGCAGGGAACAAGCAGAAGATTGGGAACCAGATGAGATGACTCACCCAAGGTTACACAGCAAGCGAGTAGCGGGGTGGGAGTAGAGCTCTGGTCTCTTGAATCACAGTCAGGTGCCCATCCCTGCAGCATCCCACCATCACTGCTTCACCATGGTGTGTTGTGCCTGAGTTTTCCCACCCCTGCCCTCCCCCAGAACGATCACAGCTTCCTTTCCCCCCTCAGTCCTGCTGCTGTAGGAGGCACGAGGTGTGACTGGTCCCGCAGAGGTCGCGCATGACCAGGCTAGCAGTGCAGTAGGGTGCTGCCGAGTGCTCAGGCTATGGCGGGCAGCTGGCTGAGTCAGGTCTCATTCATAGCTAGGTGCCTGTCTGAGTGGGATGGCCTGACTCTCTGTCACTGGCAACCAGAAGCTAGGAACTGAGGCTGCTGCCATGCACAAGAATGGAGGCTGATCCCCATTTGCTCAGCTAGCAGAGTGACTGGTGTGGGGGCTAAGGCATGGGAATGAGATAGGGAACCCAGGTGAGCAGTGGCTAGAAGCCACGTCTCTCTGGTGACAGACGAGCAGCCTCTGTGAAATGAGTCAGGTGCCCAGTGTCCCCTGGCATTGGGCACTCACAGGCAGCCGGGGCAGCGGATGGGGAGGAACGACTGAGCAGGGACTGACTGTCCCTTCATAGGCACTCGCTCCAGGCCCTGGCAAGACCCGTTGACAGGACAGGGGGCGGGGCAGGAAGCAGACACCTCTGGTGCCCATGCTGCCCCCCTTCTGTGGGGCAGTTGGCTCATCTCCCAACTGCAAATGGGTTTATTGTTCCAAGGTATCTATGTCCTCCCCCTCCTTACGCCGGGGCAGCAAGTGCTTATCAAAGCTCTTTGTAGGCTTGGCCCCCCCCGCCCTTGTGTGCCAGAGTCCCAATCCCAGGCAGTTCGGAGATGGCCCTACTTGTGTGACATGGAGCACAGTGCTAGCCTGCAACCTCAGACTGAGCAGCACCACTGCCGCCATGTCCCACCCCTTCTCAGAGCCCAGCCTGGCCACAGGGGAGCAGCTGGGCTGCCGCCTTTAGCCAGGCTCTGGACAGAGGGATGAAGCACTGTATGATCATCATCATCATCAAGGCAAATCCCAAAGAGTGGGCCTCCTTGCAGATCCTACACCACCGTCTCAAGCTCTAGATTGATCCTGAAGGTTGTCTGACTGGCTGGTCGCAGTCCATGTCCAGCACTGGTGATCTCACCACACACCAGCCGTGTAGCAATGTTCCTGTAATTACCCCCAACTCTGATGGGCCTGCTCTGCTCAGTGGGATGAAATCAGCTCTCCAAACAGATTTGTTAGCAGGCTGGCTGGCATGACAGCACAGTCAATGCATCTCCTGATGCCTTTGCTCTGTAACAGGACAACCCCCCTCCCCTTCCATCCTTATTATTTTTTCAGTGCATCAAAACAGGATATTACAGGAAAAGTGGAGAAAGGGAGAGAACACAATTAACTTAACATCCTATTCAAAAGGAGAAAGAAAAAGAATTGGATCGAGATGTTCTGTGGAAATCACAGCTCTAATAACCACTCATCCATCCTGGAGCCTCACCCTCTTGCTCGTATCAACAACGGGGTAGCAGAGTTTATTATTGGAAAAGCCGGAAAAAAACTGGCACTTGCAAACCCTCCACATTTAATATGATTTTCTCAAAGGTTAAAGCATTAGAGGATCCTATGGGAGGAAGCTGCAGCCAGATACATTCAATCTGGAAATGAGGGGTAAAGAAACAGGGAAGGAAATTAACCATCCGAACATCTGCCCCAGGAAGAGAATTAACCACCAGAACATCTGCCCCAGAACTGTGATGGAGCTTCCATGTCTTGGGATCTTTACCCTGAGACAGGATATGTCTCTGAAAGATACATGCTCAGCACAACCACATGCTATTGGGCTCAGTGCAGAAGTCACCGGGTGAATTCTCTGGCCTGAGCTGTGCAGCAGGTTGGACTTGCTGATCACAAAGGTCCCCTAGTCTGGCCTGAAGATCTAGGCTCTATATATATTTTTTTGTCTGCCAGGCACAAATTTGCTAGCAGTTCTGCTTCTGAAAGGGACTGACTTTTAGTGGACATTTGAAGGGCTTCATAGATTGGCCTTAAAGAGAAATGGCCAATATTTTGGAATGAGTATTTTATTTATTATTTTCCTCCTGCGAAGCTACCATTGGCATTGTAACACCCTGACAGACAACGGAGCAGGTGCAGAGGCAATGCCTGGGTGGGCCTGGGCCTGAGATGGCAGCTGGAAAGGGAATAATTTTTGTGTAGGGCATGTTTTTGGAAGAAGCGCAGGGCTGAGACCTGATGATGATGATGAAGGCAGGTGGCAGGGCAGGGTTTGGTGCTGGGGAATGAGTGCAGAGCAATATGGATCTTCACGATGGAGCAGGGCCATGTGCCCAGGGGTGCACCTTACTGTTTCTCACACCAGGAGCCGAATCCATCCCTTCTTATTGTGAGGCAAGAGCTTACAGCTGCTGGCAGCCTGCGTTGTAGCAGGGAGGCAGATGGGATAGACACCCCCTCTCCTCGTGGGCTGCACCCCCTGTGGGATGTGACTGCAGGCAAGCACATTGGCTGGGCCCACCTCCAAGCAGTGGTGTATGCCAGGGAGGGGCTTTGCCTGGTTCTTTCCCATCAGCCCTTGCACAGCAGTGCCAGAGTGGAGTGGGGAGGTCAGGCATGATTTAACTCCTGTGTGATACCAGTCCTCAGTGGCCCCTCCCTTTCTCATTTACATATGTGATTGGCAGCTCTTTAGAAGCACACAATAAGCAGAGTCTTCATCTCGGAATTACAGCAGATATACAGCTAAAGTAGCAACACTTCCTCCCTGCATAGTGTGAGCAGTGCTGACCACCCTGGCCCGAAAAGGACAGAGCAGAACCAGGAAAGCTCCAGAGAGGAGCAATGAAATACTTCTATTTTGAAAGAGATTGAAAAGATAGGGCTGTGTATCTTGAAGAGGAGACGCAGGAGGCAGAGAAACTAGAGAGCAGGTTTCAGAGGTCAGTCGGGAGCTCCTTCTTTAGCCTTAATCCCAGAGCAGGAAGCTGAAAGGGAGCAATTTTAACTGACCACACAAAATACTGTTTCATCCACAGCATGAATTTGCCTGCGGAACCCGTTGCCGCAAGATTTTGTTTTATTCCAAAAAACAATCAGACATGTTTATGAGCAAGAATAGCAAGTATCTGCAATTACACAGCAGGGGAAACCTGATGGAAAAATATACTTATTTCAACCCCCATCTCGGTACTAGATACCCCTTTGCTGGCAGGCTTAGCAGAGGATTGAACAGGCAGTGGTCGCCGACGCCCATTGGCAGAGGGTGGAGGAAGCTACATTGTCCCAGTCCTGGTTCAAACTCCAGGGCTGTCATCTCTCACCGGTGCTAACTTCACAGTTTGTTAAGAACAGAGTAAATGACCCAGCCTGAGCCTAAGGAGTTTCCTGTCCCCACCCAGCCCATATGGAGGAGACCCTAGCCCTCAGGTGTGATGGGGTAAGAGCTGGAGCCCTGACAGAGTGAAATACTCTGTGCTCTGTGAATCTATGAATCCAGCACAGAGTATTTCTATGAATCTATGAAATACTCCGTGCTGGATCCTGCTGTTTGCGAGGTTCTGGCCACCCATGGCTAAGGTGATTGGATTTGGAGTCGTGGCAGGGTTAACGGCAAAGCAAAAGAATGGCCACACTGGATCAGAGCGATGGTCCACCAGGCCCGTATCCTGTCTTCTGACAGTGGCTAGTGCTAGATGCCCCAAAGGGAATGAACAGAATTGGGCAATAAGTTATCCATCCCTTGTTGTCCAGTCCCAGCTTCTGGCAGTCAGAGTTTTAGGGACACCCAGAGCATGAGGTTACGTTCCCTGCCCATCCTGGCTAATAGCCATTGATGGATTTATCTTCCAGGAATTTATCTAGTTATTTTTGAGCACTGTTCTGCTTTTGGTCTTCACAACATCCCCTGGCAATGAGTTCCACAGGTTGACTGTAATTGTGTGAAGTACTTCCTGTTGTTTGTTTTCAACCTGCTGCCTACGAATCTCATTGGGTGACTCCTGGTTCTTGTATTATGTGAAGGGGTAAAATAACACTTCCTTATTCACTCTCTCCACACCAGTCATGCTTTTATAGACCTCTGTCATATCCCCCTTAGTTGTCTCTTCTCCAAGTTGAACAGTCCCAGTCTTATTAATCTCCTCAAATGGAAGATGTTCTATACCCCTAATCATTTTGTTGCCCTCTTTTGTACTTTTTTCAATTCTAATATCTTTTCTGAGATGGGGCGACCAAAACTGCACGCAGTATTCCAGGTGTGGGCCTTCCATGGATTTATCTAGTGGCATTATAATAAGACAGTGCGTATTATCTATCCCTTTCCTAATGGTTCCTAGCACACCGTTAGCTTTTTTGACTGCCACTGCACATTAAGTGGATGTTTTCAGAGAATTAGACACACTGACTCCAAGATCTCTGTCTTGAGTGGTAACAGCTAATTCAGACTCCATCATTTTATATATATAGTTGGGATTATGTTTTCCAATGTGCATTACTTTGCATTTATCAGCATTGAATTTCATCTGCCATTTTCTTGCCCAGTCACCCCACCAAAAGGAAGGTGGTGATGTGAGTTCTGCACCCAGGAGCTGTGTAAAGCCGCCAGAATGCCCAGCCCCACCCGCCTGCCACACAAGTCACCTCCAGGCTCTGAATGAAGCTATCTCTGGCTGGGAGCCAGACTAGGCTCAACGAGCAGAAAGTTTCCAGGCCAGAAGGGACCATTCTGACCATTTGGTCTGACCTGCTGCCCAACCCAGGCCAGAGAACCTCCCCCAGGAGTCCCTGTGTCCAGCCCATAACTCCTGGTGGAGCTGGAGCAGCGCCCTGTGGTTAAACCAAGGGGCTGGGATTCCATAGGTGTAGGTTCTCTTCTACGGCTTTCTTGTGTGACCTCAGGCAAGTCACCTCCCCTTTCATGTGCCTCAGTTTCCCTGTGTTTCCCGTGGGGCTGATCATCAGACTCCACTTGTTACAGCTTGCAAAGCAGTCTGCGATGGTCCTATGGCAGGCACTGGAGGGTGGGAGGGGTTGTTCTAATTGCCAAGTTGATTGATGGCCTTAGCTTCCCAGCGGGCGTCACTCCAGCAGCGTCCTGGGCACCGTGCCAGGGACAAACCCGGCCTCATGATTGGCAAGGGAGATGGTTGTGTCTCAGCAAGGGCTTTCTTTTCCTGCACTCTCGTTTTGTGGCTAGAGCCAGCGCGACGAGTCCTTTCAGAGGAGAAGCTGAGGAGGGTGAAGCCATGTCTCGACTTGTGCAGCCCCTCCCTGACACCACACCTGCTCTCCCATACTGTCACCTTCCCAGGCCTGGGCTGTTGCTCCTGCAGGGGTCCCAGCTGGACAACTGCAAGTGCAGTGTGGCTGTGGGTTCCTGGTGGGCCAGGCACACCATGCCATGCCTTGCCTTGTAGTAACAGGTGGCTGTTTCAAATACCACCTCCACTACCTTTGGCATGCATGGTAACTGCTGATTGGGAAGGCTCCAAACAGCCTGCATGGCTCCTTCCTGGCCTGGCTGACCACATGGAGTGCTAATTGCCTGAGCTCTGCTGCAGGCCCTAAAGTCCTCCAGTCTGCCATTAACTACCGGGTAAAGGAGCCACGCATCATGCAGTTTACAATTCATTAATTCAAGGAGGAAGGATGGGCTGGAATTTGTTCCGTAGCTAGATGAAGCGGTGAGGGTGCCCGGCATGGACCTGCTCTTGTGAATCCTTCACAGACAATAAACCATTAACACAAGGGGCTGCTGGAGGAGTCTAATGAAATCCTGGGGATAACTGACTCAAATCGGTACCGGCGCTGCTGTCAGTTTGACTCTGGCATTCTGGGCAGTAGCTTCCAGTAGGCAGCTCCGGGCCATCTCCGCTCCTGTTGAAATGTCAGCACTTGGATTTCAGACCGTCAAGCCCTACAAATGCACTGGCTGTGATTGCACGTGCAGATCACGTAATTGCCTGGACACAGGCCTAATTAGCTGCTTGGATGTACAGTCAGCTGATCTGTGAGTGCAGTGGTGGCCATCGTGGGCTGGCTTCTGATCCCTCTCGGGGTAAAGCAGCAGTGGTGCTATTTAAGACGGCTTTATGTCTGTGTAAACCTGAGCTCAGAATCAGGCCCTGGGTGGGAATTGGACACAGCAATTCTGCACCCCTCTCTGGGCTGAGAATCTGGCTGGCATGCTCCAGGCAGGCTAACCTCCAGTTGAATGTTTGTTGGTGCAGAGGGCCGGGGACTCGGGCTGGGGTAAGTCAGGGCTCAGTAGCACCGCCCAGAGCGGAGCTTGTTGAGGGCAGGCACTGTGCAATCATCTGTACCAAAGCACCTGAAGCATCGCCTGTAGCTCCTGACTCTGGGCCAGCACTCGGATGGTTCCCTTGCATCACACCTGCAGAGCCCACCGTTCGCCCAGTCTGGCAACTTCCTCCTCCCATAGCTCTGCCAGAGCAATGCTACTGTCTCAGCGTCCATGCCCGGCTCTCCCCAGCTACACTCCCACATAGCTCTGATCGAGCAAGTCAGTCAGGAGCCGAAATGTGTAATGCTGTTGTGGTCCTGGGACCGCGACAGGATCCTCTGTCCTGAATGGCATCACCCCCACCCCCAGCCACCCCCATCCCATTATAGTCCTGGGCTCACACACGCTATTCTGCCAGTGCCTCTCAATACTGGGCCCCAGCCCCACCAGGCTATCTCAGTCCTGGGCTCCCCTGCACGTACACACACAGCTCTATGAATGCCCCTCAGTACCAACCCACAGCCCCCTACTGTTCCAGTCCAGGGCTCCCCTGTGCATAGACACACACAGCTCTGTGAATGCCCCTCACTACCAACCCACAGCCCCCTACTGTTCCAGTCCAGGGGCTCCCCGTGCATAGATAGACACAGCTCTGTGAATACCCCTCGGTACTGACCCACAGCCCCCTACTGTTCCAGCCAGGGGCTCCCCTGTGCATAGATAGACACAGCTCTGTGAATACCCCTCGGTACTGACCCACAGCCTCCTACTGTTCCAGGCCAGGGGCTCCCCTGTGCATAGACACACACAGCTCTGTGAATACCCCTCAGTACTGACCCACAGCCTCCTACTGTTCCAGCCAGGGGCTCCCCTGTGCATAGACACACACAGCTCTGTGAATACCCCTTGGTACTGAACCACAAGCTCCACCTCTGCTATGCCAATCCTGCATCCCACCTCACCCACAACTCTGCCAGTGCCCTTTAGTCCTGACCTGTAGCTGCCTCTGCTATTCCAGCACTGTGCCCATGCACGGCTCTGCCTGGCAGCTCTGCCCTTCTGTCCTGCTGGACCGTTGCCTCTGCCATTGCAATGTGAGCCATTCGCATAGCCCTGACAGTGCCCCACAGCAGGTGTGCTGAGCAGTGGGATGTTCCGGTGGTGTCAGGGATTGGGGGAGCTCATCACACTGGTGAGCCTGGGCATGGCTGCGGGCACTCTCTAGCACAGATGGGAGACAGGGCATCGCCTCACTGCACCTCCATGCCCACTAGGCACCCGTTAGCCTGAGCAAGTCAATGAACAAAGCCAGGCCAGGGCGAACTGCTGCCCAAAAGGCGAAGTGCAGTCACAAGGCAGTGTGAGGAGGAATAGAGCAGTTTGGAATAGAGCAATAGGGTTGTCGTTGCACAAGAGCCTCCAAGTCCAGGCTTAGCAAACAGCTGCATTCTCTGAGCACCTGGCTGTTGTTCTAGCACCTCTGACTCGGGCCTCTGGGCAGGGCCCCTTGGAGTGCAATACGCTTTGCTTCAGATCTTAATAAGTATAATGGAGCCTACTTAGTGCTTTAAACAAAGCCACTTTAATTCATGCTTTAAACAAAGCCACTTTCTCTGCTCTGCTGCTTTATCCATGTTATATAATTTGACAAAAGCAGAGCAGGCTATTTGCTTAATACGAGCGTCAGTGTCACCCCTGTGCTGCGCTGGGGAAACAGGAGCCGTTGTGCTGCTTAAAGAGCTGCGGGGACCCCTTGGCATCGTTGGAAGGTCGACGCCAATTGCACTTCGGCTCCTCAGCAACTTTTGAACCCCCAACAAAGAACTGACTTCACTGGCATGAATATTTGATGCTGCATTTTTTCTTCTTTTTCCCCAAATGAAGCAGGGAACAAAAAGTGTCGTGATTCCATTTTGCAGCACAGCGACGTGTAGCTCATTAGCCCCAAGCAGCCGCGTTTGTTCTGGTTCTAACGATTAGAACTCTGCTGCAATATGAATGGATCAGCCCCAGAGGATGGGCCCCAGGGTGTGAGGTGCTGTACTGGTGCATGGGGAGAGTCAGATCCTGTCCCAAAGAGCTTACACCCTGAGTCTCAAAGGAATTTAGGGTCACAATCTAAATACAATTGAGGCTCAGGGCCTTACCATCTATATAGAAACAGAGAAAGAAACCTTCTTGTCCCCATTGTTCAAGTGGGAAACTGAGGTACAGAGTGATGAAGTAATGTATATGGGGAGTGTGGGGCAGAGCTGAGCACTGAGCTCAATTCTCCTGAGTGCCAGTCTAGCACTCTAACTATCCTCCCACCATGGTGAGTATTAGAGCATCACAGGGCAGAATGTGAGTCTGCTGATGCGACATACTGGTGACAGTAATGTCCGAGTAGCACTGAACCCAGGAAGTAAAACACATCCAGAGTCAGGAGTGTGCAGAGGGAGGCTGGGGATGGGGCTGAGACCATTTTGCCTTCACTCAGACACTGTCCATGACCCAGGAGAAGTGCCCAACAAAGATGACTGAATAAAGAGGAGGGAAGTTAACGTACTTGGCTTCTGTGCTCAGCTCAGCTATTGACACACTGGGTGAGCTCAGTCAAGTCACTTATCCATCCGTGCCTCAGTTTCCCTATTTGTAAAACTGATCTCATAACAACTCTTACTTATCCCTAAAGGGGCTGTGAGGCTTAATGAGCTAGAGCTTGAAAAGGTCTTTGAAATCCTCAGGTGGCTGATGCCAGAGTGACCAGCGATGATTGAAGCAAGAAGGAAAATGACTACAGGGCTGGCTGGGGAGTCCGACTGAGACATACAGAACGTGGTGTAAGCTAGAATCTGGCTCTAGATCCCCCCATATGAATTAATAAGACTTGTTCCACCCTGAGTAGTTAGACTTTGTGATGTAGGGGTATAGGGTGTTTGTCCGGTGATCATATGCTACAGTGAGTACTATATGGAGGTAGGTAGGTAGGTAGATAGATTATATGGAGGGATATGCATGGTGGTGATAAGTAGGTGGATAGAGGGATGTGTATGGAGGTGGATAGATAGATGGATGTGAAGGGATATGCATAGGATGGTAGGTAGGTACAGGGATGTGTATGGGGATGACTAGATAGCTATGAAGCATTATACATGATGATAGGTAGATAGGCAGAGGGGTGCGTATGGGGATGGATAGACAGACAGATATTAAATGCTGATGCTTAAAACTGAACCATCATCATATCAGCCATTTCTATGATTAATCCCATGTGATACCTAATACCAATAAAAGCTGTAGTCAGCTTTGTTAATGCCATTGGCTCCACTTCAGCACCCAGGACAGCAGCTCTGCCATTCTCTTGGTCTTGGGAAGACTTAGGATCAAACCCTGTCTGAGTAACAGGAAGCGACGACAGAACGTGGACTCCTTAGAACAAGGCCAACTGAATCAGTAGCATTTCTAACCCTGACACAGCTCTTTGAGACAGAATCCTTGATATAGTAGGACCCACCAGGAGATAATTAACCACAACGTGAGTTATGTATTCCAGGCAAAGGTGAGGGTCATTTATTTGATCACCAAGTCTGCTGCAAAGGTGGCTGCTGCTATCAGAACATTCTATTACAAAAGGCTTAGTGATTTCTACTATTTTAAGTTGCTTCACATTAATTTAACAGTGAGTGTGATATTGCCCAGCCCCAGCAGCCCCTTGGAATCATGCTGTTTGTACTGTAGAGGGCTGATCACGCTGAACCGATTCCTTCCTGGGGGCAGGGGGCAGGTCTTGTAAGTAACAGAAATCAGAGCCCCTACTGGGCACAGAATCTGATTTGCTGAGTTTCATCAAGAGTAACCCAGGAGACTTGAGGATGTTCGGCATTGGCCAAATGATTTAGTCAAAGAAATGCAAGTGTTGTCATATGCGAGCAGCTGACTGGTCCACATTATCTCTGTGAGAAAAGATCATTGGCCCACCTGATCTGGTAGCTGCTTCCTGATGTAAAAGTGCAGCTTATTGGTCTGTCTTGCCCAGAATCCTGCCTTCTGCCATATTTGTAGCATATATGGGCAGCTTTGCACTGCTGTGCATGAGGCAGGATGGAGGCAGGCAATTCCTTCCTGAGGACTTGATGGTCACCTGATGCAAGAGGGCCAATATCACCTGTATCTGTGTGAACCATCTAGCATGGCTGCATATACCCAGTGGGAAGATCAAGTGGTTCGCTCCTACCAGATAGAAGTTACTCAGGTTCAGCAGGCACATTGAAGAACAGTGCTTCAGAGCTCTGGGCAGCTTAGTACAGAAACCACAGCAGGAGGCAGGGGATCAAACTCTCCTGGAGGAAAGACTGCTTTAGCCCATGATGAGGCCTGGCTGAGTTTGCAAGTGTCCTCTGCTGCAGGATCTATGCCACCCAGCTGAGAACCTAGCTCTTGAGGGGCTGGAGCTGTGTAGAACTAGCATAGAAGATATCACAGGGAGGTGGGAAAGTTTCTCCTGCTGTCTGCACTCTTAGGGTTACATCAGCCTATCTGCAAGGAGAACATTCCATCCTGGTCCTAAGGTAGCAATGGCCCTCAGCTTGACCTCAGAAGCAGTCAGACTTTGGGAGGCACTAGAGGCAGGAGGCAGCTTCCTCAGCCCCAGGGACAGCTTTTGCTTCCTCTTTGTCTAAGCAGCAGAGGTGAGGGTGCACCCAGTGAGCACTGAGATCCTCACTTTGGATGTGTTCCTTTACCTTTTTCCTTTGGAGGAGTCACTGTCCGTTTTTGTGCCATCATGGACTGTAATATCTGGCACTAATGAGTGTTCGTAATTTTCTGTCCAGCTCCACCCTATGCCAAGCCCTACCCACTTCTCCATCCCCATTCAGGGATCCTTCTTATGAGAAGGTTCTTTGAGCAGAAGTTACCTTCCTGCTCCCAGTGGGATCAATGGAAGAGGTTTGTTAGCTGTTATAGATATCAGGAGGCCATTGTCCTCTTTTGGATTTGAGGAGACTCAGCAAGAGACCATCTGCATTTGTGATGGCTACATATTGTTTTGGAGCTCCTGGCTTCAGGGGTACCTGCTTCCCCATGCCCATCAGACTGGAACATGGGAAGCATCTCATTTTGCAGCCGTAACGACCAACACCTCCATGAAGTGCTCATCTTTGGCATGTGCACCACACCATGAGTCTTCATCAAGGCCCTGGGTATAGCAGCAATAGATCCACACCCTGTTGGAACAGCTGGCTGGTGAATTGCCTCAGGGATTCATCATGCCCTTTGGACATTCTGCAATCCATTCCAGGCATTGGGTCTGCAGATCAGCTTTCACAGCTGCTGAGGAGAAAACTTCTGTAGGAGCTGCCATCAACTCAGCAACTGCATGCCTCTGACAGCCCAGGATTCTAGAAGTCATGCCAGGCTCTGAGCACAGTCTGCTTCTTCCTGAGCTGATGAGGAGTCACATCCTCTTACCTGTTTGTTATTCTCTCTGCCAGTCTCAGGCAGAGATGGCTGAACTAATGGTTTCAGTGTTGGTTTGGACAACATCCAGAGTCGGCTGACTGTTCCTCAGGAAACCAGAGATTGCCTTGAGTGAGAGAGTCTCATGAAACAACGTACGAGGGTGCCTTGTCTGCCCCCCACCCCTGCTTTATCGAAGCTTCAGGGACAGAATGGGTTACTCATCTCAGCTGCTTCTGTATACACCAGGCCTGTGCATGGCAGCCTACAGGAATCAGGCTGCATGTGTAACCCACACACCTCCTGGATGTGGTGTTCTGTCCCCTCCGGTGGCACCAAGACTGCTTAGAGATTAGTGAGTCTGCTCCACAGCCTTAGCTAAGAGCCGTATGGTTTTTAGCTCATGTGGTAGAGGCTCATGCACTAAGCTCCATAGGTCCCGGGTTCAATCGTTCCCGGTGATGACCGGGGTCTGTTGGTGTTACAAGTGGATGCTCGTTGAGGATTTCAACTGGGAAGTTTCTGAAACTCAGGACATGCTTCCTCAGCTAGGGGAGGTATGTAACCCACATACCTTCAGGGTGTGGTGTTCTGTCCCATCTAGTGGCACCGAGACCACTTAGAGAGAGATTAATGAGTTTGCTCTACAGCCTTAGCTAAAGGCCACATGACTTTTAGCTGATGTGGTAAAGACTCATGTATTTAACTCCAGAGGCCCCAGGTTTGATCCCGCCCGCTGACAACCGGGGTGTGTCGGTGTTACACATGTAACACCTCCCATAGCAGAGAGCAGTTCACTGGCCCCCAGGGCTCTCTCCTGCACACCAAGTTCTGACGCACAGTCCCCCTGTGATGTATTACATCAGTCAATGAGGTGGAGCTCAGCCCAGACTCCCATGCCATAGATCAATCTGACTTGGGAAGTGGCGCATCCATCATCTGATCTCACCTGCTGTTGCCCATCTTCCGGGCAAGGACAATGTCCTGGCAGGTGATGTAAGCAGGAACTGGAGTGTTCAGTACCAATGGTCACTGAAGGACACTGCAAATGGAGTGTTTTGCAGTTGGGACCATCTCAGATAAACTTATTTGTGAGGAAGGAGAATGCAAAATGTCAGTGTTTGGGCTCCCCATCGCAGGGTCCTGCCCCCCAACATCTACACTGCAGTTTTAGAGCCCACAACCTGATCCCCATGATCCCAAGTCAGCTAACAGGGGCCAGCTGCAGGTATTTAACTGTAGTGTAGACAGACCCTAAATGCTTCCATAACAATAGTAATGGTGATGATAATGTCTTATTCAGACCTCTTTGTGAAACACCAATTTCTTAGGGCTTGAATTTTCTCTCTACCATGTTGTCTGGAGGCTCCTAAGAGCTTTGGGAGAATATTCTTCAGTGCTGTCTATCCCTGGAGAATGTATCCTTAGCAGCAGTATCATCAGAGCCAGGGGAGTCCATGAGATCCACACCTTAATGGAGGAACCTCCTTACATAGTGCTCTATGAGGATAGGGAAGAATCAATGAGAGTTTAACACCTAAATACCATTAAAATCTGGTCCTTAGATTTATGTGTATCAAATAGGAGACTTCCCTGCATAGGTAGGAGATGATCTCTAAGTGAGAGATGATCTGTGCTTAGAGATTGACCATGCAGCTCAAGCTTTGCATGCTCTGACTTCTGCAGGAGTCATTGTACCTGAAGGACCTATTTCCACCAGCTTCATAGCTTGCCTGCCTTGTTATAACTGCTTCCTAATACACAAGTCTTACATGTATGCGGAGCCACATTTATAATTGAGCTAGTTCATCCCAGACCCACCTCCTCTGACAACTGGTACTGCTAGTGCTAGTTACCCTCTCCAGACAGACAATACTTGGAGAAAGCACCATCATTAGTCAGTAGTGCAGACTGTCTGTCTAGATCCACACTCCCCACCCTCCATCCCTATTTCTCTGGACTTCATTAGAGATTCTAGGTGGAAGGGACTGAGTGGGATGGAATGCCTAATCTAGCCGACAATGGCACAGGTACACAGCGATATGTTGATATACACCGAGAATCTATTTGAAGAGCACCCGTTAGATAATCTATCTGCAGTGATATTCAGAATGATAAATCTCACTCCTTGTAGGCAGGAAATGGAACAGTCCAGCAGTAACTATGACAGTTCCTAAGAATAGTTATTTCCCCAGCATGAGGCCTCTGTATGCAACATTGAATGGTCAGTCAGTCCAGCGATCTCATTGGCTGAACATACTTAAGTATTTCATAGTTACAGGGATATTTATCTACAGGGTATAGATGTCAATCAGCCTCAATCTTCATTTATATCCAGCCTCCACTTACAATGGTCGAAGTCGGAATATGACAACAAGATTGTAAATATGAAGATTATCTGTGTGTATATGTATACAGATAAAGATGAGTGTATGGGGATGAATGGATGGATAGATAGATATGCATGCAACATAACCTCTCTAAACAAATACTACACCCCTTACAAAACATCCCTCCAACAGCATCATACCATACTTCATATGACATAATAAAAAAAAAAAGGAAAGAATCTAATTCTGCTCTCAGATATGCCAGTGTAAATCTGAAGTTACTCTGGATTCACACCAGAGCAAGGCCAGAATGTGACCATGTAACTATACCAGCATGTATATTTTTTTGTACAGTAATATACCATATCCAGTGCATGTCCTGTATATGCCCATATGGGCTGAGGTGGGTGCTTTTAAGCTGTGATTACTACACAGTTGGAGGGGCTGTATTATACCCCAATGGTAGGGGTTTAAGTGCGTTATGCAGGTCACCCCAAATGAGTGCTGATAAAACCTTTGGCGCACCCTACTACACCATCGGCTGCTTTATTTATTATGCCACTTATTTTTGTCCTTCTCTAGTGCACTTCCAGTTTTCCCTGTTTAAGTACATTAGTTTCTATGGAAACAATGATTTTGTTGCTATAGGCGGAACTTAGCATCAGCTACATGTGCAAGATCAGTGTATGTAATTGTTTGGAACTGGATTGGGAAACCTTTATGTATTACAATGATTTTGTTTGTGATGTAAATATATATGTACGCAGCAATTCTAGGCATAGCCTTGTGATCACCACATGAATCTCTCTCTCTCTCTAATTCCAGGCAGTGGAGTTTCTCTTGCCTTATAGCAAAGTGTAGCCTATCTGTTGGTGTATCTGCCTTTCTAGGTGTTTATGATGTACGCATCGCCATGGTATCAATGTACAAATTTAGCTGAGGATGTACTTTCCTAATATTACCTGGGCAAGGGCTGTTTTCCATAGCAATTTAAAACCACATGCCAATATAAATGGCTCTAAAACAGATTTCATTCCCCGCACTAAATGACAGCTTAATACAGCACCACTGAGGAACCATTCACTGGAGCTTGTCAAATGCAGCAAAAGAATTAGCTCAGAAGAAAAGAGAATGTTTGCTAAAATAATTCTATGATGCCCCTTCCATGCACAATTGTATACTCTTTGACATGGGAATGGTTTTCACTTTGTTCAGTGCCTAGCACATTGTTAGCTCTTGACATGTAATAACAAATAATCCTGTAGCTGCTCAGTACTTGGAGTTTCCACTGAAGTCAACTAGAGTTCTGTGCATAGAGACTAGGACAGTATTTGTGTCTGTTTGGTGTCCCTTCCTTCTTTCCTGTGATTGCTGTCTGTCAGGTCAGCAGCAGTAATGGGGCAATATGAAGTCTTCCCATTGCTTGCTTTCTTATACCGGTTTCACAGCTTTGTTCATCTTGAAACCTTTTGGGTCTATGTCATTCTAAAGCATGTCTATGCAACACTTCCTTGGTTTTCTTCTACTTCTAGTTCAGGGGTCGGCAACCTTTCAGAAGTGGAGTGCCGAGTCTTCATTTATTCACTCTAATTTAAGGTTTCATGTGCCAGTAATACATTTAAACATTTTTAGAAGGTCTCTTTCTATAAGCCTATAATATATAACTAAACTATTGCTGTATGTAATGTAAATAAGGTTTTTAAAATGTTTAAGAAGCTTCATTTAAAATTAAATTAAAATGTAGAGCCCCCCAGACCGGTGGCCAGGACCTGTGCAGTGTGAGTGCCACTGAAAATCAGCTCGTGTACTGCCTTCAGCACACGTGCCATAGGCTGCCTACCCCTGTTCTAGTTCCTTGTACTCTGGTGTATATTGCCATGTATGGTATCCTTTCTGAATCCTTTCTTGACATGTGTCCAAACCATCGCAGTCATCTTTCTTGAATCTTCCGTAACAGCATCATTTCTTGGCCTACCCATTTTCTTATCACTTCATTTTTTTTTCTCTAGTCTTGGAACTCAGTATTATCCTTTAGCTAGTTCATTTCATCAGTCAATATCATTCATTCATTGGCTTTCTTCGTACTTCACTGTTCCAACCCATACAGCAGTATCAGCACAACAGTTGTTTTTGTACACTGATTTTCATTTTTATCTAAATATCGTTAGCCTTCCAGATCTTGCACAGTTTTCCAATTTCAATTTTTATGTCATCTTCACAATTCCCATTCTTTGACACTAGTCCTCTAAGGGTACATCCAGACTACCTGCCAGATCAGCAGGTAGCGATCAATCTAGTGGGGATCGATCTATCATGTCTCATCTAGACTCAATATATCGATCCCCAAACGTGCTCCCATGGACTCCGGAACTCCACCAGGGCGAGTGGTGGCAGTGGAATCCACAAGGGAGCCGCAGCCGTTGATCCCGCGCCGTGAGTATGGGAGGTAAGTCGAAATAAGATACCTATTCCTGTAGATGAAGTTGCATATCTTACATCGATCCCCCGCCCCAGGTGTAGACCAGGCCTGAGGTATACAATTTTTTCCACTTGTTCTAGTTCTTTGTCTCTGACTTTAATCTTTACCTCGTCCTTTTGTCTGTTTGGTGTGCAGCTAACCAAATCATATACTTAACTGATAGGCATTTAACGAGAGCTAGGCAAGGCAGAATTTGATTTTTTTAATGATTTTGATGATTATATCCATTTATTTTAAAGGCTTTTTTCTGTTTTTATAGATTTTAAGTTTGATGGTTGTACAAAATTATAGGTTTTAAGTTTATTTTTAAAGATTTTTATCAATTAAAATTTTTACTTTTTACAGTTATGGAAAGTTATTGGGGGGCAGACAGTGGAGAGAGTCAGACAATAATTATTTAATGACAGTAGATGTTGAGATTCAAAAAGTTAAAGCTCTGTAACCGTCAAAGAACAAATTGCAACGTCATATGCCAAAATATACAAAGTAAATATTCTTAAATCAAATGCTCATCAATTCTTAAGCAGCATTTTTCTTACTGTGTCTGTAAGTTTTGACTGTTACCGGTGGCAATAATTTTTCATGGGAGTGTGCGTGTACAGTGAAGTCAATGTTTACTGACACTGACCAGTAAAAATCAAATCCTGCAAAGCCTAACTGGAGATGATGCAGCATGGGGGTTCGGATCCGCAGAGTAAACCAGATCCTGTGCTGCTGGAAATCAATGCCATTCAAGTCAGTGGAGTGATGTGGTCTACACCAGTAGAGAATCTGGCTTATGAGCTTAAAAGGATTATGTCATTATTTGTATTTATTTAACCCATTTAAAAGGCACCTGTCAACAAGCATGTAACTCATGGAGCTGCCCTTGTATTGGCTTCTCCACTGGCACTCCCATTTCCCAGGTGTTCAGAGCAAGGCCAGCAGGCGTTAAACAAGGGGAGACATGAGGGAGCACTGGGGGAAGGCCTCCCCCAGAGTACCTCCTCCTCTTACCTCTTCAAGGGGCAGGGCACTCTGAAACCAGAGCAGCAGGAGGAGCTGGGTCCTGGCTAAGGGGTCCCTGGGCTCCCCCTAGCACAGAGAAGAGACATCACCTCTCTGCCTCTTCTATCTTCACACCAGTCTGTCCCCTCCCAGCTCCCTGCCTCCTCCAGGGCCAGGGTGGCAGGGGGAGGAAGCCCCAAAGAGCCAGAGGACCTGAAGAGGAGATCCAGCCGAGCTGGGGTGACAGGTTCTGGATCCCCTCCCTGACTTGGGGAAGGGGTCCTGCCCAGATCAGGCCTCACAGCTTGACCTTGGGGAGGAGGCCAGAGCCTGCTGTCACTGGAGGCTGGGAAGGGGCAGGGATAGTGGCCATGCAGGGAGGGGATAGCTGGTGATGCTGGGCCCAGGCAAGGGGCTGCAGCAGCATTGGGCTTTGGGGCTAGCCCAGCGTGAGCCCTGCGGGTGTGGGCCAAGCCCAGGCTAGCTATGTGCTCTAGAAGCAAGTGCCTTCGGGCTGGGGGCTGATTGGAACTGGCCAGGCCAAAGCTGCCTGGGGAAGTGCAGCCGGGGCTCAGGCTGTCTCTGTAACAGGGCTTGGGGAAGCTGCTTTGCACGGGAGGGGAGCTGAGGCAGCAGCCACACGACGATTGGGGGCAGCGGGGCCTGGAGCCGCAGGGCCTCACTTGCATGCACCATACAGTCACCACCCCGCTCTGAGGTAGGCTGCACTTCCAGCCCTGCCCACCCGGCACTGTCCAGGGGTCCGGCCCCTGGAACGGAGCCTGAGGGTGAGAGGGGCCTTGCCTGGGCATCCCTCCAGTATGGCAGGGATGGCCTGACCTGGGGCTGGTGGGGTTTCAGGGAGGGGTGTGTATAGTGGGGGATTGTGCTATAGGGGTTTGTAGGTCAGTGTTGATGAGGGGTTCATGTAGTGGGGGGCTGAGCAGTAAGAGTTTGTGGGTCAGTGTTGGGGTGTTGGTAAGGGGTGTGTGTATTGTGAGTGTGTGCTGAAAGGGTTTGTGGATCAGTGTTGAGTGTTAGTAAGGGATATGTATAGTGGGAGTTGTGCTGTTTTTGTGGGTCAGTGTAATGGAGGCTTGTGCTGCTCGTGCCACAAATCAGCCAGAGACCACTTAGAGTGCAAGCACCAGTGCCCTTTTATTCGCAGTGTCACTTCCCACCGCCATCTATATACAGTCTGTTCAACCAAGCACCAGGGAGGGGCAGCTAGCTTCCTCAGTCAGCAAGGATATGCGGCGGCAGCAGCGGCTGCTGCTGCCGCCGCCACCGCCACCACCAACTCCTTTTCCTCCTCCCCCCTTTGGCTTCTTTCCTGCCAGCTTTATATAGCCCCTTTGCTAATAAGGCCCACAGGTGTTTCTCCTCAAGCCCTTAGGCGAGCTCCACCCAGTCAGCGCCAATTAATTCCCCGTAATTGGAGCTAGGCTAACGGGCCTGGCCCAGGCCCTCCTGGCCAGCACTCTGTTACAGCTGGTGTTGGTGAGGGGTGTGTGCTGAAAGAGTTTTTGGGTCAGCGTCAGTTGTTGGTAAGGGCTGTGTGTAGTGGGGGGTTGTGCAGTAAGGGCTGTGTGTTGATGGAGGGTATGTGAGCGAGTGTGTGAGATACCCAGAGGCATCTTCTCTCTGCTCTCTCCCAATGGGAGTCTGCACAGCCCAAACCCTCTGGGAACAGGGAGGTTGCCCTGAGGTTGTTTGCCCTGATTCCCTGGTGCAATGTGAGGAAGCCACTATGCTTGATCTGCCTTGGGGCAAGCAGCACCACCCCTGTTAGCTAGAGGCCATCCTGCCACCAGGCTCTGGGTTGGGGCTGGCTGGCTCGAGTATGGCCCCTGGGGCCATAACCCAGGGGAGGCGCACACAGAGAAGTGGGCACACGTGTTACTGCCTAGGTAACATGCTCCCACACAGCGGGAACAGCCTGGGTGTGTGCAGTCGCACCTCAGTAACACAACCCCTGCATGATGACCTCCTGCTTGCTGTGGGTGAGAGTGTGGCCAGGGATGAGTGGGAACCCCATGGAATGGGAGATAGCTGGGCAATAAGAATATTACTGAGCTCTGGTGTGGACTTTTCCTCTCTAGAGCTGGAAGGATGCCAGTGTCATCATCCCATTGTAGATATGGGGAAACTGAGGCATAGAGCAGCAAAGACTTACCCCAGGTCATGCAGCCAATAAAGGACAGAGCCTCATGCAGCTGACTCTAGGATTACTGGCATGCCCACTAGCCCATGCTGCCTGCCATTATCCCTGCTGCTCTAGCCCCCACTGCCCCATCTAGCCCCCTGCAGGACAGAGCTCACCGCATGAAGCTAGCTATTGCTAAAGGGCTGCAGGCATCATGGCAACTTGCACCAATATTGCAAACACAACCTTGCCCAAGAGTTACCGTGGAAATGCTGCCATGGAACAGCCAGCCCATTAGCGACCCACCTGCTTCCAGGGAAACGCAGCGAGCCCCCAGCCCGGCTGGACGGACTTGAGTAGCTCCACTCAAGCTGGCAAGCTAAAAATAGCAGCTCAGGCTCTCAAGCATAGGGGCCAGGTGAGCTGCCATGTCCAGAGGGCTTTTGCTAGCCGTGCTGACTGGAGTGGAGCTAGTGCAAGTGTTCACCTGCATTGAGAGGCTGGCTGCTCCCTGCAGTGTGGATGTACCCAAAGGGGGTCTGGGTGGCTCAGTAGGAACTCAAACGCCCTCTGTCTCTCCCAGGACTTGGACCCTGGACTGGTGAGCACAGAGGATGCTTCCCCTCCCGCCAGGGCCCAGTTACAGCCCCTGCCCGTAGGTGAGTACCAGTATGCCCCCTGGAGGTGGGGCCCTGCCCTCCACTCCCCTCGCTCTAAGCCAGCAGAGCCAGAGCAGGGAATGGAGAAGGGCTGTAGAGGTTTTCACCTTCAGGTTCCTTTGCAAACGCAGCCTGTGCATGGGGCAGGTTGGTTCTGTCTGAGGGAGTGCCAGGCCGCCTCCGAGGTATGTAAACGCAGCAGCTGAGGCTGGCCAGCTGGCAGAATGTGCTGAGATTTCCCAGGACAGCCACCTCAGAACCAGGACTATCGTGAGAGATCCTGAGCAGTTGGTAGCCCTGCCTCATGGGGGTACTTAGCAGAGGTGCTGAAGTCTGGCTGGGCTGGGCACACAGGCTCCCCTCAAGCTTTGGCAGGTTTGGGAGCTCTGTATTTCAAACCTGACTGCAGCTCTGCTCCCACCCATCTTCACCTTTAACTCTCACCATCTGCCCTCCTCCTCCAGCCGCCCCTTTTAACTGTCCCAGAGGTTCCAGGGGACAAGAGCACATTTCTGACAACACCTAGGTCATTGAACCCCCACAGTATCACTCAGTGGGCCTGGACCTGGGCTGGCCCATTTACACTGCAGCTGGGGCCCTGTGTGGGCCTGGCCATGTTTCTGAGAAGGGTGCTCAGAGTACCCCTCCCCGACAGTGCCTCCCCCCCTCCCCCGAGCTGAGAGCCCGCTATTCCCAGAGCAGTGGATTGACTGAAGCAGGCAAGCTGACTGCTCTGCTTTGCTCTCGGGAGAGCTAATGTCTGGGCTCCAGCCCCGAGAGCGCTCCTCAGGGCTGGGTAGCAGCCAGCCGCAGAGCTTCCTGGCCAGCCACGGAGCAGAAAAGAGCCCATAGTAGCTGACACATTTTGTATGGCCAGTGCCTGCTGATGCCACCGGGGTGTCTGTTTCAGCACCAGTTCAGCCAGACCAGAGCACAGCTGGGTTCCCACAGGGCTGAGATCTCAGCTGGATGAGTGTCTGTGCTCTGGAGGGGTCAGTTCTGGCAGCATGCGAGAGGGAGATCAGCAATGTCGTTATGGCACGCCTCCTCGCTGACATCAGTGTCGGGGAAAAGACCACCACCTTGTTAATTTGATCAAACAGCTTGAGGCTCCTTTATTGATCTTACAGGAATACAAGTATGCATACAGGGAGAGCCAGCGAGTCCCCTTGCAAGGGGTAGGCTGCTCTGTCCCTTACTAATTTCACCAAACTTATAAAGGTTAAAACCGCAAAACATCATATTGATTACACAAGTTATTTGCCTTTTTTGGTAAGTTAATATTGCAAATCAGCAGGTTATTTCCAATAAGTCCAGTTTGGGGTATTTCCAGTTATTGTTAATTATACTGACTGTTCTATGACCCCTTGACTGCAATTAGATATTGCAAAAGCCATTACCATATAGAATATTGCAAATCAGCAAGCTATTTTAACAGATATCATGTTCTTGGGCAGTGTTCAGCTGGTTATCTTGTGACCCCTCCTTTTGATTTACCTTAGCCAAGCAAAAATACATATTTGATTATAGCTGAGCTGGCCTTTAAGGGACCCCTTGTCCCCCTCCCAGTTCCTCTTTTGTCAGTGTTTCATACCCCACTTCTTCATACTTAGTTTTTCCACACCCTGCGCTCTCTAAGCTGAAAAACAAGTATCTTTGAGCAGTTAGAATCTTAACTTTTATTTTGCATTGGTTAGCTAAAGCCTGAGGCCTACATACATGGGCTTGTAAAACAATTGCAAAGCTTGTTTAATGAGAACCATACCATAACGGGTCATACCATAACGGGTTATGGTGGGGTTATATTTTTTTATCATCAGGTTACAGCTCGCTCTCCCACTGCCAGGCTCCCGGTGCGAGGGGCTGTCTGATACCACCTCCGGAGAGCCCACGCCTGTCCCACTGGGAGTCCAGCCACCAACAGCGTCAGGCAGCAGGGCTTGCACTGGGAGATGTTCACCTCCCAGGGATGGCAGGGCTTGAGTTCCTCTTGTGCCCAACACTGCGCAGCCCGCCAGTCACAGCTACTTTGCTAGTGCAGACTAGCTTCCAAACCCACAGAAAGGGGAGGGGACCAGCCCTCACTGGGATTCATGGGCAGCTAATTGCCTCTTCATGCTGCACATTGGGGTCTGTGGTCTAATGTGTGAGCAGAAGGCTCTTGGCGCCACATCCCAGCCAGGCACCAAGCTACCGTGCTTTGTAGAGTCGGACTGGCCCTGTAAATCCAGGGAGAAGCAATTACAACATTTGTGAGACTGACCCTGGCTAGGGGTGAATGGGACTGGAGTAACTGGGAGTGTGTCCTGCAACATTCCCTACAGTACCTCCTGCTGGGGGAATCATAGCTGTCACGGGAGGTCATGGTCATGGAGGGAGCAGGATCTGGCAGTTAGTCAGGGCTAACCACAAAGGATGGAGCACCAGGACAGAGGCCTTGAGCTTGACTGTCAGGTGGGAGCCAGCCCAAAGAGCAGGGCACCAGGCTGATGGATGCACTGGCAGTGAGCAGATGGGCTGCTGCATTTTGCCCTAGGTGGGGCCTGTGTAGGCTGTTTGGCCTCCTTCCTGGATATGAGGTGTAGTAATCCAGCCGAGAGTCCCCAAAAGCCTAGTGGCGGTGTCTGGGATGGGGTCATCTGCAGCGGTGGTGTCTGGGATGGGGTCATGCTGCAGATGGAAATGGGTGTATTTTGCCACTACGGCTATTTGGGCCTGGAGGGCCCAAAGCTGTGGCCCCATGTTCCTGATGGTGGGGGAAACAATGGAGGAAGAAAGTTCTTCCACTGACTTCCCACCCTGGTTGGGTCAGGCTAGAGCCTTTTCCTCCAGGCTTTGGCTGGGCACTGAGCGGGCTGGGCTGATCAAGGTAAAGGAGATGAAGAATCGAGTGTCACTTGCGTGTGGCTGTCAATTCACCTCTCCCAATGGCTTCGTATAGATGGGGAATATTACGGGGCGAGCATGAAGCTGCTTTGGGGTCAGTGACGACAGCTGGATGCTGGCCTGGACAATGTGCCCCTCCCTCAGCTGGCACACACTGGCGTTGGGCTCTGCAGGTGGGTTATTGTGAGCTGTTAAGCAGCTGCCATGTTCCACCCCCGCAAGGGCTGCGTATTTCAGCAGCCTGTGACAGGCTGCCAGTTACACTAGCTGCTTATTTACTGTGCTCGTGTATCTGTGCACACACACCTCCCTGGCCTAGCTCCTGGACATAGAGCGCTTACATGAAGAGATCCAAGGTGATAAGGCATCAGACTTACAGCTGGCTATCAGCACTGCACAAGTAACTCCAGCAGGCACAGCGCCCATGACACTGGGCAAGAGTTGAGCCTGTGGATTCCATTCTGGCGCCACAAAAGTCAATGGGAATTCTGCCATTGACTCCAAAGAGACCAGCATTCAACTCCCGCAGCTCCTGTACTGCACTGACCACTCAGCTGTTTGCCAGGGCCTGCCAGGAGCACCATGGGGGGCAGGGCTAAGTCTCCAAGTCAGGGACTCTGCTTAGCCTCATCAGGGTCATTACAGCAATGAGGTAAAGCAGAAGGGAGGCAGCTGTGACTATCATACTATTTGGTTGATAGTGCAGTTGATAGTGCAGAGCTGGAGAGTTTCAGTAACAAATTAGGCCTGATCATTAGGGACATTCCCTGCCCACCCCGGGGCCCAGAGTGCCTGCAGAGGTGGATTACTATTTTGGGGAGCCTTGGAGTGCCGGACGGAGCAGGTTGGGGCATGGGGGCACCCATTTTCCTGGGGGGGCCCAATTAGCCAGGGCCCCTGAGCACGGGCCTCATTGATCTAGTGGCTAATCTGCCACTGTGCCCATGTCCGGCTTCTCTCATCCCCACTCTGGCTGGCAAATGGTACCTTTGCAATCGTATTTCCCCAGCCTGCCCCAGTCCCCCCATGCCTGAATCGTTACCAATGGCAGTTTCCAAATCATAAACAAACCGGGTCTCAACATTCCTTCCCACCCCCCATTTTTATTCCTTAATCAAAGAGTTCATGGTGCGGTGCATTCTAGGCCATATGCTGAGCAGGGAGCCAGCAGAATAAAATAGCTCACTGCGATGGCTCCACAAAGAAAAAATAAGTTCAGGCCACAGTTTCTATAGTGAAGAGCCAGTGATCGCTCTGATGTTAGCAGAGATTTTACAACTGTATTATTGCCCATTAAGTCAGGAAAATGCATTTGACAGAGGAGTTCAAACATAACAGCTTATGGGGGCTCGTTAATACAGAGCCCCAGACATCAGCCATGGACAAGCCCCCTCACTCCTAGTGCAGGATGTTCCCGACTGTCCTGCCCACTACTCACACTAGCTAACACTGTTTTGTTGGGATGGCAGGAGCTTGGCTACAGTCTGGCTCAGCAGACTAGAATGAGGCTGGTATTTTTCTCCTGGCATAGTTGATGCTGCTGGTGTGGACAGGCAAAATGCCTGCCTGGGTTGTGGGCAGAATCTGGTGCCAGCTGAGGAAGTCCAGGGTAGCATTGGGCACCTGGCGGCAGGGCAGTCTCAGAATGAATCAATGTTCACCCAGGAATTGGGGTGTGCTCTGTAGCGCCCCCTCACAGCAACGACAGAACTTAGACAGATCCTCTGCTCCAGAAGCCCAGGACCCTGCCACCTGAGCTCACGGAGAATTGCCAGTAGCAGTGTAGGGTGTATGACCTGCAGTTAAGCAGTTCACAGTCCGCCTAGAAGAAGGCAGCACCAGCCAGCTCATTACATTAGTTAGAATTT
The DNA here is from genome assembly GCF_003597395.2 of Chelonoidis abingdonii. Lineage (NCBI taxonomy): Eukaryota > Metazoa > Chordata > Testudines > Testudinidae > Chelonoidis > Chelonoidis abingdonii. Next base: position 44,411,583 of record NC_133777.1, on the reverse strand, counting down.
CTAGGCTGCCTTAGAGGATCTCCAACCTGTGGACAAGCATCAGGTCGGCCCCCAAACTCACCCCCCTTTGAGCAGCATCTCAGGAAAACGGCACTAGCCTTCGTTTTGAAACCTGCCCAGCACCCGCTACAGGATGGCAGGATTAGAACCCAGGTCTCCTATTTCTTGACTGTGCTTTAAGCTTAAAACCAACTCCTAATAAAGGAAACAAGGAGCAGCGCTATCTCCTTCTGCCCTCTGGAAAGGCCTGGTTACCCCCATCACAGAGAGAGGAGGCAGCATAGAGATGGTTGTGGAATGTGAACTCAGAGGTCTTGCTTCCTGAGCTGATTTGAACAAGCTGCTGGAATGGATCCAGTCCTTTAAATCCCAAGGCAGCCACCTAGGCTGGCGTGAAGTGTTGCTGGCACCTCTGGCCTTGCCACTCTAAACACCACTGGTGCCACACAGATCCGGATGAGCCCTTTGGCCGCTGAGCTTGGGAGGGGACACGTGGTCATTGGCTAGTCACCGTCTGGAGTGGAGGTGGAGGAGCAGAGTGGAAAAGCATGGTGTGTGGGGCTGAGGCCAGCTGCTCCAGCCGCACGGTCCCAGCAGGAGGCGCTGTGGGGAAGAATTGGCTGGAGGAGTAGTCCAATCCCAGCCTGTCCCAGCAGGAGGTGGTGTAGGGTTAGAGTGGGAGTGGTGTCTGCCAGAGAACCCTTGGCCCTTCCAGTCCCGGCCTCTCTGCACCAGAGCACCTGTAGGGCATGCTGGGGACGTTGCGGGAGTATGCTGTCCTGGTCCCAGCTGCTCCAGTGGAGTCGCACTATGGGGATGGTGTGAAACAGCTTCTGTGAGGCTAATTGATTCTCAGCCTCTCACGCCCATATTCCTAGCCAGAGACACAGCTGTGCACATGGCGATGCTCCCTGCCACCTCACTACGCTATGCGGGGATGAGCTGCATGGGCTGAGGCTGTGAATGGGTGCGGAGAACGTTCTTCCACTGAGTGTCCTAAAGCTGTTTGCTGTTCTGACTGTAATGTTACCCATGACATGGGACGCTCAGACCCATCTTCAAACTGAGCCGAGATGGGGGTGAGGCGAGGCTTGGTATGTTTGGCAGGCACAGGGTGGGCAAAGCCAGGCCTGGAGTTTTCCTGCTCTTCCATTGCGATAAAACCCCAGGAGGTGGATGTGCCTGCACCCGACTCACACTCGTGTGTCCATCTTGTGCTTCACACGTGGATGATGGCCATGGCAGGGGTGAAAATGAAACCCCAGGCATGGCCCAGGCCCAGGCTGGCAGATGGGTCTCTGGTGTGTTTGAAGTAGTAAAGGTACGGAGGAGAGTTACAGAAAGAACAACTGAGGTTATTAGTAAAGGACTGAATTGTGCTGCAGGCAAAGGCTGTGCCAGTAACATTTGGTTGTGAAACCTGCCGGTCAGGGTTTTGTGCAGGCTGCAGAGGATGAGAGACTGTTACATTACCCGCTAGGTAGGTTCGCTGGAGCTGGAGCAACTCAGGCTTTCTATGTCGGGAGGTCTCTGGTTGAGTCCCCAGGGGCTGGCCAAGATGGTGCCTGCTGCAGTTACACAGAAGCTCTTCTCTTTTCTCCCTTGCCCTCCTCCACGGGCACCCGCAGCAGTCTGTACAGTGCGGGGATGGATAGCCCTGGCTCGTTGGCATCTGGGCTTCGAGCCATCAAGCCAGTGGTCTGTGTTGGATTGCAGCAGAAGCAGCTGGTGGCTACTGAAATCCTAGTCAAGGCAGAGATGCAACAGAGCAACTGCCAGCATGAGGGACTGTCTCCCCAAACATTGCACTGGGGCTGGGGCTCCCAGTGCAGGCTCAGAGCAACAGGGGCGCGGCTTCTACCTAGGGTGTTTGGACAGCATCTCTTCGAGGGTGATCTGGTATGTTGACAATCCACCAGCAGAAAGGACCCTCTCAGGCAAAGCACTTGGGTTCTTAGTGAGCCTCCCAGGGTAAAAACACCTATGGAAAGGTGGGGAGAAATTCAGTAATGACAACAGGCAGGGGAACATGCAGCTATTGGAGATCAGACATCAGAGCCAGGATGAGACCTGGCAGGTCCCTTCCAGTGGGTCCAGCACTGGAGGAAGGAGGAAGCGGTCTATTTCCCAGGACTCTGCTCAGCCTCGGCAGCAGTGTCATGAGGTCAGCTGGTGCTACATGCACTCTTAGATCTGGGCAGTAGCTGCATAGAATGGTTCCAGCCCAAGAGGATGGAGCCATAGGGGGAGTTTGTTGATTAGAACAGAGGGCCTGGTGGGGCTACTGACTTAGAAAACGTAGCTGTTGGAATGGGAGGCAGGTGGCCCCGGTGTGCAACTAGGAACATACGTGTTTCTGGGTGCAGTGGAGGAGACGGATGGTTTATTACAGTTTCATTGCCTGCTTGGGCACACACTTCACCTTGGCAGGAGGAGGAGACACCACCCCTACTTTTGTCTCCACCCAAAAAGGAGGCAAGGAGCCCAGAGCCGGTGCGTCACCCACTGACTGGCGGTGTGGGTCGTCTTCCCAACAGACCAAGGCAGCCTGTGGGAGCCTAGGGTTATGGATGTTCCTAGGGTCGGCCATGCAGGCAGATGTCACGTGAGTGGGAGCTCCTCCAGGATTCACCTAGTCAATGGTTGCACTGGCAGCCCTGGGAGCTAAACCCATGGGTCCCCATCGTGTGAGGTGCCAAGCCAGGCTCGAGATCTGCCACCAGCTGAGACACTGTGTGCCTGTCAGTTAATTAGAGGGACAGAGTAGCATATCTTGGCACTCAGGGCCTGCATTTGTTGAAGATCGCTAGGTACCAGTGGAGTATAAATAATAGCCTCCTGGACTGCCGGGGTCCCTGTTACTGTAGTATCTGAGCACCTCCTGATCTTTATCCTCCCAACGGCCCTGGGAAACAGGGCAGAGCTACAATGCCCATTGCACAGATGGGGAACTGAGGCAGAGAGACTGCGTGACACCCAAGGAGTCTGGGGCCCCTGAGTCCTAGTGCTCTAACCACTGAGAAGTCCTTCCTTTCTCTAAAGAAAGTCTCTCAGGACCTCTGTTTTAGTAGGGAGCAAACACCGTGGGAGCCCAGCGCTATCCTTTCCCCTGCTTACAAGGGATCTGCAAACAGGCCGCAGTGTACAAGGAACAGCCGGCTGTGCAGACTTGTCCTGGCCATGAGGGAGAACTGGTCCCTCCCCTGTGGAACACCCATGGCTGTTAATGGCTGTAAGGAGCTGCAGGCTTGGGAGAGAGCTGCGAATTTCCACCTTCCTTAGGTCAGTAAAGATAGGCATAAGATGGGGGAGGGGCGTGAACATGCTCAGTTGCCAGGGGCAAGCAGGGCCCCCAACCTCGAGAGACACTGTGGTCTTCAGAGGGACAGAACAAGGTCTTCAGAGCTGGGTTCTGGCTGGCAAGGGCGAGTGGCTGGGAGAGAGCATGAACTGGCGGCGTCTCAGTCAGGAACAAACTGCCAGTCATTCGTATTCAAGGGCTATTCCTGGAGAAATCCATCTGGCTGGCTCACTGCGGGCACCGCTGAGGAGGGTCAGGCGGTGGAGGGAGACACAGAGAGAGGGAAAAGGCAGGAAGAAAGATAGAAAAAGAGAGAGTGGGAGAGAGAAAAGGGGAAATTGGGCATCTGAGGCAGAGAGAGAGGGACAAGGGTCAGGCCGCGTCAGGGTGGGGCAGTGGGGAAGCAGAAGTGACTTTGATTTATGCCCATGAGAAAATAGAAAATTGTATTACATCAGCAGGTCATGTAAACGAATCGTGGGCATAGCGCGCCGGGCGGATGCTGGGCTCAGAGCGGCGGGCTACTGAGCAGGGGGGAATGGCTTAATGAGCTGAGCTGCACCATGGGAAATGAAGATTAATGCCCAGAGCCCACTGGGCTGGCCTGCCTGTTCCTTTCCTCTTATTATTTGTGTGTGTTGTGCAATTGGTGATAGGAGACGGGACACTGTGGTAGGCAAGGAGAAGGAGAGAGGGATAAAGGGGTATTTGCCTCAGTTTCTCTGTTTTTATTTTGTTGCTGTGCCACTTGCAGCTGGGCAGCATAGTCACATTGTGGGACCAGATTCCAACCAACGTTTATTGAAAAACCAATTTTGGAATGTATTTTCACTGGGACATTTTAGGTAAAAAATCAATAACTTGGGGGTGTGTGAAAATATTGATTAAAATGTGGTGAAAATCTTCAAAACCCTTAAAATCCTCCTGCTTCCAGAACTAGCCCAAGGAAAACCCTTTCAGAGTTTGCCAGCTCTGTTTAACAGCACAGGACACTGCAGGCTTGTCTAGACAGGGAGTGGAACCAATGCAATAGAAGTTGCAGCTGGAAAGTGATTTTTGATTATTTATTGTTGATATTGCTGTAACACCTCGGAGTTTTCATCAGAAAACCTGCTCCATCATCCAGCGCTAGTGGTAGGTCCATATAGATGCTTTATGAGGGCATTGAGACTTTCAGCTCAAGTGGTAGCTGCTCCTGCTTTTAGTGCCAACGGTCCTGGGTTCAAATGCCTCTGTCAGCCCAAGCCAGGTCAGTTACAGTTCTGGGGAGGGGCCAGTCAAAGGAGGAGGGAGGTGCTGTGCAGGGACCAATGGGAACACAGGAAATAAGTGGTGGAGGAAAGGTGAGGTGAAGGTGGGGATCCAGTGGGAAGAGGCTGTGACTGCTTCCCTTTGGCAAGTTCCTCTCTGTGGTAGGCACCAGGGCTGGCTCTGCAGCCTAGCGTATCTAGGGGCTGCTTGGGACAGCAGAGATCCTATGGCCATGATGTGGGGAGGGTCCCTTTGTTCTGAGGTGGCATGATGCTCTGGCCCTAGCCTGGCAAGGCAGGTGGAAAGCGGGCTGAGCTGCTTTCCCCCCCTCCCTCCCCAGCTCAGCTCTCCATGGGATGATTTATGGACAGGCACTTGGCAGCCTGGTTGAGTTTAATAGAGTGTTTTGCAAAGGCTCAGGGCTGTGAAGGAGCCCAGTGAAAACTGGAATGGGGAGGAAGCAAAAGAAATAGAGTAACAGTGGTGGAGAGAAAAGAAGGGGACATGAGCCACCGTGCTAGTGTCCCCCATCAGGGCTGGCTCTACCATTTTTGCTGCCCCAGCGGAAAAAAAAAAAAAGCTGCCTGGCCTGTGCCGCCCCAAGAATGGACAGAATGCCGCCCCTTAGCATGTGCCGCCCCAGGCACGTGCTTCCTCCACTGGTGCCTGGAGCCAGCCCTGTCCCCTACACCCTCCCTCCATCACCGTGAGGACACGAGTTAGTGCTGCTGCCAACAGAGACCCCTCCACTTTCCCCTGGAGGCAGCCTCAGACCAAACTACCCGCTTTCTGTTGTTCATCCTTCCCCTCCCAAGTGGCTTGTGGGGTCTGAATAAATGCAGCTGGCTAGCCAGCCCCTCCCGCTGCGTTACTGGTAGCCTCCCTTGGAGGGCGGCGCAGAGCAGCCAGGTTGATGTCGTGGCTTCGTTGGTATTATAGTGCTGCAGAGCCCTGGGGAGAAGGCATGGCCTGGGGAGACAGTGTGGTCACAGACTGGTTGGCCCCTCCCAGGCTGCAGGCCCTGCTGGCTCTGAGGAGATGAGTGTAGTGAAGTGGGCGGAGGCAGCTGTTGTGCACAGTGCGAGCGAGCTGGCAAGCCGGAGGCTGCTGGCTGCAGGGCGTGGCTGGTGTATCACCACCTGGGCAGTGCTTTTCTGCCCCTCCCTAGCCAGCTCCCCCCAGGCAGCTGGACTCCCTCTAGCTCACTGACGCTGGTCTGTCCAGGGTTCCCTGCTGCTCCCTCTGGGTTGCCCGTTCCATCCCTCAGCTCTCCAGATTGGGAGAGGGGCCGGGATGGGTTGGTGCCCACAAGTGCCATCTGCCTGTTCCTGCCCTGGCCATGGAAGGGGAATGTAGTTCCCATGTGCAGGGCTGACCCCTGACCATCACCCCTTTGGCGTTCATGCATCCACCATTCCTCCTTCTTTCTGTGGCCCAGGCCCCTTTGCACTCCCTCACAGGACATGTTCTCTGTCCTCTGGGCCAACTGGGCCACTGGTTCCTGGCTCACCTCGCCCAACACTGACCTGGGCCACCTGCCGCAGGAACGCTCATTGGATCCCTCTGCCCTGGGCTCACGGGAGGAGAGAACAGATTTCTAAGAGCCGGACCCCCAGATCTACTGAGCATCAGGCCCAGCACTGGGGGCAGCCTGGGCCCTGCTGGATTATCTGGGCTGGGTTGGCTCGCAGAGACCCCTCTGAGTGGTGCCGAGGTGGGGAACTGAGCTGTGACTGGGGAGCTGTCACACCTGTTTAAAGGAGCTGCTCGTCTCATTTGAATGGAAATGGAATTTTCTCCTGTTTGACATAAGCCAATTTGGATGAAAAATCAGAGAGTGAGGGGGTGGGGGCAGGCAGAGAGAGAGAGGAGGCAGGGAGAGGGGAGGGGCACAGAGAGAGAGAGAGGGAGAGATGGGGAAGATAGCAGGAGGTGGGGTGGCAGGAGTGTGGGGAGGCAGCATGGCCTAGTGGTTAACGCACCCAAGTGCGAGGGGGGCTTGCGGGGGGAGTTCTGCTTCCAGCTCCACCCCTTGCTTGATGTGTGCGCTGAGCAGGTTACATGGGTTCTCAGATTGGGATTATGATGCTGCATCAGGTGGTGTGTCCCTGGGGAGGAAAAGGGGCCCCACTCTCCCCTGGGTGAGTAGGACGAATGCTTCTGCCTGGCCTCAATGCACGTGCTGGGGGTGTGATGCACATGTGTGAGGGTGTGTCGGGGGGGTGAGTGTGTGTGTGTGTGTGTGTGTTGCGAGGGTGGCTGGCAGTGTGTGTGTGTATGTAGCTGTGTGTGGGTGTTTGTTGCACGTGTGTGTGTGTGTTGCGAAGGTGGGTGGCCCTGTATCAGTACTCTGTGTGTGTGGCTGTTTGTGTGTGTGTGAGATAAGGTGGCTGGTTCTGTGTGTGTATCATGCAAAGGTGGCTGGCCCTGTGTTCCGTGTGCAGTGTGTCTCCCTGTAGTGGATGATGTATCACCAGGCAGCTTCCAAAAGAGAAGTGTAGGGACTAGTTCTGCTGTCAGTTACCCAGTGGGTTACTCCCGACTTGCACCAGAGGATTCCATTGGCCCCACAGGAGATGCTGTCCCACGTCGTTCCGTTGGCCCATACAGTCCGGGAACCTGGCCCTGGCACTGATGCTGCAAAGGGCATTAAAAACTGCCCCAGCCGATTGTGTCCTGCTTAGTTCCTGCTTGGCTCCCCTGTTTCGCCTGTCCCAGCTCAGGAGGGTTACTGCCTACATGCAGGATAGTCGTAGTCAGGAGGTTCCCTCATGCCAGTGCTGCAACTCGCTGTGTTCAGGATACGGGACCTTCCACTGAGGAACCCTCTCAACTGGTGCCTCCTCTGCACAGTCTGGACAGAGGAGAAGTCTGTCTGCCCAAGCAGCTGTGCAGCACATCTGCGGAGTCTCTTTTGCACGTGATTTGCTCCTAGGTTGAGATGGAGGATCTAACCACAGATGTTTCCAGCTCCCATCCAAATCACAAGGGATCTTGCCATTCTTTCCAAGCAGGAAAATGCTTATTTTTTCATGCCCTGAGTCCCAAAGGATCCCACAGCACCTTATCATGTGATAAAGCAATCCTTTCACCCAGCACTCTAAGGCAGCCACCTCTGGGGTGGAGAATTGCAGCTGTTTAACAGTGCACCAGAACACTACAGACTATGAATTGAATCTTTGGCGGGTAGTTAGAGAGGCAGAAAACTGGAATTTGGCCAGGACACTAGGGCTAACACCCAAAGAGCCAGGAGATCTTCACTGAGCACAAATGGTGAGTGTCAGCTATAATATCCTAGTATAGGATTCACCAATAACTATGCTATACCAAGCCTATTAGCCAATACATTGGCCTCCGTACCTGGCAGGTCTGTAAGACAGGGCACAGAACGCAGGTGTATGCTGGTGCCCACCACATTGTGCTGGGGGAGCTGAAAGCTGGAGTAGAATGGCAGAGTACTGACTCATGGTGGCAACAGATCTGCTCCTCATCATGCCCGAAGCAGGGATGGATTCTGCAGAAGATAGATGAGTTCTTCACGTCTCCTTGGTAGAGTCGTGAGCTGCTAATGGGCAGCTCAGCGCTGAATGGCCCATCCCTCACCTGGTGACTTTGTCCTGCCTTCCAGCCTGGTGTTGCCCTCTCAACCAAGCTTTTAATTACTGGGCCATGACTACCCCAGCTGGCTATTCTGGGTGTTGCCTTGCATCCTGGGAAATGCAGTCCAGGACAGGAGGGCTGACAGGATCCAGAGGAGCCTGGAGAAATGAATCATTGTTCAAAGAGTAAAGCAAATTCCATGCACTGGATCATCCCACCCAGATGCACTGTTACATGACAAAGGAATAAGATTTGTGAGTGAAGCTCTGTTACATGACAAAGGGATAAGATTCAGTCCTGACCTGCAGCCCCTCCCAGCTTTGGGCTCCCCCACAAACAGCTCTGCCAGTGCCCCTCACTCCTGACCCACAGCCCCCTTGCTATTCCAGTTCTGGGTTCCCTGGATATCTTCAACAGCACAAACCTTACCTGTCCCACCGCCTGGGGCTGCATCGTAGCACCTCGCCCAGTGGCATGATGGGTAATTTAAGCAAAACTGAATAGCTGGTGCTTTGGTTCATCCAGCTTATCTTAAAGATCAGCTTGGATAAAAGTGGGGAGGAGAGATGCACACACCACTCCTGCCCCAGACCAGAGCAGCACCTTCAGATAGCGTCCGTCCCCCCTAGTCTTCTCTGACTGGCTGGATGCTGCAGTGCTGTTCTGGACAGCGTTCTGTTCTGGAGGGAGACATCTGGGCCACCTCTTGCTTCGGGGGGTGGGGCTGAAATACAAATGGGAAAGTCTGGTGGGATCCCAGCTGGAACAGTGGAAAGGGAAAGTGTGTGTGTGTGCATGTGTGTGTGTGTGTGTGTGCATATGTTGGGGAAGAGTGATCTGAGCTATGAGTCTATGAGTTTATGTGAGCCTCACAAAGGGGCAGAGCTAGTTTGGATAAGGCTCTGCTCACACCAGTATAATGACTAATTATTGTTTAATAATTTCTTGCAAAGCACATGCAACTCCCCTTCGCTTTGTTGCACTCGGCGCCTCTCAGAAGCATGGCCAGTTAATGACTATTATGTACTGGATAATTAGTACCTGGCCCTGTGTCCTGTCTCCAAGGAGGATGGAAGCCACCCTGCAAAGGGCAGCCTGTGATCGTTCATACTGTCCCCCTTTATCCTCCCTCTGTGACGAGAGGGGGTGACCAGACCTGAACACAGCACCCCAGGCGAGGGCTCCCCATTGGTTTGCAAAGAGTTGTTATCATGGGTCCAATCAAATTTTCCCTCCAGGCCCTCATATGCTCTGGGAGTCAGTGCGCCTGGACCCCGGGCTTAGCTCCGCCATGGATCCGGTGTGAGAGATAGGATGAGTTACTTGGCCTCTCTGTGCTGCCAGGTGCCCACGAGATTCCACTGATCCCCTCCCAGGGCTAGGGGGTGATCGAAGGAAAGTTTGAGACTCTGGGGGATTCTGGGATGAAAACCTCTGGGACTGGGTCCATCCCTGCTCCAACTGCGCTGGCTTCAGCGGTGTTCCCAAGACGGCCTTTTGTTACTATTTCAAAAGGCTCAGGTCTAGATTTGCCTTGTGCCCAGGTGGCACTCAGAAGCAGGGACAGGCAGAACTGGCTGGGATCCCTGATTCTGTGCTACCCAATCCCAGTGTAAGTGAGAGCAGCTAAGGAGCTGCCGAAACTTACGCCAGTTACACCAGGTCCTGCAGTGACCTTACATCAGCCAAGGATAGCGTACTGTGCTCCCCTCCCCATCCTTCCCCTATGCTGGGCGGGCACGGCTGTGCCTGCTCCACCAGCTGGATGCCAGCAGTGAGCTCCTCTTTCCAAGGACTCTGCTTGCCACCTCCATCCAGAATACAGCCGCTTGGCAGGGCTAGAACAGCACAGAGCCAACCCAAGAATCCCTGTTCACTTCTGGAGTCATTTCCTGTTGGTGGAGAGGGGTGAGAAGGGGAGCTATCTTTTTGAACCCCCCCCCCCTTAGAAGTCCTCATGAGCCTGGCAGCACACACAGTCCTTGGGTAGGTTAGTCAGTCCCTGAAGTTCAGATCACGCAAGCCGGCTTGACATTTACAAACATCAGACAGTCCCAGAGAATCAATAGAGTTTAATAAGCGCCGGGCAAAGACAAGAGACCCATCACAATGACATTCTGCAGCTCTGTAAATGTTATTCGAAATCATACTCACAGGGTTTTTATTCCATGCAGGGCTTTGGGAATACGTCCCACCAAAGGCCATTTCACTGGCAGCTGTGATGGGCTGGTCGGCGAGGCGTCCAGCCAGTCTCCCAGCCCTGCCCCCCTTGTACAATGTGTGTATTCCCACCATGCTTCATTGCACTGGGGGAGGCCAGCAGCTCCTGAGGGTGTCACTCCTTGGCCAGGGGCCTGGTGGTTTTGGGATGGAGACGTCAAACCCCGGGGTGTGGAAGTGGCAGAATGCTCCTCGAATAGAATTCCTTCAAGAAAGGGAATAACTGTGACAACATCAGGGTGAATGAGCTCAAGCCTGCAAGGTGCAGAACGTGCTTGCAGCATGAAGCTGAACCCCCACCGGTGGCCTGCAGGGGAGCTGCTGAGCACCCATTGTCAGCACACGGGGCCAGTGCCTCCGAGGGGGCACATGGGGTCAGTGCCTCCAAGGGGTCACGCAGGGCCAGCGCCTCTGAGGCAGGTACGCGGGGCCAGCGCCTCCAAACAACTTGGGCTCCTAACGTCTATTGCCTGGTGAGGCTTTCTGTGCCTTGCAGAGCGAGTGGGGGCAGGGGTGCGACACTTTTCAGGGTGACCTGAGGTGTCTGGGGGGATACACTAGTACCCACGGATGGCACGAGGGAGTCTTGTCTGTGCCTGCCAGGGATGACTCCCAAAGCTACCTGCTGCTGCCAACATGAGCCCTCCACACCAGGCTATGGGCAGCCCCTCTTTCCCTCTGCAGGCTAGCAACAGGCACCCCATCTTGTCACGCTTGACTGCCCACTGCCCGCTCTGTACACCAGTCCGTTGCCTCCATCTCACTCCAACCCTGTCAATCACACAAGTTGCTAAACTGTGGTTGTAGTGAAATATACCAATGCTCGGATTAAAGATCCCAAAGCCAATGGAAGGGTTTGGACACAGAAGGTGACAGGTGGGAGAAGAACATCACAGGCAATTACAGCTTCTATTCATGAGCAAGGTCCTCGCCTACGAGGTCTCTCACCCTATAGTCCATCCATAGCAGGTCCCACTGGTGCCATTTCTTCTGCTCTTACGCAGCCCCCAGCTGGTTGTCCCTTTTCAGAATCAGATAGTTTCACTCGCTTCAGCCCTGAGCGTCCCGTCCTCCGAGTCTTTTCTTGGGGTTCTTCTGTCACCTATCGTGCCGGCATCTGGTCCAGGCTGGAAATGCTGGGCTGGGTGAAAAGAGGTTGGTTGCTCCCACTCTTGCTGAGATACCAGACACCCGCCCTGCCTCAGGTGACGTGTGCCATCTCCAGCAGTTGTGGAACCTCAGATCCCACATTATACGTGTGTCTCCAAACATTTCCCCTACAAATGTCTCACAGTAACTGGGGTGATTGGGTCATTCAGCAGAGATGACCCACAACCCCCTTTGGTGGTGTATTGAGAAGCTGGTCAGACCCCAGGGTGATGCCTACCTGGCCGTACCTGTTCCGCTGGTGCCAAAGCTTTCAGGTGCTTGCCAGCGGTGCTGGAGACGTATGGTAGAGGTGGGAGGGCAGACCCCAGTGGAGGCCACTTCTCAGAACCATGCTTACCCCTCAGCTCTGCAGAGTCAGGCTGGAAGAACAGGCCTGGTGGGACGTTAAGCCAGGAGCTGTACGGGGCATTTGCTGCTGTGGAAGCCTGGTGCTTCTGGTGCCAGGCCAGGTGGCTGATGCGTGGTCTTGGTGCTGGCTGGGGATGTTGAAGATCTTGGGTCAGTTCCCAGCTGTGCCCAGTGTCCCTTTGTCAGGCCTGAAGAGAAACGTTTTAAGTGCTAGGGAGGAAAAGGAAAATAATCCAAACAAGCCAGTGGAACGCAGGAGCATGTCACGGGGCTTCCAGGGAGCTTTGAATCAGGACTGCTGATGCAGCTTCCCCTTGGCATTGTGCCCTCTATACAGTGAGGATCATAGCGCTGCTGTGCCACACAGGGGTGCTGTGCAGCTAAACTTGTCAGCAACATCCCAGAACTGGCTACAGCTGGCAGGGCAGGCGAGACAGGATGTTGGTGGGGTGTCTCCACAAACAGAAGGTTTGTTCTAGTTTAAATAGAAACCACTCAGGATGGAGGGGAGTGCTGGGGGTACTGGTAGATCTGGAGGGGTTGGCTGAGTGTGTGGATAGATCTGGAGGGTTTGCTGGGGCTCTGGTAGATCTGGATGGGGCACTGGTAGATCTGGAGGGATTTGCTGGGGGCGCTGGTAGATCTGGTGGGTTTGCTGGTGGCACTGGTAAATCTGGAGGGATTTGCTGGGGTCACTGGTAGATATGGAGGGGTTTGCTGGAAGATCTGGAGGAGTTTTCTGGAGGCACTGATAGATCTGGAGGGGTTTGCTCGGGGCGCTGGTAGATCTGGAGCGGTTTTCTGGAGGCACTGGTAGATTTGGGGGGGTTTGCTGGGGGTGTTGGTAAATCTGAAGGAGTTTTCTGGGGGCGCTGGTAGATCTGGAGCGGTTTTCTGGAGGCACTGGTAGATTTGGGGGGGTTTGCTGGGGGTGTTGGTAAATCTGAAGGAGTTTTCTGGGGGCGCTGGTAGATCTGGAGGGATTTGCTGGAAGATCTGGAGGGGTTTTCTGGGGGTGCTGGTAGATCTGGAGGGATTTTCTGGGGGCACAGGTAGATCTGGAGGGATTTGCTGGGCGCACTGGTAGATATGGAAGTGTTTTCTGGAAGATCTGGAGGGGTTTTCTGGGGGCGCTGATAGATCTGAAGGGGTTTTCTGGGGTGCTGGTAGATCTGGAGGGGTTTGCTGGGGGCATTGGTAGAGCTGGAGGGATTTGCTGAGGGCACTGGTAGATATGGAGGGGTTTTCTGGAAGATCTGGAGGGGTTTTCTGGGGGAGCTGGTAGATCTGGAGGGGTTTGCTGGGAGGGTGGCAGATCTGGAGGGTGATGGCATGTGTCATCCGGCAGGCACTCTTCCCCACCAAGCAGAGAGGCCTTGGGCAGGGACAGTACTGGCCATGGGAGCCCATGGCTCTCCAGGTACTAGCTGGCGAGCCCAGCAGGCGGGCTGGGTGAGTGAGTGAAGGAGGGATCATCCCGCAGTGAGTGGGCATGGCTGGGGCAGGGAAGCGCTGCTGGCTGGAGCTAGTTGTGAGCTGGAAGAAATGCTTAGAGATATTGAGGAGCAGGAGCCAGGGGTGAGCAGGGCCCCCAGCGTGGTGCTTGGGAGTGGGGGGCTGATTACTGTACAATAGCAGACTGGAAAATCTTTCCTATGTGGAACTGCACCTGTGGGGATCTGTGTGACAGGGTGGAGCCCTGCTGGCATCTCTGGCTGCTGGAGTTTAATCAGTTCAGTTTAAATTAGTGCCCAGAGCAGATTTTCTCCTGGTTTCAGGAAAGCAAGCTGGGGTCCGAAGGCTCCACGCAGGGCCGGCTTTAGGAAGTGCAGGGCCCAATTCGAACAGTTTCGACGGGGCCCCGGCAGGGATTACTAAAAAAAACAAACAAAAAAACAAAAAAAACCCATGTGGGGCTTGTACTCACCCGGCGGCACGCCGAGTCTTCGGCGGCACTTAGGCCGTAGGTCCTTCACTCACTCCAGGTCTTCGGCGGCACTGAAGGACCTGCCGCCAAAGTGCTGCCAAAGACCCGGAGCGAGCAAAGTAACCGCTGCCGAAGTGCCGCCGAAGACCTGGAGCACTGCCGGGTGAGTAAAAAGTAAAAAGGCACCTCTAGCCAGGGAGGGGATTCTCACTGAGTGCGGGGCCCTCTTAGGCACGGGGCCCAATTCAGGGGAATTGGTGGAATAGGCCTAAAGCCAGCCCTGGCTCCACGCGAATTGTGAGAGTTGGCGTATGGCAGTCATGGACCGGGCCAGGCCTGTTCCCATTCCCAGTGTCAGAACTGCATGCCCTCTGCTGATCCCCTTGCCCTCTTGCACGGCCTGGGAAATCAGGAAGGGAGGTTGCTAGCTCCCGGGGTAGGCCCCCCACTGGAGAAGCCGGCCCTTCATGGGGGCCTGGTCATTCAGGGCCTTGTCCAGAGCACGTCACAGAATCAGTGCTGAAACCCAGAGCCAGAGGGGACTATGGAGACATAGCAAGAATCAGTTGCTTTTCAAACCCTGTTAAAGAGTAGCAGGGTGGAAGGTGACTGCGGACCCTGCCACCCTGGAGGGTGGGGAAGGAGCGGGAGGGAACACTTCCAAGAGCAGTGGCTATAGGAGGAGGTGTGCCTGTGAAATACATTGGGAGCCCATGCAGCGAGAGCCAGGCCACAGCTGGAGCCTGCTGGAGCAGGGAGGCGTGATGAGCTGCTGGGGGTGGCTGGGCAGGGATGGCGTTGCCAGTGTAAATACCCCGTGTGTCTGTGGCATGGCCACAGGAGTAAGGAATGGAAAGGCGGGAGCCAGGAGATGCTGGGGCCGTTGGTCAGCACCTGCTAACATCCTGGAGTGAGCCGTCGAGCTGAGACTGATGACTGGCCTGGAGACAGCAGGTCTGACAGGACCCAGCAGAGCTTTTCATCTGGAATGGATTGTGCCAGAGGAACCTGACCTCTGCTGAGCATCGTAGGGACAGGGGAACGCAGAGGTGCCATCCAGCTCGGCTCTCCAAAAGCTCCCCACACAGCATGGAGACCAGTGAGCCTCTGGCTTCCTGCCAACCCCAGCTGTGAACAGTGCACAGGGCCTGACAGAACACTAGTGGGGGTTCACATGTGCCTCCCGGGGTGGGGTGGGGCTGGGAAATCCCTGTCCGTGGCACACAGTGCCCCTCTGATGGACAAGCTTTGTGTCCCATGGTCTCCCTGCACTGGAGTGGAACAGGTGCCTGGGTTTGAGGCTGCTCCCGTGGAAGGGGTGGGTGGATAGCATCATTTTGGGTCAGGAAGGCATGAGCCCTTCCCACCCCCTCCTTCCAGGGTATTGACCAGGGTTATAGTGGGCATGCTCCCACTTTGTTCTGAGCACAAAGCAGATGTCGTCTGCTAGAATCCAGTGGGCATGTGCTACAGAATCAGTTTCCCTGTGTTTGAGAATTGTGGTTGATGGATTTCAGTCCTCTCCCCTCCTGTGCCCCTCTGCCCCACTGACCAGCCTGCCAGCCTCCACCACTGCCTGACCCAAACTGTGCCTGCTTCAACCTGGCTTCCTCCCTGTACTTCCAGCATGTGTTGTACGAGCCTCTCCAAGCTGTTCTGAGCTCAGCCTGGTGCTGGCAGGGCCCTGCGATCCACACTGTGGCTCTGATGCCGCTTTGGGCCGGGGCTCGTGCTCCTGTGCCGTACTGCTGCAGAGCAGGTACTGCCACCGCCTGGGGGACCCTGGTAATTGATTAATGGAGCCCCTGATCAGTTGCGTTTGCCTGGCTGGTGGGCTGGCGAGCGGGGAGCTCAGCGGCAGCCTGGAAGGAACAACAGCAAATTAGAAACCCCGGAGTCATTTCTCACACCCTGGCATGTCACAGCCCCAGCTGTGGGGCTTCCGGGCAACCAGGAAGGGACAACTCCTGGGGGAGGCCCAGGCCTCTGTCAATGTGGCTAACACATGGCAGGCTGTCTCTCCCATACACCCCGGGGGGGGAGGGTGTTGTGGGAGGGAGGTGTGAGTATCAGCGTGTGTTCAGGTGTGGAACACACTGGGGTCAGTTCTGTGCCCGCTCTGTCTGCGTGCGTGCATATGTTTCGCCCCAGGTGTGTCTGTAGGTGTAGGGCTGTATGTCGGGGGCTGTACTGGGCTACAGCGGTGTGTATCGGGCCATGTGTTGTGGTGATGGAAGGAGGCCCGTGCCCATTGCGGTGCCAGCTGCACTCGGTTCTCTGCCCCTCTCATGGTCAGCTGCACCGATTAGCTGTGACTGTCTCCTGTGTTACCATAGCTATCATCCTAAGCACATGGCATGTTTCCAGGGCAACGAAGGGGAAGCACGCTCTGTTGCTGGGGTAACCAATATAATTGTAGTGCTTTTAGGAAGAAGGGGAGTTAAAGAGAAAAAGGAGGTGACAGCACTTAATTGCTGGCTGGGGCAATGGGTGGGGAGGGCGCCCAGCACACACAGGGCTCAGTGTGGGGCAGGGGTGGGCGGGCATAGGGCAGTGGGCATGGAGACAGCCCCTGCCCCACTCTGGATTGGGGCCAGGGATGTCCTCAGCAGTGGGTGATCAAATGTTTCTCAGTCCCCGGCCCCAAGGGAATCACGAGCCACACACTGGTGCTAGGGGGGAGGGGTGCACGCCCTGTGTAGGGGGCGCTCTGCTCTCTGGGGGGGCACAGGGTAGAGCAGGCAGAGAGGTGGGAATGAAATGGAGTTGCAGGTGTCAGCTGCAGTAGCCCATTTCTGTGTGAAAACCCCACCTCGGCAGAGGGCAGCCTGAGCTGGGAGGCCAAGGCCTGAATGGGCCAGGAGACCCAGTGCCCCCCTCACAGCCTCTAAGGGGGATCTCTGCAGTGCAGGGCTGAGGCACACCAGCAGGGGGAAAGGTGTGAGGCACATGCTGTCCCTGTCCTGGGGGTGATCAGAAACCTTCCTTCCACAAAGACCTGGACACACCCGCGGGCGTACACCCCTCAGCCACACTGACACACTGACGGGGGGGCACCTACAGGACACACACACCCCATACAGGCGCTTCCCCCCCGCCCCCGGTCATGCTGACGCACCCAGCGGGGGGCACCTACAGGACATATACACACCCATACAGGCACACCCAGATGTGACACAGCAGGATACACACACACACACACACATATACCCAGATGGGACGCACCTACAGAACACACACACACACACACACACATACAGGCACATCCATATGGGACACCTACAGAACATACACACCCCATACAGGCACACCCAGGCAGGACACACCTACAGAACATGAGTCTGACGAAGTGGGTATTCACCCACAAAAGTTTATGCTCCAATACATTCGTTAGTCTTTAAGGTGCCACAGGACTCTTTGTTGCTACCTACAGAACACACACACACCATACAGGCACACCCATAGGACACACCTACAGAACACACACACATATATAGGCACACCCAGACAGGACATACCTATAGAGCACACACACTCCTATACAGGCACACCCATATGGGACACACCTACAGATCACACACACCCCATATAGGCACACCCAGACAGGACACACTTTCAGGACACACACATACATACACAGCCCATGCAGGCACACCCATAAGGGACTCACCTACAGGACAGATGGACCCATACACCTCTACAAGCATATACAGCATGGAGCAGATGTCCAAACCCCACAACCATGTGCATGCACAGAGTTATCCTGCACACCCCCATAACCGGCAAATGACAACACTCACACACCACCAAGGGCACGAGCTATCACAGCCGAGCCCCTCCCAGCAGAGAAGAGGGTCACTGGGGAAGGACTGTCCTGATTTGTATTTCGTCATAAGAGCAGCGCTGAGGGCAGCTTGACCGCCCCAACCCATCCCGCATGCCAGTGGGAAGCACAGGACGCCTCTGGGGCATCTTTTTGGCTTGAGCACCGGGGAGCACTTGGCAAAGCAAGGAGTCAGATGGTGCCCAGGGGCCATTCAGCAGCTGTTGTGCGCTGGTAAAGGGCTGGCACGCAGCCTGGGCTGGCCCAGGACCAAGTGCCCCTTCCCTGCTCCCCAAGCGAGGACCCTGCTGGGGGGATTCAGCTGGTGTTCAGAAAGGGAGCACAGATACACTGGGGCTGGGGGAGCATGTGCTCCAGAGATGGGAGGGAGAGTGGAGAGGCAGGGAGAGATTTAGGAACTGGAATGAATAGTCTTATCCCAGGATAGTGTTTATCTGGGACTCCCTTGGAGTGGTAGGCAGGATTTGCCAGCTCCCCTTCCGGGGTGGCACATCATCCGGGCAGCATAGCTCCATCGTCCCCACAGAGTTCTACATGCCCTCTGGCTGGGCATCCCATCAGCCACCCCCACGCGGAACAGGGCAGGAACTGGCCAGTGCTCAGCTGGGTTGGAGGGAGGGGCCAGCTGCCAAGAGCCAGCAGCCAAGCGGAGTTGCAGCACTGAGCTCTGGGGAGATCCTCTGGCTCAACACCAGTGTAACCCCGTGAGGAGCTGGCCCGAAGGACTCACTAGGCTGGGCCACTCAGTAGCAGCTGGGGAGCTTCAGAGTCTGCGAAGCGAGGGCCTTGGCTCATGGGGAGGAAGGGGGGAGGAGCGTGTGCGGTGGATGTCCCCATGCTGGCTGCCCCCTGAAAAGCCCTGCACTCCCCCGTGAGCTCAGGGACCCGGGCAAAGGGGACTCACTCCAATGATGTCAGCAGAGTTACTCTAGATTTACACCAGTGCACTTGGATGTGAATCTGGCCCCTTGCTTCTGATGTTACCTTATGGGCCAGGGGACGCCCTAATTTGATCTGATTTGATGTACACTGATGCAAATCTAGAGTGACTCTGCTTACTTTAATGCAGTGACTCCTGATTTCCAGGCTCCACTGTGGGAGCCTCAGTCTAACATGGGAACCCTGCATGTGAACACGCGGTTGGGTCGAGTCAGGGAGCAGCGTTTGATCAGGCCTTAGTGCGAACATGAGCACTGGGGGTTGGGCGGGGCTGCCCTTCAAGGGCCAAGTTGAGAACTTGGGCTCTGAATAGTCAGGTCCCAGCAGGCAGGGCTGGTGCAACCATTTAGGCAACCTAGGCGGTTGCCTACGGTGCTGGCATTTGGGGGGCACCATTTTCTTTGGCAGCGACCGCGGCAGCCGGATGTTCGTCTGCCACGGTCGCCGCCAGCATTTAGGCGGAGGGAGCTGGGGCAGGGGAGCGCAGGGAGGGCCTGCAGCAAGTAACAGAGTGGGGGCAGCATGCAGAGGAACTCCCCGCCCCAGCTTAGCCCTCCCTGCCTCCTCCCCAAGCATGCCATGTCCGCTTCACTTCTCCAATCTCCCAGGCTTGCAGCGCCTAAACTGATTGGCGCCGCAAACCTGGGAGGTAGGAGAAGTGAAGCAGCCAGGCATGCTCAGGGTGCTTGTACTCATGCTTGGAATAGGGGTGAGCTGGGGTGTCGGGGGGTGCCTCAGGGCGGAGAGTGGGGAGTGGGGAGCTGCTGCCGGGGGGTGCCTCAGGGTGGAGGGGGCGCAAGGTGGAAGTTTCGCCTAGGGCGCGAAACATCCTTGCATTGGCCCTGCCTGCAGGACTGAGAGCCAAAGCCCGAAGCATGAGTGGCCAGCTGTATTAGCCTGTCCCACTCGTGAAGGAGGATGGGGACCAAGAAGGCAGATGGGCCAGTTGTTCTGCCCTTCCTCTGTCTGTTTAGTGCCCCAGGAAGAGCTCTTGGGGATCTCCAGATGGTCCCGTCTCTCCAGGTGGGCTGGGTCCTGCACCCGTCCACGCCCTCTCCCTCTCCCTATGCTCTCCTTCCCTTGCCCTCTTCCCCTCCCTGTTCCTCTGATCTTGGTTCCTGCTCCAGGCTGGCCTGGCCCCAGAGCTCCCTTGCACACCGCAGGTATGGTCAGCACCAGATCCTCTGTGGCTCTGCCAGGTGTGGCTGAGGTTAGCTCCAGTCAGGTATGTTACACGCTGCACCACCTAGTGGCTGAACATACAACACAGCTTAACATCACATTACATTTCCTCCTTTTTTCTTCCCTCCTGGCTCTCTCCACACCTCTCCTTTGCTAGTTGCTCATTTCCCTCTTCACTTCTGAACCTCTTCTGGCTCTTCTTCTCTCCGTCCCTTTTCCATTGTCTCCCCCTCTCCACCCAGTGCTCTCCTCTCTCTTCCTTTGAGCCAAAAAGGACTAGTAAGGGGCCATGCGAGAGTGCTGACGAGCTGGGGCATGTTCCAGTGCTTGCAGGGAGAGTGAAGCCTCTGAGCTGTGGGGCTCAGCTCCTGGAGCTACCTCCTGCCACAGTAATGAAGAAAAGATTTTTCATCTGAAAAACGAGTTCTCATTGAAAATAGCAGATTTTATGGGGGAAAAATTACTTTCAATGAAAAATATTGGGAGGCTTTCAGTCATCCGCCCCAAAAGCCCCAAACAACCCTGGATGGTTTGGGTGGGGATCGGGCAACTGAAAACCAAATTTTCAGGCGGGGGGGGTGTTTGTTTTTAACAAGACCCAAATGTTTGCCACAGAAAAAAAAAAAACCCCAAACTCATACCCCTGGCAGCTCCGGGCTGGGCACTTCCTAGGATTGACTGAGCCAGTTGAGGCTTAGCGGTGCTGGCAGCTGTCGCGGCTCTGTCAGGACACTCGGGATACGTGGCATTGGTCTCAGAGCCCAGCTCCGGGTGTCCTGTGACTGCGAATCTTGGCTTTCATTTCGAAACAACATCTCTAATTCTTGTGGTGGCAGAGAAGGACCCGAAAGCCTGGCCGCAGAGAACCTCACCACTAGGATTTTTATTTTAGATCTCACACTTTTTAAGCCACTCCCATGAAATTCTGGGGTCTGGCTACTGATGTTGGCAGTTGGCAGGGCTCAGGCCAAGGAGTCAATGGGAATTAGACACCAATGAAAGTCGATATGAGTTGGGTACCAGATCCCTTAGACCCTTTGGAACTCCTGGCCTTAAACTATTAAGCCAGTTCTGTTGCATGGGGCTTGTATTTCCCTAGAGAGAAATGGTTCTGCACACTGTGCCAGGAAAGGCTCTGCTGAGCTTAGCACCATGGCACAGGCCTGCCCTCTGCCCTCCATCCAACCCAGGACCCTGGAGCTGAGCAGACCCAGTCTCCGCAAATTGCAGGGAGAGGAGTATAGCGCCCTGGGAGTGGCAGGTTCATGGAACGTGGCAAATCAAAGGGCTGCTGGTGCTTTATCCGCTCTGGGAACAGGAGGGGATGTGGCAGGGACCGAAAGGCAATTCCTCAGCTGCTGCCAGGTCCCTAGGAGTGTGGGGTCACACATGGTTGCCGATGTGGCCCGAGAGTTTGTGAGGTCCTGCTCTGCACACTGCAGGGATGAGCTGGATCATCAGAAGGTGGGATACTCGACTCTAGATCACTGACTACTCTGAGGAAGGAAGGAGATGGGAAGGTCAGATTGCATGGTCTAGTTGGCCCCGCTGGCCGTCAGGGCTAGGAATGGCTGAAGCCCTGGCTAAGAGCCCCACCAGGCCAGGGTTTACTGAGCTTTCTGCCCAGCCACTGCATGAGACCCGGACACGGGTCCTTCCTGACCCCAAGTGGGTGGCAAGAGCCTGGCTGCAGGGCCAAACCTTCCCTACAGCTCCAACAGGCTTCGTCTTCCCTTCCTGTGCTAGCCTGCCGGGCTGCCTCCTGGGCGCTTGGCACACAGGCGTGCCCCTCTCAGGGGGCCTGTCCTGTGAGGAAAGAGCCCAGGCAGAGCACAAGGGCGAAGAGAATGTAGCAGCCAGTGAGCAAGCAATGGGAACTGGCCCTGGAAGTGCCCCTTGGCCAACTGTGCATCATTCTCCAGAGCCACCCTACCCCATGAGCCCGGCTGGAACAGGGCCTCTAACAGCTGACCCATGAGCTGTGTTGGGGGGGACAATGCAGGTGAATGGGGCCTGCACCCAGAGTGTTCTTTTGGGGTAGACCCCTGAACTGTCCCCTGCTGTCACTGGTGATGCCCCTGCTTTGATGGCTCCCCTGCAGGGATGCGGGGTTTTGACTAGGAGCACGGGGGCAGGGACCTTCGACCCAGTGAATTCCCAATGGTTCTGCTGTGTCCCCACAGGCCTGGGTTGAGCCTTGCCCCTGGGCGTTTCCCACCTGTCTCTGGAACCTCCTGGTGAGGCCCCGAGGTTGCCCATTGCTTGTCCCGGGACGGAGCCAGGAAATGTGGCGCCACAAATCACGTGCTGCACGGGGAAGTGATGCTGCCAGGGTGACAGGATGAAACTGAGTGAAGGCTGATTGCAAGGAGACGCCCTTTCCTGAGAGCCGGGGTGTGTGTGATTTCTTCCTGGCCAGGCAAATCCCTGGTGTAGGGCGTGCCCTGGAAGGGGGAGGCCCATGCTGGTCCCCTGTGCAGACACTAGGAATATGCGGGTCACCCAGCTGCCCATGGTGTATGGGAAGGGGCAGCCACTGCCAGAGGGAAGCACCTGATCTCTTGGCTCTGTGGCTGGCAGAGGCTGGGTGTGCTTGGGGGCAGCATGCTCAGTCCTGGAGGGAGGGGGACACTGCCAGGGCACAGCAATGACCCAGCTAGCCACACGTGGCCCAGGGCAAGCTGGGGCGGGGAGGCTGGAGGGGTAGGGGCATCCTCAGGACAGCCAGTGACAGCCTCTGCCGCCCCGATCCCTGTGGAGGGACACCAGGGAGAGCAGCAAGGGCCAGAGCTTGCCAGGCCCCAGGGCAGTACATGCTTGGAGCTAGATTTCAACCGCCTGAGGCTGGGATTCGGAGTCTGGATGGTCCTGTCCTCTATCCATCCCTGTGGGACTTCTCCCATTAACATCCACCTCAAGTGTAATGGGATGCTAAAATGCAGTACACTGTTCAGCCCCAAGGGCGTGCTGTGCATAAATACCTTATTTAAGTCAACCTGGACCATAGCTGGGCATGAAAGGCACTGATGCTGAGCACAGCTGGGATGGCTCAGCGAGATCTGGGACAGTCTGGAGCTGGTACCAGGCCATGCCAACAGGGAACAGTGGCTCCTCCATTGGTCAGTGTGTCGCTGTTTGTTGTTTGCCAGAGCAGCAGGCCTCACCCAGCTGATCTCAGTGCCCCTGGGCAGAAGGTGGGCTCCCCAGGGAGGGAGAGGGACCCAGGCAGTCCAAGTCCTCGCCCTTCCTGCGGGTACAGAGGAGTGTGGAGATACTGCAGGTGACAAGCTGGAACCGGGCTTATAAAAATTCCCCTCGGTGTCAGTTTGACTAATTTGTTAGTCTTATCGCTGGCAGGATACGCTGGGCCCAGCACAGGCACAGGCCATAAAACTAATGTAGTGAGGCAGCAGCCCGGCGTAATGATGGGTACGGCTCACCGCCTGGAACAGGCATTAGCTTTATGAACCAGGGGGTAATTGAAAGGAAATATTTGTCATTGAGCTCCGCCAAAGGAGAAGTTCACAGGAAACTTTGTGGCTGCTGCTACCTCAGCCCTGGCCTGCCAGGTTGCCTGCCCACCCAGATGTGCAGGAGGCCTGGGCAGGTGGGTGGTTGGAGAAGGGCACCCGGGAACCACCCAGGGGCACTTGTGTCTAAACAACCATGTCACCGCCCTCCTGGAACTTAGCTCAGTCATGCTGCAAACCCGTTCCCAGCCTGTGTCTCTCCCTCAGAGGGCTCAGCAGAGGCTCCGGGGGGATGAGCAGCTAGTAGTGCTGATTTATGACAGGTCTCCACTGACACCCCCAGCTCTGACTATGCAGCTAATGCCGGACCTGCAGCCCTTCACACTATCCCAGTCTATTCCTGCACCCCCACAGCCAACAGTCTCCTGGCTAGCCCAGTCCTGACACCTCCTCCCCGCCCAGCTCTGCCAGGGCCTCTCAAGCCCAACTCATAGCACGTTGGGTTTGTTACCTTTTCTGTCTTGTAATGCAGGAAAAGAGCCACAACCCAAAGCTGGAGCTGGTCTGGAAGCCCAGTTAGAAACTCAGCAGGGTCAGGGCTTGATGCTCTAAGGTCAGGCTGGGAGCCCTTTCTCTGATCTTCCCCCACCATTATCAATCATCCAAAATCCAGCCTGCAGAGTAAATCCACTGCACTCTCCAATGGTATCTAAGCCCCCAGTTTGCCGAGCCACCTCCCCCTTTCTGGGCTGATCTCCCCCATCAGCTGCAAATACTCAGACCAGCCGACTGCAGTGTGACCCACGCAGCTGTGTGCGATTGTGATGTTGTGGATGTGTCGTGTGGTTGTGTCAGGCGGGGCAGGCAAGATGATGAATGGGAGATGCCACCATGCTTTCATCTGTCATTCTGACGAGGCCAAGGCACGTTAATTGACTTTAATAGCCAGCAAATGACATCAACAACTTCTACTAATACGCAAATCAGTTAGCGAGATGGATTGGCAGGAGTGGGGCTGCTGGGTTCCTCAAGCAGCAATGCAGGCAGCCAGATAGGCAATGTGGAGAGCAGCGTTCGTCCAAGGATCCCTACTGCGAAATGCAGACACCTCTGAGGTGAACAGCAGCCGCCTTCCCACAGCACAGCTTCCCTTCTTGGCCGCCTTCCCACAACACTGCTTCCCTTCTTGACGCTTTAGGTGGCACGCTGCCTCTGGGCAGGGGTGGGATTAGACCAGCAGACTGTCCCCATCTCCCGCAGAAGGGGCTGAGAGCCCCAGTGGGGCAGGGTTCATGCCCTGGGAGAAGAGGCAGAGGGGTCAGCCTCCAGACCTGTGGATCTCCTAAGATTCCTATGGATCTTGGCAGACAAGTGCCTAGTGGCCCTGTGTACTTGGCTTGAAGCCTTCCCTATTCTGGAGCTTCCTGTGTACGCACTGCTCAGCTGGGAGGGGAAACTCGCCTGGCCTGGTTCACATTTGTCCCTGCTCAGTTTCAGCTCTGATGCCCCTTCCGCTTAGTGGAGCAGGTTGAAAAAATCTTCCTGCCCAAAAATGGAGCTTAACTGGAGTTTCCTTGAAGGACAATTTCAGTTTTGGTGACATTTTTCATTTTGTTTATCAAAAGCCCACAATGTTGGGATGAGGGAGACACTACCCCCCCCCCCCCGTCTGTGGTTGGACCCAGTCTAGTGCTAGCACAAAGTTGTTGCACTGGGGCTTCCAGCACTTCAAGGGACCTTCTAGAACTGAGAAACAGAAACTGGCCTGATGCAGCCCCCAGCATGCCAAGCCATGGGCCCACATACCACAGCCGTCAGCAGGGCCAAACCCTGGTCTTTCAGCCCCTTGGGCTAAAGCACAAACCCAGCTGCCTGTGAGCCACCTGGTATAGCCTCTGTGACCAGCCACTAGCAGGTACCCTGGTCCTGGCAGCACACAAACACTCCCAAGCTTGCAGGCTGCTGAGATCTGTTCATAGCGTAGTTTATAAACGCCGTATTCTGGACCGGCGGGGTCCTTGGAAACTAGGCAGGCATGCGCTGTGGGGAGCTCCCCTGCCTGGAGAGCAGGCAATGGCGTAGATCACCTAAGTCTGTCCCTGCTTTGCCGTCTCCGTGGGAGCATGGTATCTTTTGGGCTGGCTGGGTGGACAGCACCATCAGGCCCAGCTCACTTCACAGGGGCTGGCCTGGGTGTGTTTAACAAACAGCTTGGGAGACCTGGACTGAATGCCCTGTGTGAGACAGAGGTGGCAGTTCTGCTGGGGCGAAGCACTGGGAAAGCTGGAATTGGATCTGGAGCTGAATCTCCCCCCAAGTCTGTGGGGTTTGCTCCCTTAGTCTGGGCACATCCCTGTAGCTGTCATGGAGCCACAGAGAGCAGCTGCGAGGTCAAAAGTTATTTGTAGGCAGACGCTGAGCTGTGTGCTGCTATGCCCTGGGAACCCGGGCTGTGCTGTGTCCCCCAGGTCATTACAGTTGTAATTGGCCTGACCAGCCAATGAACCACAATTAAATAGGAACAAATGCCTGAGACACTGCACCCCCCGCCCCCGGGGGTCACTGAGTGCAGAACACAAGGCAGGCCATGCAGGCAAGGGCAGGTATCGCTGTCTCCTTTTCGTAGTGTCCCCCAATTCATACTGCCGGGCCAGGCCCCTGCTGCCTCTAATTGGCAGGGTCACAGTCACAGCCTCAGCACAGAGCTTGGTTAGCAGCTAGCTCTTAACAGGCTTCCCCTTCACCCTCTTCCTCATTAGCCCTAACACTCACCAGCTCCCCCAGGATGGTCCAGGCTGGGCTGCTGATGCAGTTGCACTTGCTCCCATGTGGAGCAGCGGGGCATCAGGCTCAGGGGGACCCTGTGCTCCCTGGCCAGAGAGGGCGCTAGTGAGCGACTCCAAGGATCCCTCCCCCAGGGCAGCATCGCCCAGAGAGTCCTAGGGAGGGGAGCAAAGCCACCCAGGGGAGGGGCCTGCAGCATCACCCAGGGAATCCTACTGATGGGAGCAGAGCTGCCCCCTAGTGACCTCGCTGGCCAGGCTGCCCGAGTGCCCTAGCCCCAGTGCAGTGGGGCTAGTAGCAGGACTGGTCCTGAGGTTGCTGGATCCTCATACAGACTGTGGGGGTTGCCCTCTCCCGACAGCTGCGCTCCCACTCTCTGACCTCCCCCTCTCTCCTGCCCCAACTCTTTGGCCCCCAGTGAAGTGGCCAGGCCGGGGCTTTAGGAAGGCAAGGCCCTGATGAATTTAATCATTATATCCCTTAATCCCACCACTAATCCCTGCAAGCTGGGGAGAGTTTAGTGCTAATGTTCTCTGGCTGCCTGTGGGTAAGGTGGCTTTGCACCAGGATAAGGGCCAGCACCTTAGATCCAGCCGGACCAGGAGGTAGGGATGGCTAGCTGGAGATCCTGCTTTGCCATGGTGCATTGTGTGTGTGTGTGTGTGCAGGGATGGTGGGGGGGGTGTTCCACTCCCATCGCCCCTCGCCCGTGTTGGGTGCTGTCACCCTGCCCCCCATTTTCCTCACTGGACAGAGTCACTGACCCAGCTCCTCCACCTGCTCCATGGACTGGTCCCTGCCCTCCACAGGGGGACGTGGGTGGGGCACAGCACAGGGCCTGCCGCTCAGTCCTGTGGTGCATTAGTTGGGTAGGGTCGCTCGGCAGAGGCAGAGGTGGGAAATATGAGGTTGGTAGGTATGAGCTGACACCCTCCACACCCACGCCTGCCTGCTCTCAAGGCCAATCCTCAGGCAGGTTCTTTGGCCAGTGTCTCCTTTTGGTCTCTGCCCCAGGACACCCTGCCTACCCCTCCGTCCCAGCAAGAGGCTCTGATCCCACGTGCAGCCCATCTGTCCCTTCAGCATCCCTGGGGTAGAGCTGGCAGAAGCTTGTCCTATTCCCTGTGGCTCTGCCCTGGCCCCTGTGAAGTCAATGGGACATTTCCTATTCAGTGGAGCCGGGATGTTAGCGTCCATCCCAGCTAGGTCCATAGATCCAGGACTGGCTTCCAGATGAATGAGCTGGGGGGATCTTTCTTTCTCTCTGATATTGACACTCCCCATCTGGGCCAGTCACGTGGAAATCCCCAACTGTACTGCTGTGCCCGCTTGGAACAGATCATGCCAGCAGCTCCTGCTTCCATGTGTCCACCCAGTAGCCACCCACCCTTCATCCTCTCCCTCCTCCCTCAGCCAACAGCCCATCCATGCCTGCAGACACTAACCACGCGGCTCCTCGTTTTGTTTTGCAGATGAATCGCCCCATCCAGGTGAAGCCGGCGGACAGCGAGGGCCGAGGAGGTAGTTGTCTTTTCAATACATACCCACGTGTCATGGCCGGCTGCTCTTGCTGGGTTAGCTGCTTGCACCGTGCAGGGAAGGGCGAGGACTCACTATGCTCTTCTATTCCATCCTTCTCCCTTCCGGGGCATTTGTCCATCGCATAGGACCATGGAGAGCAGGGAGAAAGGATCTCACTGGTCTGCAGTGATTAAAAACCCTTCAGAGCCCATGCTTCTGGCCCTGACAATTTGTGTTGCCTATAAAGCATGTGGGAGGTGGTTTATCATATAAGGAACTGCTCAGGCACTCTAGAGAATATTTAATCTAATCTATCTATCTATCTATTGGTGGGGGGTCTGGGTATCAGGGGGGTCTGGATGCGTGGGGGTTGGACAGGTGGGGGGCAGCTCTCCGTACAGTGACCTCTCCTCCTGAGATGGAGGAGCAATGGGGGCAGGAGGCAGGGAAGAGGGTGCGGAGCTTCCTGCAGCCGGGGAAGATTTCTGGGGTTGGGTTTGACCTGGCCCTGGCCTGGTGGCTCTGGGCAGGGGAAGAGAAAGTCCCATCCTGCCACGCCCCCAGTCCAACCAGAACTAGCATCTGAGTCCAGCACAAGATAGGAGCCATCAGCCGGAATGTCCCCAGCCTCCCCCCATCCCCTGCAATGATTTACCTCTCCCTAGCTGCTCTGGACATCCAGACTTTGATTTAGTTGGGGATTGGGCCTGCTGTGAGCAGGGGGTTGGACTAGATAACCTCCTGAGGTCTCTTCCAACCCTGATATTCTATGATTCTATGAACTGATGCACCCACACTGCCGGAGAGGGCTGTATGACCGCTCTTGCAGTTTCCTTTTGCTTGACCATCATTTTCTGCAGGAAAGCAAAGAAACCTGGGGGGACATGAATGCAGCATGCGCACAGTGGTACAGAATTCCCCCAGGAGTACGTGGTGCTGGGCGTGTACAGACAGACAACATATGGTCCCTGCCCCAAGGAGCTGCCCAGCAAAGTAAAGAATGAAGTCCATTAGCTGGGACTTGGTAGCAGGCTTATTAACCTGTGTGTGTGATCCCCTTGCTAGAGGAAGACAGAGACCCATTGCCGTAGCCAGGGCTGTACCAGCTAGTGCGCATGTGTTCTGTAACCAGGGGCAGTTTGTCTGGCCTTCTGCTCTCATCTGCCCTCATAAAATTGAGCCAACTAGTAGCTGCATCTGTTGGTAGCTTCCCCTGAAGGGGCCTGGGCTTGGCAGCTGGATGGCCCTGGCATGGAGAGTACACTTATAAAGTTTGCAGATGATACCAACCTGGGAGGGGTTTTAAGTGCTTTTGAGGATAGGATCATAATTCAAAATGATTTGGACAAACTGGAGAAATGGTCTGAAGTAAATAGAATGAAATTGAATAAGGACAAATGCAAAGTGCTCCACTTAGGAAGGACCAATCAGTTGCACACATACAAAATGGGAAATGACTGCTAGGAAGGAGCACTGCGGAAAGGGATCTGGGGGTCATAGTGGATCACAATTTAAATACGAGTCAACAATGTAACGCTGGTGCAAAAAAAGCGAACATCATTCTGGGATGTATTAGCAGGAGTGTTGTAAGCAAGACACAAGAAGTAATTCTTCTGCTCTACTCCGTCCGCATTAGGCCTCAACTGGAGTATTGTGTCCAGTTGTGGGTGCCACATTTCAGGAAGGATGTTGACAAATTAGAGAAAGTCCAGAGAGGAGCAACAAAAATGATTATAGGTCTAGAAAACATGATCTGTGAGAGAAGACTGAAAAAATTGGGTTTGTTTAGTCTGGAAAAGAGGAGACTGAGAGGGGACACGATAACAGTTTTCAGGTACATAAAAGGTTGGTACAAGGAAGAGGGAGAAAAATTGTTCTTCTTAACCTCTGAGGATAGGACAAGAAGCAATGGGCTTAAATTGCAGCAAGGGAGGTTTAGGCTGGACATTAGGAAAAACTTCCTAACTGTCAGAGTGGTTAAGCAATTGCCTAGGGAGGTTGTGGAAGCTCCATCGGTGGGATTTTTAAGAGCAGTTGGACAAACCCTGTCAGTGGATGGTCTCGATAAACTTAATCTACTTGAGTGCAGGAACTGACTCAGATGACCTTCGAGGTCTCTTCCAGTTCTATGATTCTATGCCCTTAGAGATGCCTGCTCTAAGGACCGGTGGGTGTGACGGCTGCAGGACTGGGCCTGGCACAGACCGCTTAGAGCAACACTTTGGGGTTTATTTTTGCTTAGTCAGGAGGTTGCTTGAAACTTACCCCACTTTATGCCCGCAGCCCCTAGCTGGGTGGAGAGCCGCACTGTCCGCTGGGTATGGGCTGGGCTCCAGGCCGGCGCAAGGGCTGATGGCTAGCAAGCAGCACCCAAACGCTGCTGTGCCCTACAGTAAGGTGTGTGGGCAGGTGGCCTGGGGCGTGCACTGTAGGAATTCAGCTCAGTAAGAGCTGGGGGACGCAAAGGGCCAGAGGCTCTTCAGAGGGATTGATGGACTAGGGGAGCTGGAGAACTGACCATAAGGCTGTGGGAAACTTGCAGGCCCGCCGTGTGTGCTGAGCCCCATCCAAGGTGGGTAAGAGCTCTGTGTACAAGCAGGTCTCAGCTCATCCAGTTTAGGGCCCTGGTACACTTGGGATGGCAGGGGGAGGGAAGGGAGAGCAGGCCAGGGGAGGGGGCTAGTACAGGGTAAGAAGGAAGCAGAAGACTGGAGGAGGTCCAACACATGAGGGAGGGGCTGGAAGCTTGAGGAGAGACCTGGGGCAGAGGAGGGAGGGGGTGGAAGTTAGAGAGGCTGGGGGTGGGCGGTGAGGCTGGGGGAAAGTGGGAGGGTAGAGGTTGGGGAGATGAGGTCTGAGTTTGCTGGGGGGTTGATGGCCTCTCTTCATTGCAAAATGCTGGTTCAGAATGTGCTGACTGAAGGGAAGGTGCCCGAATGGCGTTCCCCAGCACGTCCTGTTCACGTGGCTCTGCCGGCTGTGCCACAGGGTCTCCGCAGGCTCTCTATTACACTGAGTCACAGGGTCCAGGGCCATAGACCTTATGTCACCGCCCTACCTCAGTTTCCCCTCTGTAAAGCAGGGACTATCCTGCCCCCCAGGAGGCTGTGGGTGCCGAGAGAATCTTACTCTTTTTTTGCATCTCTCAGTGCAAAGGCTGGGCACCCTCCGGCTGACACCAAGGCTAGATTCCAGGTCATGGGAGAGGGAGAGCCATGGGCAAAGCTCTGCCCCACTAAGCCCCCATCACCTGCCCAGGCCCGGGGGTGATGTACAGGGAAGCTGCAGGTGCCACTGCCAAGGCTTCAGCAACTGCCTGCAAATTATATGGGTGCCACTGCACCCCCTCCATTACCGGCTGGCGTGTGGGGAGGGGACAAGGGGGCAGCGCTGGGGAGCTGGCAGGCCAGTGAGCAGACACGCCGGAGCTGGGCCTTCGGTGTGACAAATGGGGCCATTTAGCAGGCTGGGCTGGGGATTGGCAGGGAGAGGAAAGCAAAAGTGCCATGAGGAGCAGACAGCCCCTGCCCAGCCTGCTCAGTGCCCACCTGCGCCGGGCCTTGCAGGTACAGATGGGCACTGGAGAGGGCAGGGACAGGAGAGGAGACTACTGCCCCTTACACACACACACGCACACACACCATCTCACCGTAAACCCCCCAAAACCCCCAGCCGGAGACTTTGCACACATGCTTTTACACAGACAGGCTTGCCATGCTGATGGATCCACGCATACACGTTTACCGACACAAGCAGACACCCATATCCCCACACACGTGCACACACGCTCATCCAAGCACACCACACAATTGCACACCTGCACCCACAGAGATGCGAGCTTTAGCACTCACAGGTTCCGGCCCCAGCCTCCCTTGCTCTTTGCCTTCGTGAAAGGGCCGACAAGTATCCAGGGGGTCGGGGCCGGGCGCTGCTGGGGAGAAGAGACATGTTTTGTCTGTAGTGTTATCATCTCACCGACTAGCGCAGCAGCACCCAAAGAACTCGCCCCTGGCTGGCCTTGCTGTGCTGGGTGGTGAACGAATGGAGAACTCCTGAGTTATGGCCCTTTCTCCCCACACAGATCCATGTGAGCAGATCCCAGATGTTCATACTACCCTATGGGGTGGGGCTGTGCTCCCCCTCCCTGTGCATACACACACAGGCCAGGCACACAGATGGGTGTGCGCACCAGCCTGAATTTCTTGTCCATATTTCATTGCACCCTCTCTTTACCCTGTCCCCCCAACTCCCGACCCCCGTGCATTACCCCCCATAGCCTGACGCACCATGCTCCACACCCCATCTCCACACGTGCACCATCTGCTGCCCCCTAGCCCAGCACTCCCATCCCAGAACCCATCTCATCAAATCCTCCATGCAAAACCCCAACACTACCCAGCTCCCCATACCCTATGTGTCCCACTGCTTGTCCTGTTTCCCAGTGCCCCTAAACACAGCCCCTCACACCTAACCCATCTCTCAGGCCCCACATCCCCCACAGCCCCTACCAAGAGGGCACCCCACTGGAAAGAATCCAGGATTGGCCAGAAAGTTCCCAAACAAGCCACATGGATGGAGCAATCTCAGGGACTCCCTACTGGTCCTTTCAGAGGCATGTGCCCACTGCACTGCGAGGCACTGCATGCCAGGCAGCTGCCTTGCTGAACAAAGATATCTGGTAGAGGAGCCATCAGATCCCTGGGACCAGGACCTGGCCTGTTTATGCAGCACTGTAACAGGGAGATAGCTCCTTAAGGGTAGTAAGGACTAGTGGTCAGTCAGCTCCTGTTCCGTGGTGTGTCCCTTTAAGTCCTGAGACTTTTAGAGCAGACAAAGACCTAGGGAGGACCAGAGGCAGGTACTGGGAGACAGGAAGATGGTCCCAGGGGAATATAGCCAGGCTACTGTTCCTTTAAGGGACTGGGCCCAGCAGCCCTGTAGAGTGGGTGGGGCAGGGTGCCCCTCTCTCCCAGCCAATCAGGACAAGAGCTGGGAGGAATGCTGTATAAATGCTGTCTCTTGGGCAGAGCCGGGCTGTTGGCCTCACCCCAAGGAGCTCAGGGGAGGTGGGCACAGAGAGCTGCTGAGGGCTTAAAACCTGCAGCCCTGGGAACAAAGGGCTGTGCAAGCCCCAGGCTGCAGAGCCACAGCCTCTGCTTTTTGCCCTAGCCTATTACCAGTCTCCTGTGGGTGACCCCGTTAGGACCCACTGGAGCAACTCTGAGGCCAGGCCTTTGACACCAGCAATCTGTGGCTCCTTGCAGCAAATCCAGCCCAGGCAGACCCCTGTGGGGGTGGGAGGTGTTAACCTGGGCCCCCTCAGAACAGTGGCAACCTTTGCACAACAAGGTAACTGTTGATTAGTCACCAGACTCCAGAAGCTGATCATCCTGTGGCTGGCCCAGGGGAATGGGGGTTCCAGTGGGCTCTATCTGGGGAGACATAGCCAAGCTGTAGTGAACCCATGTTCGAGTTCTGCCTCCCTAACAGCCTGGCCTCCTTAGTGAGTTTGCAGGTGAGAGCTCCCAACCCTTGTACCACCCCTATACACCTCCAAGCCCTTTGCTCTCCACCTGGGGCTGTGCCCACTGTGATGGGTTGCTCCCCGCCCCCCTCCAGCTGCCATCTGATGTACTGGAGTCCCACTGAGCCGGCCTGTTCCACCAGCCTGGGCTCCCTCACCCTGTCCTGCTGTGCCAGGCCCTCAAGCCTCCCCAGCACACACAGGTAGGGACACGCGCCCAGCTGTAGAAAGGCAGACACTGAGATCAGCTCTGCGTGGGAAGAATTAGCTAGGGGATTGCTCAGTACTCAAGTGCACACCCCCTCTGGGGTGCAAACCTAAAATTGTATTGTCTTCTGCTGCACAGAAATCTATACAGTGTAAGCTCATGAAAATCAATCCCTCCCTTAGTGTGCAGGAAGATACAAACAGCTTCCCCCGCCGCCATTATGAATTGCATAAACTGGTTTAAAGAAAACAAAACAAGTTTAGTAACAACAAAGGATAGATTTTAAGTGATTACAAGTAAGGCTACGAGTCTGTCACAGAGGTAATGGATTCCGTGACTTTCCAGGACCTCTGTGACTTCTATGGCTGGCAGGTGCGACTGACCCCAAGGCTGCCCAAGCAGCTTGGGTGGCCGTCGGGCCAGACGCACTGTCCCCCTTGCTACAAACACAACAGCGGCAGTAGCTACGGCAGTCCCGGGCCAGCAGGACCAGCCCGCAGCGGCAGTGGAGGCCCCGAGTTGCTTCCCCAGCACCTGGGGGCACCCCAGAGCCCCCCCAGCACCTTTGGGTGCCTTGGAGGCCCCTCAGCACCAGCAGGAGCCTCCCCAGCACCAGCAGGTACCCCAGAGTCCCCCTTTAAGAGCAGCAGCTGCACCCCCCAGAGACCTGCAGAACACTGTAGATTTAGTGAGGGGTATATAGTACAAGTCATGGACAGGTCACGGGGCCATTAATTTTTGTTTATTGTCCGTGACCTGTCCATGACCTTTACTAAAAATGCCCATGACTAAATCTTAACCCTTATAAGTAAGGCTAGCAAACAGAGCACAGTAGGTTACTAAGGGTATGGCTACACTTGCAGCCATTCAGCTCCTGCGGCAGCGCTTTGAAGCGCAAGTGTGGTCGCAGCGCTAGCAGGTACTCCACCTTCTCGTGGGGATTAGCTTAAAGCTCCCAGCGCTGGGGCAGTGTTTACACTGGAACTTTGCAGCGCTGTAACTTGCTGCGCTCAGAGGAGTGTTTTTTCACACCCCTGAGCGAGAAAGTTGCAGCGCTATAAAGTGCCAGTGTAACCAAGGCCTAAGCAAATAAAACAACCACGCAAACTGAGCACAATACACTAAAGAAAGTGGTTACAAGTAGTAGTTTCTCACCCTAAATGTGGTTTTAGGCATTTTTTTTTTACAGGCCAGACACCTTTTCCAGCCTGGGCTCAGCTCTTCTCCTCCTCCTCCTCCTCTCCCTCTCCCCCCTGCCCCTTGTTTCTTAGATTTTTCCAGCAGTCATCCTGGGTGGGGATTCAGTGAAGAAAAGTTCCCTGATTAACTCACTTCTCTGCTTTAAGTAGGATTTGCATATGGCAGGAATCCTTTGTTCCCCATTTTGGTCCCCACCCACTATTAGTGGAAAAATACTAGTAGGCCAAGATGGGGTCTAGTACCAGGTGACATGATCACATGACCCTGCAGTGTCACACCAGCATCCCAGGAAGCTTCTCAGAAAGGAGGGAGATTAGCATCTTCAGGGTCCTATTTTTCTCCGTAAGGGCCCATCCAGGCTGCCTGCATTGTCTGGTGGGCGTTCCCCAGGTTTGGACACAGCTGTCGTTGTTACATCGTCAATATTCCTAACTCCAGATACAGAAATGATACTTGCACACAAATAGGATAATCATAGGCAGTACACCATAACCTTTCCATTGATACCTCACGTGATCCATCTTGCATAAAACGTATCTTCATATCTCTGTGAAGAATATTGGGCGTAGTGTCACATGCCACCTTCCCCGCTGAGGGCTTGGCTACACTCAAAACTCCAAAGCGCTGCCATGGGAGCACTCCCACGGCAGCTCTTTGGAGTGCGAGTGTGGTCGCGGTGCCAGCACTGGGAGAGAGCTCTCACAACGCTGCAGGTACTCCACCTCCCCGTGGGGATTAGCTTACAGTGCTGAGAGCCGCGCTCCCAGCGCTGGGGCACTGTTTACACTAGCGCTTTGCAGCGCTGTAACTTGCAGTGCTCAGGGGGGTGTTTTTTTCACACCCCTGAGCGAGAAAGTTGCAGCACTGTAAAGTGCCAGTGTAGCCAAGGCCTGGGACGCAGTGACCTGGGTGACTGGGTTTTCTGTTGTCTTCTTGGCTTTTCCATCACTATGAGGTCGGCCTTGGCCAGTGCTTTAAGGGCCCATTCAGGCTCTGACAGCTGGGTGACACTCCTCCTCCTCTCTCTCTTACCCTGCCCTGAGAGCAACTTAGTCCTTCCCTGCCGCCCCCCCAGGAGCCATTTAAAATACAGAGGAAACTAAGGCACACGTAAAACTCACAAAAATGGTACAGAAATTTCCCCCATTGTTGTACCCAAGGGCAGAGATTACAGGGAGACCTCACTTGGGGTCTGGGCAGAAGACTTTATTTCAAGTTTATTTGGACATAATAAAGTAGCACCTCAGCAGGGGGAGTTTGTCTTCCACCTTCTGGGACGGGGTGCAGTTTTTAAGGGGAAACTGAGATAGGGGGCTGCTGAGCTGTCCTTGGCCAGTGGGAGCGCTCCAGGCCTGCCCCTCTGACAGGCAACCAACTGTTGTTTGGGACTGTTCTTTTCAGGAATTTGAGGGTCTAAAGCACTTGGATGGTTGCTGAGGGATCCAGCCCCACCCCTCTCTGCTGACATGCCTCACCTGGCCTTCACCTCTGGCTGCTGCTCCTGTACTGGGGTCCCTGCCACAGTCCCCATCCTGGGTTCCTCACCCAGCCCTGCTGCTGCCCCTCAGTCCTGCCCTCAGCCCCCTGCCATCCCAGTCTAGGATATCCCCAGAGCAGAGAGTGCTAAAGGAAGATCTGTGCAGTGATCTCTGATCGGCACCTTTGCGGACTCCCTTCCCCTCAAATTCATTTCTTCTGGGTTGTAACCTGACCTAGATTTGAACCTATGGCTCTAGAGTGAAAGCCGGTGCCTTGCTGGTGAATTCTTGCCATAAGGAGTTGATGGGTCTTGGAGGGAGCTGACATGGCAGCTGTGGCCAATGCTGAGTTCTGTCCTTAGGGCATCAGGAGACTCCCTGGGTGGTGGATACAAGCTGTTGGTAGCCTTGCTTAGGTACTACAGCGTTCCTCCTCAGATAAACCTGTGAGTCCCAGCAGCACCCCTGAGCCAGCATCCTGCCTGGAGCCTTGCTGGTGGCTGTCTGCTGAGACAGGGCTGCCCAGGAAAGGCAGGGGGGACATGTGTGGAGAAGGCAGAGAGAAGCCAAACCCAGTTCCCAGATCCAGGCTCCCCAGGCTTTGGGAAGGATCTGCTTTGAAACTGGGTCTGGATTTGGTAGCTTAGGTCCATATCTGCTCAGAGGTAGAGAATGGGGAGGTGCTGTGATTGGCTCGGAGTCCTTAACAGCCCACCTCTTGGGCACCCACGTGGAGTATTACAAAGCACCTGCAGGCTGCGGCTCTGAATGACAGGAATGGTGGCATCGTTCCCTTTCCTTGTGTGCTGGAAAGCTAGAATGAGGATCATCATCACAGCATGTGAGACATTAGACAGGTTTCAGAGGGGTAGCCATATTAGTCTGTATCAGCAAAAACAATGAGGAGTCCTTGTGGCACCTTAGAGACTAACAAATTTATTTGGGCATAAGCTTTTGTGGGCTAAAACCCACTTCATCAGATGCATGGAGTGAAAAATACAGTAAGCAGTATAATTATTACAGCACACGAAAAGATGGGAGTTGCCTGACCAAGTGGGGGCGGGGGTTCAGAGCTAACGAGGCCATTTCAATTAAGGTGGAAGTGGCCTATTTTCAACAGTTGATTACTTTTGTGGTGCAAAGGAGGCTAATGCAATCAAGGTGGATGTTGCCCATTTCCAACTGTTGACAAGAAGGTGTGAGTACAAGCAGAGGGAAAATTACTTTTTGAGGTTACCCATCCTCTCCCAGTCTTTATTCAAGCCTAATTTGATGGTGTTCAGTTTTCAAATTAATTCCAGTTCTGCAGTTTCTTGCTGAAGTCTGTTTTTGAAGCGTTGTTTTTTTTTAAGAATTGCCACTTTTAAGTCTGTTATTGAGTGTCGAGGGAGATTGAAGTGTTCTCCTACTGGTTTTTGAATGTTACAATTCTTGATGTCTGATTTGTGTCCATTTATTCTTTTGTGTAGAGACTGTCTGGTTTGGCCAATGTACATGGCAGAGAGGCATTGCTGGCACATGATGGCATATATCACATTGGTAGATGTGCAGATGAATGAGCCCCTGATGATGTGGCTGATGTGGTTAGGTCCTATGATGGTGTCCTTTGAATAGATATGTGGACAGAATTGGCACTGGGGTTTGTTGCAGGGTTTGTTTCCTGGGTTAGTGTTTTAAAACCTGAGAGGCAGAGTCCAGGCTTTGCAGGGGAAAAGCTAACAAGTTCTTATGTGAGTCAGGTCCAAGTGGTAAAACCAGGGACAGCCAGCAGTGTTTTGGTTGGGCCCATTTTAGCGATAGAGACCAGGTGCAAATTTTGGTGCTAGATGTGACTCGAACTTCCCCACCACTAGCAGGAGTTTGTTGCCGCCCAGTCTCTGGTTGGCTTTCATCCAGTCCAGTTCCCTCGTCTCTGAGATAAATGAAGAGTCAAACCAAATTATTTTGAAGGTACCTTCTGGAACTGCAGCTAACTTTAAAGTGAACACTCTAGCCAAATTCTGAATGCTTTCTTGCCATTGAAACGCTCACTGGGGAGTTCTCTCTTGCCTAGCGAGAGGCCAGTGCTGTTGCAGGGTGCATGCGGATGAATGTGTCTTGAATCTTAAAAGCCATGGGGCAGCAGGCTGGAGCAGGGCACCTTTGTCCCTCCGGCCTGCCGTTAGACCCATTCCTCTTCCTGAAATGTTAGGGAGCTGTGATTATCATCTGAGATGCCCAGCAAATGCAGAGATAAACAGCCCGGGAATCAATAAGAACTTGGCCCGTTCCCTTCTCTGAATCACACACGATTACCCCAAGCGGCAGGCTGTCACTCACCCAGCAGCATGGACAGGCCTGAGCGTGGGGTTGGCTCACTTGCTACCCTCAGGGAGCAGAACGGGGCTCCCACCCCTCGCAGGAGGATGGGAGCATTGTCAGTGCATGTGGGACCCAGAATGAGGGAGTAAAGGACAAGAGATGGCCAGAGAGGAAGGCTAGGCCAGTGGTTTGGGTGCCAGCCTGCTACTTGGGGACCCCCACTTCCATTCCAGTCTCTGCCTTGGACAACTCACTTGGTTGCTCTGTGCCTCGGTTTCCCATCTGTATTATGGGGATTCTCTCACTGCCCTGCCTCCCCGGGGGCTTGCTAAGGGAAATACATTAAAGATTGTGAGGTGCTCAGCACCAACAGTGATAGGGCCAGAGAAGTCCCTCAGGTAGAGAAGAGCTGGCAGGGGTGAGTGATGCTGAGTCTGTCTCCTAGGCCTAGGACATCTGGTGAGGCTGAAGGCCCGGAGTTGCAATGATAGTTCTCAGCCATAGCGGACTAGACTCCAGGCTCCCGAACTCCCAAGCAGACTTGGTCTCAGTAGAAACTCTTGTGACCAAAAAAATAGCCTAGTCTGAAAATGATCGGTTTGGAGGAAAATTTTCATGTTTTTTCACCCCAAACAGTGATATTTTTGCCTTTTCAGTTCTCTCTCTCCCTCCCACCATCACTGGGCCGATGCTCTGTAACTGCTTCGTATGAAGCCAGTCAGGGCTCTGGTGTAGCGTGCCTCCTCTCCACACTGTCACCAGGGCAAGAAGCTTACACAGCTTCAGCCTTCCTGAGCCTGACCTCAGCACACTGAGCACCACTTTTCGCACTCTGTGCTTCCCGCAGTGAGTCTGCCTGGGCGGGACTTCTGGGGCAGCTAAAGGGTCCTGCACCCCAACCCTGCCATCAGCCGTGATTCTCCGCTCGCGTGTAAAACAGAAGGTTTATTAGTCAACAGGAACACAGTGTAGAACAGAACTTGTTAGAACAGAAATCAGTGTCTTTCAGCCAAGTCCGTCTTGGGGGAAACCCGGGTCAGATGTCCTGGATTCCCCCTTCCTTGAGTCCCCCACAGCAGACTGAATTCAACTCTGTTGCCTGGCCTCCGACACACCCGTTGCTCTTCCTCCAGTCTTTTTGTCCTGCTTCCCCAGCAAAGTGTCACTTGGTCACATCCCCTTCCTGGTTCTCAGATTATGAAGGGCACCATCCATAGCTTATGTGCAGGCAGCTGAAGCAGCCTCACTGCCCACCTCTGGGGTCTCAGCAAAAGTCACACACCCTTAACCCCACTATCTATAGGGTGACCAGATAGCAAGTGTGAAAAATTGGGATGGGATGGAGGGTAATTGGTGCCTACATAAGAAAAAGCCCTGAATATTGGGACTGTCCCTATAAAATCAGGACATCTGGTCACCCTAACCACCTAGGCAGTGGTGCCGTACACAGGGAAACTGAAGTGCACATCGTATTCATGCAAAACAGTAACTCTCACATATACAACATAGCAAGGGGAAAACCCCATTTCATTACACTAGGTGCCAAGCCATTGGCCTAGCCTTTCCTCCATTGACGGAGCTCTGGCATGACGTGTGGCCCATTACATTCTTGCTTTGGGGAAGGTTGCTGGGTGGTGGATATGTACAGCCCAGTTTTTTGCCTGCGACCTGGCAGGGCCAGAGTGCAGCCTCTCTCTAGATCAGCTAGCATGGCCAACGGCCCTGCCATTTCCTGGGACTAACTAGCACACACAAGTCCCATGGCACTGGTTGCAAGAGATTCCCGGGAGGCACAGAAGGGTGTGAGCCTGGTGTTTGTTGCGAAGTTTGACACAGAATATCCAAGTTTATTTCCAGGAGGGGTTGTTTTGGTTTTTATTCGCTGGAAGTTTTGTGCCAGCAGAGAACTGAAAGGAGAAAATCTCCAGTGCTAATGGATATTTTCTCCCAATCCTGACAGCTGTAGAAATCAACCCTTATGGAGAAGCCCCGTAGAGTTTAATAGGGCTAAATGCAATCGGAGTCTATAGAAATGACCCGAAGAACAAGAGGGGTCTCTGAACTCTGCTTAGGGTCTGTCTTCACTGCACAGTTAACCGAGGCTCCTGTCCAGGTTTTAGTCCGAACCCCCTACCATCCACACAGAGAAACCTCTAACCTGGGTTTGGAGGGGCCTTAAGCCTGGGCTAGCTGACCCAGCTGCTGCGAGGGGAGATTAGAAACCAGACTGTTTTAACTTGGGCTGAAGCCCCCCTCCCAGGTACAGGCAAATCACTGGAACATTGCTAGTCCTCCAGTTTCTTCCACAATTGCCCGAATTGTTCAGACCCAGGGACCAGTCACTCGAATTACCAGTGCAGTAGCTTCCCAGCCCGGAGTGCTGAGGAGGATGCAGCATTCGCAGGTCAGACTGGGATCTGTCCGGTGCTCCTGGTTTGCTTTGCGCTGTGGGAGAAGGCGGAGTTGGGACTGGTGACGGACTGGGAGAAGCAGGGCTGGCTGCTGAGTCCAGCTCTGTCTGCATAGCCGGTGGATGCTCCTGGAACAGCTCCCAGCTCCCGTTGTGTGTTTGTGGGAGAGCTGTGGAAGGGGAGCCTGTTGTTCACAGGCCAGAGCTTCCTGCTTTGCCCAGCCAGGTCCGTCCCCCACCAGCTGCTCCCGTTCCCAGAAGGGGCTGGGCTGGCCAGCTGCGTTACACAGCTTGCTGTCTATCCCTCTGGCTTCCTGCGTCTGTCTGTTCCTCGGTCTGCTGGTTAATCCAACCCAGGGGTAAAATAACATAGAAGACTTACTGGTACGGGGGCCCAGCTCTGGACCCCTGGAAGGGGAGGGGCCTCAGGCAGAAGGAGTGGGGCTGGGGTTCAGCCTCCCCAAGCCAGCCCGCCCTTCTGCACTCCCCAGCCTGTGCTGCCCAGGGCTCTGGTGGCAATTTAAAGGGCATGGGGCTCTGGCTGCTGCCGCTGTAGTGGTGGCGGTGGCCAGGAGCCCCGGGCCCTTTTAAATCACTGGGCCTTTTACCTCCCTCCCCTCCGGCCGGCGGCCCTGCAGTTAGGATCTCTACTGTCAGGGCTGCTGATGGGGGTGGGAAAGGGGCAGTGACGTTAAAGCGGGCTCAAACTGGCAGCCACTTCTTACTGGTACGCCATACCGGCACTCTTTCATGTCTGAGATCCCTCATTAATTAGGAGAGAAGAGCTTGGCATTGAAGAGTGTGGTTGGCATTGCCAAGCGGATGGGTGGGGGGAGTCGCACACAGGAAGGGAAGGCATGGAACTGACACCGAATGGGTGGCCTGCAGGCCCCCTCCATGAGCCAAGACAGGCCTTTGCATCTGCCAGCGTGAACACAGGCCCTGGAGAGACCAGTCCAAGTTTCACCCTAGACACAGTGCCAGGGAGCATGCGGGCAGCACTTTGGCCAGTTGGATGCGCTGGAGACGCCAGCTAGCGCTGACCTTATTCACATAGAATGGGGTGGGGTTCTCTGTGTCCTGGACGACCGCAGCAGCTGCAGGGAGACACAGGGCAGGCACGTAGGGCAGGGACCCATTGATGCTCAGCTGTGGCTGTGAGGAGCACAGTATATATGGGTGTGTGGATTTAGAGCGTTCCCCTCACTTGACCCTAGCACAGTACCTAGCCTCCAGCCAAGGCCCCCATAGGCTCCAGCAATGATCCACCCTTGCTCAGCAAGAGAGGTCACCACAGAGTGATGCATGCCAGCTCCCACCCCAAGAGCACAGCTCTCCCAGGGAGCGACTGGACCCAGCAATCACTCTTGGGTCTGCCCCGTAATGACACAGGGCTGCAGATCAGGCTCTGCTGATGGCGGCATTCCTGCGTCTGGGGTCCGGCCTTTAGAGGGCCATGGGACTGTAATTACAGCGGCAGTCTGCAGGTGCACTCACGCAGGCCAGCTTGCAAAAGTCTCACTCTGTGTAAGTGGGGTCACCCCCCAGCACTGAAATGCAGCTGCCTCTTGGGTGGGAACCGACAGCCCTGCTGCACCCACCATGGTACAGAGCAGGGCTGGGATTTTTAGGAACATAAGGGAAAATAATTTTTCCAATTGAAAGTGCAGGTGTGGGGGTGGCTTTTGGGGAGGCTGAGTGTAATTAGCGGGACTGGATTGGTGCATGAGGACTGCACCTTGTGCCAAAAGTGCCTTGGGAGTGATTAAGGGCCCCAAGGGGTCGGAATCTCAATGTTACACCTCATCTGGTAGATAACAGCTCCGGCCCTTTAGCTCCAGGCTGGGGCATTGGGTCAGGGCTTGTTATTTCTTACTTGGAATATTGATTATGCGATGGTGCTGATCTTTTCCCCAGTGTGCGAGGTGCTGTACAAATACACCCTGAAGACATGCTCCCTGCCCCACAGAGCTCTGAATCAAAAGAGAATCTTAGAAGGAAGTGTGCCACCTGCTGATTTGGCTATGCCACTTCCTGGCAAAGTGCCACGCCTGAGTTTGCTGGTGGGCAGAGCGGGCACCAAAGCAGGCAGCCTGCATTTTTCCTACTGCCAGTCCCCATGAAAATTCCCAGGCAATCCCTGACCAGGCCATTAGCTGTGGGAAGCAAAGCTGCAGAGAGTCATGCTCTAATCTCACCC
This sequence comes from Chelonoidis abingdonii, assembly GCF_003597395.2. NCBI lineage: Eukaryota > Metazoa > Chordata > Testudines > Testudinidae > Chelonoidis > Chelonoidis abingdonii. The sequence goes on along the minus strand of NC_133777.1, from coordinate 44,368,705 downwards.
CCTCTGCTCCTCTTCTTGGCCTCTTCTCTCTTTGACTGGGTCATGTGTCTCGGGGCTAGGAGCCTGATCGATTGATTCTGCTAATACCTGATAGGAAATGGCTGTTATCTAAATGTGATCTGTTTGTTCTCCTGCCCAGGGGAATCTCAAGATCCATGGCAGGCAGGTATGGAGGGCATCGGGGAGACAAACGGAGATCTCACCTCGATCACAAACCTTAGATCAGATGTGCTAATGGTGCCTAGGTTATTGGTTCTCCTTCCCCTCCCGACAGCGGGCATGTGGGCAAGTGTGATGGGGAGGTGGGCTGTTCCTGGACGGTGCATTTCCATGAGCGTGCCCCTCTCCCGTTCCCTGCGAGGGGCACCAAAACCATCAAGCTGCAATTTGTTGAGCTCTTCTCCAGCTGGGTGGCTGGTTTCTCTCTCCAGGCTGCTCCCCTGTCATTAAGGGCCAGATCCTCCACAGACATAAATCGGCACAGCTCCATTGACAGCACAGATTGCCACCAGCTGAGGATCAGGCCCAGTCAATGTATTTCCAATCCAGGTATCCCAATGGAATGCACAGACACCCAGTGGAGCCTTAAACTTTCTAGGGCCGTATGGTCTCACAATTGCGTAATGACCCAGAGATCCGTCTTCCCCCTGTGCCGCCATTGGCTTCCGAGCCATAACTCCTGAGTTACACAGGTATAAACACCCGAGGCCTGCGTCGGATCTCACAGCCCTGTTAACCAGGGGTAAACAGGACCGGCTCCAGGCACCAGTGAAGGAAGCAGGTGCCTGAGGCGGCCCATAGAAAGGGGCGGCAGTGTGTCCATTGTCGGGGCAGCACATCTGGGGTGGCAGCAGCGGCAGCTCAATCGGCCCACTCCGGGTCGGCAGCACTTCAGCGGCAGGTACTTCACTCACTGTCTTCCTCTTCGGTGGCACTTCAGCGGCAGCTCAATCGGGATTTTCTTTTTTTTCTCCTTTTTTTTCTCCTTTTTTTTTTTCCTTTGCAGTTTGGGGCAGCAAGAAAGCTGGAGCCAGCCCTGGGGGTAAGTAATGAAGTGATGTCAGTGTAGAGAGCTGGCCATCCCCAGGAGGTCAAACACTGCTCCCCAGCACTCCAGTGTAAACCTGCAGTAACTCCACTGCTGTCAGCTCAGCATAGCGCCACCGACGTGAGTGGAGCTGTGCTGATTTACTCCAGCAGATGACTTGGCCCACTGCTAATTTCACAACGTGTTTGGAGGCAGCTGTGTGCAACTGCTGCATTTTCCATCTCAGTGATTAACATTTAGCTCTTGTCTCCATGCAGTGAGTGGCCTGGCTGGCTTTCTCCGTCTCTCCCTCACACCAGCCAGCTTTGCTTCCATTCCCAGGCCTCCGGCCTTTGCTTTCTCCATCTCGCCATGACACCAGCCAGCCTTGCTTCCATTCCCAGGCCTCCACCTTTGCTTTCTCCGTCTCGCCATGACACCAGCCAGCTTTGCTTCCATTCCCAAGCCTCCGGCCTTTGCTTTCTCTGTCTTTCCGTGACACCAGCCAGAATTGCTTCCATTCCCAGGCCTCCGGCCTTTGCTTTCCTTTCCTTGGAGGCCAGGTTCAGCCTCTTCACCCAGGAACACGGCCAGAAGAGCATCAGGCTCATTCAATAGCTGAAATGTGGCTGATTGTAGATTTCATAAACGTTAGCCAAGTCTGTGTCCTGTAGCAGTGCAGAGACACACGTCCAGCATGCACAGCATCTACTGCCCCCACACACAGGCAGAGATTCCTCAGCCACCCTGTGATACCTACACACACCCACAGGTGTACACAAACACAGTGTATACTGCACCCACTCACAAGCAGAGATTCCTCAGTCACATGCCTACTCTGTGATACCCACACACACTCATAAGCGTACACATGGGACTACAAACTTACATATTACAGTACACAACACACCATATGGGCACCAAACATCTCAACGGCTTTAGATGCATGCATCAACGCTTGTCATAGGCTGCAAAGGTGCAAGCAATTGGGGTGGGGGTGGGGGATGGGGAGAGAGAACGTGGGATGAAGAGCCCAAATGTGGATACAAGAATAGAGCTTTAGGTCTCCTGGATTGAATTCTGTAACAAATAGGATCAGCCCATCCACATGATCCAATGCTGCTGATGGTAATACATTGCAAGAATGAATGCAAAGTCCGACCAGGGGAGCGGGGCACTCCCTTAACACGAAACATCAGAGCTACCCACACCTCATGGATACCCCCCTACACACACATAGCTTGGGAAATACACCATATTTACACACACACCATTTATCTACCCCTTCTGCACATACACACTCTATGAAGAAATACACTGTATGTATTCATACGCACACACATATCTTGGGCAATACACCATACTTGCACACACGCTTTATACTGCCCTTCTACACCCTACACCAGAGGTAGGCAACCTATGGCATGTGTGCCAAAGGTGGCATGTGAGCTGATTTTCAGTGGCACTCACTCTGCCTGGATCCTGGCCACCGGTCCGAGAGCTGCATTTTAATTTAATTTTAAATGAAGTTTCTTAAACATTTTAAAAACCTTATTTACTTTACATACAACAATAGTTTAGTTATATATTATAGACCTATAGAAAGAGACCTTCTAAAAATGTTAAAATGTATTACTGGCACACGAAACCTTACATTACAGTGAATAAATGAAGACTCGGCACAGCACTTCTGAAAGGTTGCCGACCCCTGCCCTACACCATGAACAAATATACCGTACTAATGTGCACATTTTGACACACACAGATAATACACACGCCCCCACAGACTAACTCTGATTATGTATCTTTCACTCTTTAAACAGTAAAACACCCCCCCTTTGTGACCCCCGCCGCAGTACAAGCACACCCGCACCTCACACTACAGCCGATGCCCACAGCCCATGACCATGCACCCCCTCCTGTTGCAGCTTCCAGGGAGAGCCAGCCCATGTTCTGCCACATGCCTGCACTCACACCCATACCCCAGGACAGGCACACACGCAGCATGCGGCCTACCCCCCATCAGTCAATACAGCTTGTTACAGCAGGGGAGAAAAGGGAAAGCAAGCCAAGTCTTTAATTCCCTCCTCAGGAAGCTGGAGACAGGTCAGGGTATTGATGAGGTGGTTGAATGAGTGCTGGGCAGTGACCCATCTGCAGTATCCGTGCAATCTTTTTGCCCATCCAGGGCCCCTTCCTATTCAACTGCATGGAATGTAAATCCAGCACCAAATCTTTCCTGTCCGGCCCTCCAGAGATCCCGTACCATGGCCCTGCGTTCTCCACCCAGCCACCTCTCTCACTCACCATCCATCCGCTGGGCTTGCTGCCCCATTGGCCCCTCCCCTGGTGAGAAGAATCCCCGCCTCGTGGACAGTCCCAATGACTCTGAGCAAGGGGAAGAGGGACCTTCTGATACTGTCTAAGGTTGCAGGCTGAGTCCTAATGGGGTTGTTATGTCAGGAGTCACCAGCTGGCGCTGTTGCACATAATCTTACCAGCTCTTTTTCTTAGCATGAGAGAATGGATCAGTCGTGGAAGAAATACTGTAATACTGTGTAGCTAGTTTTGTGGTGAATGAGCTTGTTGGGGGGAGCTGTGGCAAGCAGCTGGGGAGTTTGCATTTTGCCTTGATCTCTAACCAGGGTGAGTTCTTAGGGAAGAGTTGCTCCCTGGAACTTAGGCTTTGGGGTTTGGGCTGCAATTGCTGAGAGAGAAGATCTGTTTCTGACCACCTCTGTTCCAGGACTGGTGTGTATATATATATAGTGCAAATAAATTGCACTATGAATATACCCAGACTCTGTGTCATTGATCCCTCTTCCAACGGGACATTGAGCGGCTTGGAAGGTTTTGGAGGTCCAGAGCTCCCTGCTCAGTTCTGACAAGAGAGAGACGAGAATCAACAACCTGACTTTTATGAGCAAGAAGTGGACGTTCCATCATTAGTCTGTCTTGACACACTTCATTTGCAAGATTTTGTTTTCATTCCAGTGTGGAACAAAAACATTTCAAATTCAAAACCTCAAAAGTTGCTGCAAAACAGAGTTGTCCGCTGGCCAACTTTCATTGTAAACTCTTCAGACTGGGTTTGGCTTGTTCCTTGTGTGTATAGCACCAGCACAATGAGTCCTATCCCTATCTCTGGCCCACAGGGGCTATTACAGCGCTAATAATAATAATGATCACAGGGGTTGCTGAGGAGCATTGGCATTGCGGTATGGGGACCCAGGCCTGGGATCATGCAATCGGGGCTGTGGCTTAGGGTCGAGGGATATTGGCAGAGCTGTTTGTGGGACTCCGGCACTGGAGTAGTAGGGGAAGTTGCACGTCAGGTTTAGGATCGGGAAGCGTTGCACTCTGAAGATCATGAGCAGTGTTTGCAGGCCGTATTCATACAACATGCAGCTGTACTGCAAGTAGTGCCTTGGCTGGGGTTCATATTACAAGAGTTACATGTTTGCTCAACTTATTTTTCTAAACTGGCATTTCCCTACACCGATTTCAGTGTCCCCTGTGTAAATCCCACTGCAGCCAGTCTGGGGATCTCCCCTGGCATTTGGTTATTAAAGGGAAAGAAGTGTAACTAGTGAGAATACTTGTCCCTGCTGAAGTTCTGTCATTGCTTGTAGTGCCTTGCACAACGTGTGCAACTACATTTGGAAAGGGCTGCATTTAAAGTTTTGTGTTTCTTGGCGGTTTGGGGAAAACGATCCATTTCAGAGTCAGCCTTGGAAGTGTTACCTGCTAGTGAGAGTTTTTGAGTGAGGCCTCTAAAGGTTCCATTTTGAAGTTTGGATTTACAAAATTGGTGTTTGCCAGCTGCCTCGAAAAGTGCAGAAATCGGAGCGGTCAGCTCTTCCTTTACAAACCCCATTTCCTGAAATCCTGGGCACTGCAGGTGAATCATCACCTCAAATAGTCCTGACAGAATTTCCCAGCAAAGTTTGCTGAACCATGCCTGGCCTCGGAGCCTGGTCAGTTGCACTTCCCTGTTGCTCTTATTTGTATTACAAGAAGCATCCTAGCAGCCCCAACCACGAGCAGGCCCCCATTGTGCAAGGTGCTATACAGACAAGTGGTAAGAGACAGGTCCTGCTTTGGAAAGCATCAGCACATCACTGTGAAACTTACTATGGTAGCACCTGGCATACCCACTTGAAATCAGTCCCGTCAGGCTGGATTCTGTAGAGCCACCTATTAAGAGACTGTCCCTGGCCTAAAGAGCTCCCGAGATAGACTGGGTGGGAAGGAAATGGAGAGTAAACAACTTGTCCGACATCACAAAGTGGGTCAATGGCAGAGGCAGAACAGCTGCGCCAGTGCTCCAGCCACCAGCCCATGCTGCCTCTCGCTGCCCAGAGCCATCTGGTTCTCCTGCCCTGGCCCCATGCTGTTGGGTTCTGCTCTCCATGTTTATAGTGCCTCCCCCAATGGCTAAAACACCCTCTTCTCCTCAGTATTCAAACAGCAAAGCATCCCGTCCTTTCTCTCCTAGCCACAGCTTTGAGGGCCTGGGCCCTGGAAGGGGAGGGGTTCTCTGCCCCAGTGAGCGCTCCTGGAGGCAGTCTGCAGGCACACAGCGCCCACGACACTCTATTCATAGTACCCAAGGTGGTGGATGGTGGGCAGGAAGGCAGACCCATGGCTCCACTCTGCTCCCTTTGGGAAGGCTGGCAGTGCTGTCTGGATCCCGGCTCTTGGGGCGCTCTGTCTCCCAACCAAATACCATCAGGAAGACTCCACTGCAGTGCCAGGCAATGAGAATATTGTCAGCTGCAAGCAATGGGCACACCCTGGTCCAGGCAGTGTTGTCTAGTGGTTAGAGCAGGGGCCTAGGAAAGTATGTCCCTCACTCTGCAGGTGTGGAGTATGGTCGCTGCCAAAGCAGGAATGCGGATCTGATCTTCCACTTAGACAAGAGTAAAGCAGGAGTCGTTATGCTGAAGTCAGTGGGGTTATCCCAGTGTAAGGCTAGGGTCTGGGGGCGGAAAATCCAGGCCTGGTAGTAGACTCCTGGTGGGGCAGTTTATTCCTGGCTGTGTCAGGAAGTGCGGTTTGGCTGTTTGAACCAGACACTGGGAATCAGGAAGCCACAGTGCTATCCTTGTCTCCTTTATGAGCCCATTGTATGGACCTTTAGTGTTTGTGCCTCAGTTTCCCCATCTCCTGGGTAGTGTGGTAGTGCCCAGAGAGCCCAGCCTGGCCAGAGCCCCATTGTGCTTGGTGCTATCCAGACATTAGAAGGATAATGCTCCCCTAGCTCAGAGGCTGCTGAGAGGGGGTTCAGTGTGAGCAGGAGTGAGGGTGGAACTTTAACTTGGCCTCTGCCTCCTGGCTCCACACCCACCATCTCAGCTGAAAGCCAATGAGCTTGGTGGGATCTGGAAAGGCTACGAAGTCCCCAGACCAGCTGTGTTCCTTGTAGGCCCCTGTCCTGGGGTGAAGTTGCTCCCCAGGGTAGAAGCTGCCGGGGTGCGTGAGCACCAGTCTTTTCTCCCTGGCCACCTATCCCTGGCGTAATGGCTGTGTGTGAAATCTCTATAGTGGGGTAAATAACTGTATTCCAAGTGAGATGTAGTTATTAACCACGACTCAGCTGGTGCCAGCGACACCTCTAGCGCATCCCAAGGGGACCCAGGAAATAAATTACTCACTTACAGGGTGTAATTGGTGAGGGATTAAAAATCAATAGGAAGGAGAGCGCGAGCAAGCCGCCTGCGCCTGGCTGCAACGCATTGCTCAGTGAAGGAGAAATCCCATGTAGGTAGGCGATCGCTCCTCCCTAGCCCTGAATCTCCAACATCCCCTACTTACTCCATCCCTTGCTGTCTCTGGACCTCCTTGTGGGTGTCTTTAATGAAAGGGCCCTTGACCTCTCCTAAATATACTGTGATGACAGCCAGCTGGCAAAGAACTCAGCCCGACCATACCATGTGCCAGATCTGACCCTTGGGCTGCGCAGTCCCAGAGGCTGCCATGCAGTCCTGGTCGTGACTACTGAATCCAGACTGGGGTTTAAGTAGACCGGGTGATAGAGGCTGTGAGTCAGTCTGGGAGCTCAGGAGAACTACGTGGTCTGTCTGTGTTCAGCACAGCTGCCTCAGTATTGTATTCATTAGTTGAGGCCTGTCTCTTCTCTGCCATTGTGCTGGAGTACCAGGAAATAAGCCACTGGCCCCTCTAAGCTGGTGTCCCACCACTGGCCATAGTGGGGCAGAGCATTTGGCCATCACATCCAGTATCCAGTCCCGCCAGGCACATCAGTTCAGCCTGTCTCCAATACCTGCTGCTTCAGAAGACGTCAACATTTAAAAACCCCACTAGTCAATTGTATGCGTTGCACACGGAGGGCAAATTCCTTGCTGACTCATGGGCAGGCCAGCTGCTGCTTAAGCGTGAGAATGGACTCCCTCTATTTGCCATGCATAATTAGACATGTGGTTCATTGATGGCAGATGTCAAGACCCTGTCTAGGAATACAGGGCTTTTCTGCTGGATTACCCTAGGATAAGGCCTGAAAACCCTGCAATAAAAACAAAGGAAATTAGCTGTGGCTACCAGCTATTCAAACAACATTCAAAAACCTCATATGACACCAAAAATCCAATCCTGCTCTTAAAAAAGGTAAATGTTATTAGAAACAAAAAGGAAGAAAATACACCTGGAACTTAGGCTTTTGCTGGATTTTAAAAGAGCGATTTCAAAAATTAAACATCCAAAATAACTTCCTTGGGGGTTCAGCTTATAGTTTACAAGCAAGCAAAAGCATCTGGGGTTAGCACAGAGGAGATCCACAAGCCAAAATAAAGAAATAAACCTGATGGCAACTATTTAAACATTTTCTGCCTTCTAATGATTCCTTCTAGGTATGGAAGATAATTTTTCCTACCTGGTTCAAGCCTTACACAACATTCCTGCTTATAGCATTGCTGCTCCATGTCTCCTTCTTCAGAGAACAACAGACACAGAGAAGGGGAAGTTTTTTCCCCATTTTAAAAAGTTCTGGCCTTCTCATTGGCTTTTTTGGTCAGGTGTCCACTCTCTTTCCTTTACTTGGGGAACTTTGTTAACCCTTTACTGGTAAAGAAAGCAGAGAACAGCCACCAAGAGGGATTTTACAGCTAACTAGCTGGCTGGGTGTTCATAAAAGGGAGCTCCTCCCAACACTTCATTTATCACACGCCCCCCAAATCACAGACGGTGCTGGCCAGCCAGATTCAGGTCAGGTCCACACTGGCTGGGCTTTCTTCCCGGAGGTTTAGGAATCAGAGTTAATAAGATACATGCACCTCTAATTTTACTAATAATTACATGAAGAACTAAACAGTACTTTTTACATTTCAAGGACTACAATGAATGACTTAGAATTCAGGGACATTTTTACCCAGCTGATTCTGGGAAACCTTCCCAGGAAAGTGCATCAACCACTTTGTTAGAGGCTCCTGAAATGTGTTGTATTTTAAAATCAAAGTCTTAGAGAGCTAAACTCCACCAAAGAAGTGTTTTGTTAGTTTCTTTGACTTTGTAAAGCCACTTCAGTGCAGCATGGTCAGTCTGCAGGTGGAACCGCTGTCCTCAAATGTATGGGTGTAGCTTCTCCAGAGCATACGCAAAGGCGTAACATTCTTTTTCTGAGACTGACCAATGGCTTTCCTTCTCAGAAAGTTTTTTGCTGAGCAACAAGACAGGATGGAATTGTTCACCTGGTCCTTCCTGCATTAAAACTGCTCCCACACCATGCTCGGACTCACCTGTAGTTACGACGAACAGTTGGTTGAAGTCCAAGGCGCTCAGTACAGGGTCAGACGTAACAGGCGCCTTAAGCTGGCTGAAGGCTTTCTGACACTTCTCAGTTCACTGAAGTGCATTTGGTTGGTTTTTTCCTGGTCAGGTCTGTCAGTGGGGTGGCAATTTGGCTGTAGTTTGGTAAAAATCCTTGGTAATACCTGTCCAAGCCCAAGAAGGATTGAACCTGCTTCTTTGACTTAGGGACAGGCCAATTTTGGATAGCATTTACCTTACTCTGTAGGGGGGTTGATAGTACCTTAACCCACCTGGTATCCAAGGCATGTTACCCTCTTTAGGCCTATTTGACACTTTTTGGCCTTAGTGGTTAATCCTGCCTTCTTTATGCACTGGAAGACAGCTTGGAGGTGTTCCAGGTGTTCTGCCCACGAATCTGAACATATGGCCACATTGTCAAGGTAGGTGACTGCAAATTCCCCAACTCCAGCCAGAAGGTTATCTACCGATCTCTGGAAGGTGGCGGGTTCATTTCGCAGCCCGAAAGGAAGTACATTAAATTCATACATTCCTACATGGATGATGAAGACTGATCTTTCCTTGGCTGAGTCATCTAACAGCACTTGCCAGTACCCCTTAGTTAAGTCTAAGGTAGAGATGAACTTGGCATGTCCCAGTTTCTCCAATAGCTCATCTATGCGTGACATTGGATAGTTCTCTGGGCGAGTTACAGAATTTAGTTTACGGTAGCCCACACAAAAGTGGATTTCCCCATCTGGTTTGGGAACCAGAACCTCTGGAGAGGCCCATGCCCATGCCCATCTGTAACATGTCCTTGATCTCCCTTTCTATTGCGGTTTTGGCTTCAGGAGCCATCCAGTAGGGTTGGGCTCTAATTGGGTGAGCATCACCTGTGTCAATGGAGTGGTACACCCATTCTGTCCATCCTGGGGTGGCTGAAAACAATGGCGTGAAGCTGGTGCACAGCTCTTGGATTTGCTGTCGCTGCTTATGCCCAAGGGTCATGGAAAGGCTCACCTCTTCCACGCCAGCGTTGCTTTTTCTGTCAAAGTAGACTCCTTCAGGCCTCTCAGCATCGTCTCTCTCTTGGGCTGTAAACTGAAGAACCTTGATTTCTTGAGAATAAAGGGCTTTAGAGAACTAACATGGTATACTTTAGGTTTTAGGGTAGGGTCTGGGAATGCTATGAGGTAATTAACAGCTCCCAGGCGCTCTCGGACCATAAATGGCCCCTCTCATGACACTTCCACTCATTGGCCTGGAGTGCTTTCAGGACCATGACTTGGTCACCTACTCTGAAGGAATGCTCTCTGGCATGTTCATCATAACAGGCCTTTTGCTCTTGTTGAGCATCCTGTAGGTTTTCTCAAGCAAAACCGAGGGAGTTTTTGAGGATGTTTTGCGGGTTGGTTACAAAGTCCAAAATGTTTGTTCCTGGAGAAGATGTAAACCCCTCCCATTGCTGCTTCACCAACTGTAATGGCCCCTTAACTTCGTGGCCATGAACGAGTTCAAAAGACAAAAATCCCAAACTGGGATGTGGTACAGAGCAACTGCTGCAACACTAGGTCCCAGTCATTGGGAGGCATGATATGTAAATTCATGAATGAGCACTCCAAAGTCCCATTAAACTTTTCCACTAGGCCATTTGTTTGATGGTGGTAAGGGGTGGCAACCAAGTGGTTTACCCCATGAGCTTCCCAAAGACATTTCATGGTCCCTGCCAGGAAGTTAGTTCCCGTATCTGTCAGGATGTGAGAGGGCCAGCCTACCCTAGCAAAAATGTCTGTCAATGCCTGGCTCATTGTTTTAGCCCTGGTGTTGCTTAGAGCTACTGTTTCTAGCCATCAGGTGGCAAAATCCATGAAGGTCAGTATGTACAGCTTTCCTCTAGGTGTCTTCTTAGGGAAAGGACCTAGATTATCCACAGCTACTCGCTGAAATGGAACCTCAGTGATGGAGAGTGGCTGGAGAGGGGCCTTGACCTGGTCTTTGGGTTTTCCCACCCTCTGACACACCTCAAAAGACTGGACATAGGTAGAAATGTCCTTGCCCATTCCCTCCCAGTGGAATGACTTCCCCAAACCGTACTTGGTCCTGTTCACCCCAGCATGGCCACTAGGGTGATCGTGGGCTAAGCTCAAGAGTTTTTCCCTATACTTAGTTGGAACTACCAGCTGTCTCTGAGGATGCCAGTCCTCCTTGTAGCCACCACAAAGAGTATCTTTGTATAAGAGTCCTCCTTCTTTTACAAACCTGAACCTGTTAGAAGAGCTGATAGGTGATGGGTCGCTCCGTGCCACCGTCCAAGCTCCCTTGAGTCTCTCATCTGCTTCCTGCGCTGCCTAAAACGGTTCCCTTGATGCTGGAGACATTAGTTTCTTGCTGGGTTGTGGACTTGGGCTTATCCTACTGGAAGCGATGCAGGTGATGGGGTTGTTTCTGTTGACTGTGAATGCTCTCCGCTGGTGCACCAGGTGGTATTTCAGGCTTGGTTGAGCCTCTTGTGCTGGTCTAGCTGCTGCTGCAGGTGCAGGCTCTGTGGCGCCCTTTGGTGCTAGTTTCCCTGAGTCTGGTGGGGTTACAAGAATGGGCTCTGGTGCTGACTGCTCCGCCAGTTCCGATTCTTGGGCTGGTTCTGACTGGGTCCCAGAAAGTGGATCTACAACTGCTGCCATAGACTCTGGTCTGGAGTTTTGTTCCACCACCTCTGGCTGGGTTCCTGTAGGAGGCTCAGGAATGGAGTTAGGTGTGGAGGCCTGTTTAGCCTGGCTGCGGGTGACCATTCCCACCCTTTTTGTTAGCCTTGCATGGTTAGCTAAGTCTTCTCCCAGCAGCATGAGAATGTGATAATCCTCATAGACTGTAAAAGTCCATATTCCTGACCAGTCCTTGTATTGGACAGACAGCTTGGCTTTAGGCAAGTTAAAAGAGTTGGGCTTAATGGGTTGCACCATCACTTGGGCCTCTGGATTGATGAATTTGGAGTCCACCAGGGCTTGGTGGATAGTTGACACCTGTGCACCAGTGTCTCTCCACACAGTAATCTTCCTCCCACCCACACTCACAGTTTCCCTTCGCTCTGGGGGTATTTGTGAGGCATCTGGGCCTGAAGGCTCTTGGTGGGACTCCAGGGTGATGAGCTGCAGTTGGCTAGTGCTCTTGGGGCAGTTGGCCTTCACATGCCCCAGCTCATTACATTTAAAGCATCGTCCAACTGACTGTGGGCTGGAGCAAGGTGGGTGGTTGGAGAGTGGGGTGGTGGGACAAGAGGGCATCTGGGGTTTCCCTGGCTGTGGAGGGCTCCTCCTTGTGAGGTGGGGCTTTGGGCTGACCCCGATGTTGGGGTGTCATCTTGGGTTGCCTCTTCCGGTATCCACAAAAACTGCTACTAGCTTTCTTCTTCTCCACCACCTCCACCCATTTGGTTCCAATCTCCCCCGCCTCTATTACAGTTTTGGGCTTTCCCTCTAGGATGTATCTTTCTATTTCCTCAGGAACACCCTCTAAGAAGTGCTCTATTTGCATTAGGAGAGACAGATCTTCCAGAGATTTAACACTTGCTCCTGATATCCAGGCATCCCAATTTTTTACAGTGTGGTAGGCGTGTTGGGAAAATGTCCCCACCTTAGGGCTCTGAACCGCCAACGGGCATGCTCGGGTGTTAGCCCCATTCTAATTCTGGCCTTTTGTTTAAAAAGGTCGTACTTGTTCATGTGTTTTTTAGGCATTTCAGCTGCCACCTCTGCTAAGGGTCCACTGAGTTGCAGCCTCAACTCTACCATACCTTCCTCTTCCAATCCTAATATTCTATAATTCTATATACTGGTCTATAGGAGTGTTGCACCCAAGGCAGGACCGTTCGAAATTTTCTAAGAAGGCCTTTGTACCTTGTATGTGGGGAATTCCTTGGAATGGGGAGCAGTACCTGGAGAAGGACTGTTAGGGTTACCTGGTGGACCCAGCTTAGCCTTTTCCAGCTCTAAGCACTTCAGCTCTAACTCCACCTCCAAGCGCTTCACCTGCATTTCCGTCTCCAAGCGCTTCACCTGTCTCCTCTCCTCTGCTTCCAACTCGAAGCGCTTCACATCTCTTTTGTCCTCCGCTTCCAAGCACATCATCTGTAGGAAGAAATCCCTGTCTTCTGCAGTCAGAACTCGGTCTGGGTTAAGGGCCAGCTTGGCACCTGGATCTTGGTCGGGGGAGAGCTGACCCTTCCCTCCTGGGAAGTTCCTGGTCCCCCCATCCCCTCCCTTCATTTCCGTCATGGAGCTGAATATCTGGGCTTGATCTGGGTCTGTCTTCTCCGTGGCGTGCTGCTCTGGGAAGACTGGTTTCTCTAACGTTACAGTGCCCACCTCAACCTCATGCACAGGCTGCCCTTCTCTAGCCTGTTTCGTTGCCAAGAAGCTAGAAAATAAACTGCTTGTTGAACTCCCTGGCTTTGCAGACTAATCCTTTGGTATGCTTGTTCCCCCTCAGGCAGCAAAGAAAATAAAATAAAAAAAACCTCCTTGGCTTTCAAGGAGCCAAAATGAAGAATGTGTCCTTTTAAAATCCTAAGGTCTGTGCTTCTGGTTCAAAATGATCCCACTACTCTGCCACCATGTCAAGGTTGAATCCCCATTCTGTCACTCCAAGTGCAGAAGGCGGGATCCTGCAATGATTGTAAAAATTAATACTTGCCCCTCCAGGCTTGTATTAAACTCCCAAGGTTACAGCTTTTCTCTGACCTTGGCTTGGTAAAGGCTGCCACCACCCAAATGCAAAAAAAAACCCTTTGAATCCAGGAAGGAGCGCTTGGCAGTGCCTCCCTGTGGGGTACCTTCAAGCCCTTTCAACCTCTCTGGGGTAGAGCTGAGAAAGAAAACAAAGGAAATTAGCTATTCATACAAGATTCATAAACCTCTTAGGACACTAAAAATCCAATCCTGTTCTTAAAAAAGTTAAATGTTATTAGAAACATGCCCATCCCTTCTCTGCATCCCACTCACAGTTGTTGTCCTTGGTCAGGACAAGCCCAGAGTTCAGAGATGCATCAGCAGAGTTAACCTCCCACCCTGGATGGAAGGGTAAGAAGGCACCTTACACTACTTCCCAGGAACTCACCTGCCACTTCTCTCCATAAGCTGCTCAGTCATCTAGCCTTTCTACAGGGCATTGCTCCAGTCCTCTCCACCAGCCAATCACAGAGCCACTGGGATGTTTTCAGGTCACACCACTTAAAACAGCTGTCAGTGATTTCAGCTGTTAGCAGGGTAGCCTTTTACAGTAGAGAGACTATCCTAAAGCAGGTCTAAGACTCAGACCTGCACTATGTAACAAGACTCTTATTTGAGTCTAAATTAGCTCTGTTGCTACACAGCACAGAGAGAAATGATGCCACAGGCAGGCAAATACCTACCTCTACCCACTCTTAACTCATTGGGCTTTGGAACCCATGTTGCCTGCTTAGCAAGTGCTAATCAGTTGCGGTTGAGTCCCTCAATCAGGGCATGCCAAGCTCAGTTCTGCTGCCCACGATTCACACAACAAGGATAATAACCCTTTATTACTCCTGCCCAAATAACAAGGAGACTGGAGTCCAACATCAGCCAAAAGTGATCATTTGGGCAAGCAATCCCATCATGCTGAGCCCCTAGGCAGGGTGGGTGTGCCTATGCAAACGAAATCAGCTCCTGAAGTCCTCTTCCACTGTCTCTGGGCAACACACCACCCATGATGAGAGTCCTGGGGCAGACCACTCTTCCCTGCTCATAGCCTCAATGGGAGGCATCTCAAGAGTGTGCATGGGACTGGCCTGCCCTCCAAAGCCACCCCTTCACTTCCAGCCCAGCCCTTGGAAGGACACAGTGCCCTGGCCTAGCTCCTGAGCTGTGCATTCCCAAAGGCAATTCTGCAGCTGCAGCCCTGTGGGTTTCTATGTCGATTATAAAATCACTGTTCAAAGGCGACTTCCCAGTGCTCCTCTGAATGGTGATCTGGGGGAATTTGGCTGATAGCCCTGATCAATCTCTCTATGGCATTTATCTGACTCCCATCACCATGGCATCCAAGCACCTCCCAGTTGTTAATATATTTACTCTCACAGCATCCCTGTGCAGTAGGACAGTGCTACTATCCCCATTGTACAGTTTCGGAACAGGTACAGAGAGGCTAATGGACTTGGCCAAGATCCCACAGGAACTGCATGGCAGAGCTGAGCATTGAATCCAGTTCTCCCAAGTCCTAGGCTAGCACCCTAGCCAATAACTAGGGTCTTGTCTGGATTAAGGTAAGGTGTGAATTTAAAGAAGAATACATGGCCTCTCTCTTTCCAGAATATGTATTCCTTTTTCCAAATTAGCTTACTCCACTTTGGAAGTGGGTTGAACCAGAAAGCACACCTGGAGTTATTCCAAAGTAAAAGCAGCAAAGAATCCTGTGGCACCTTATAGACTAACAGACGTTTTGGAGCATGAGCTTTCGTGAGTGAATACCCACTTCGTCAGTTGCATGCATCTGACGACGTGGGTATTCACCCATGAAAGCTCATGCTCCAAAACGTCTGTTAGTCTGTAAGGTGCCACAGGATTCTTTGCTGCTTTTACAGATCCAGACTAACACGGCTACCCCTCTGATACTTGATTCCAAAGTAATTCATTCCTCTTTAAATTCACACCCTACCTAAATCCAGAATAACTCTCTTGTATAGATGAGCCCAAACAGGGCCCAGACAGCAATCCTAGGGATCCGAGGACAGATGGAGGAGTAAAACCTAGAGAGTGAAGCTGAGGCATGGAGCTGTCAGCAAAATTTACACCAGTCTGAATCCTACAGCTCAATAGAAGCCCAGCTTTTATCGAGATGGGTTATGTTTAACTAGACAATATATGAGCCCTGTTCCCTTAACTAATTTTCCTGGTGCCATAACTGACAAAGCATTAATCGTCCCCTGCCATTATTTATTTATTTTCTCTGGCCATGCTGTGACAGGACACCTTATTTTCTTTGTCAAATGCCATTAGCCTCGGCACAGGCATACAGGCTGCAGAAGACAGATGCTGGTAATAATCATGAAATTCTCATTATTTACCATCACTTCCATCGTGTTTCAGTTATTTATGTCCCGTGGGCACGGCCAGAGACTGTGGGTTATTCTGATAGTCAATCATAAAAATGCAGTTGTTGTTAATAGTCGCTCTGTCTCTCTTCGTTTCGCCAGCTCACCCTCAGCTGCCCCCCAGACACATTCTCCCTTGCCCCGCATGCTCTGCCTCTGGTTTGTGGGAACGAGTGTGGTCATGTGGATTGGGAAGGAATAAAGTACTGGAGAAAGACAGGCCCCAGGCCAGGTTCCCCAGTGTTCTGAGATCTACCAGCTCTTCTCTTCCTGACCCACAGCTCCCTGTGGCTCCTGATCCTGAGATCCCACACGCAGCCCTGGCAGTGCACCTGTCCTTCTACTTCCCCAGCTGCTCCAGCCTTGGGCTCCATGCAGCTCTGCTGATGCCTCTCATCCTGATCTGCAACCAAACCTGCTATTCCAGCCCTGAATTCCCACCCACCCAGCTCTGCCAGTGCCTCTCAATCCCAGCCTACAGCCACCTCTGCTGCTCCAGTCAGGGGACCCAGCCAGGCTGCACCATTTCGGACCATTTCAGACTGCTTCCTGCTGGGGCCCTTTTGTGATTACTAGGATCAGACCAACAACCTGATTTTCACTGTGGCCCAAGCAGGGCCGTCCTTAGGATTTATGGGGCCCTACGCAGTATTATTAAACTGGTGCCCCTATGCCCCTGGCAGCCCAAGCTCACAGCTGGGTGGGGGAGGGGGAGGAGGGACGAGACAGCAAAGGATAATGAGATGCCCGGCCTGCCTCATGGTGGCGGAGAGTCACAGTTCCCCGCAGAGACTCCCATACCCTCTCCCTCATGCAGAATGGACATGAAGAAAGTACCTAATTAA
>NC_133777.1:44348451-44350278 GCF_003597395.2 Chelonoidis abingdonii | reverse complement strand
AAATAAAGCTGCTTAAACATTTTAAAAATCTTATTTACTTTACATACAACAATAGTTTAGTTACATATTATAGACTTATAGAAGGAGACCTTCTAAAAACTTTAAAATGTATTACTGGCACGCGAAACCTTAAATTAGAGTGAATAAATTAAGACTCGGCATAGCACTTCTGAAAGGTTGCCGACCCCTGTTATAGAACAAGACCTTCTCAGTGGTCTGGGCTATCGATGGGCAGCCAGATCAAGATATCGTATATGTTTCTGAGCCTCTGTACCAACCATAGCAGTTAGTCTCTAGCACCATATGGACCCACTGGTTTGATTGCAATTAAGATGCCCAAAATATTTCCATTCACAATGAATCAGCACTGGGAAAGGGTTGGCTCTTTTATCTGAATCCACTTTGTAAGGGATACAAACAGTTATGCATGGTTTTATCATGCTAGTGATGTCTCCTGCTTCAGGACATAAGGAATTCACTGGCGCATTAGAAAGAATTCACCCCATTATTGCTGGTGGCAAATAGTGCAACTGAACATTTGCTCACCAGAAAATTCCATTTAATCAAAATCGAAACTTTCACAGAGATTTTGTCAATTTTGATTGAATTTAATTTAGAAAAAAATCAAAACAAAGCTTTTTGACAACATCAAAATGGGATGTTTTGACATTAAATGTTTTCCCTTTTTTTTTAAATGACTTTTTTGTTTTTTCTAATATAAAATAATTTCATGTTGAAATTTATTTTATATTATAATTTTTTAAATGTTAAAAGTTGAGATAGAAACAAAATGTTTTATTTTATCTGCATGAAAAACTTTAATGGATCCAAAATGATTTTTCAAATTTCATTGGCAGGAAATTTTGAAATTTGAGAGTTCATGCTGATTCAGAACAAAACCAAGTTTTAAAATCATGGCAGTTCCCATGCATAACAAAACATAATTTTTAAAAGAGCTCAAGAGGTGATCCCGACAATTACAGGCCTGTAAGCCGGACTTCGGTACCCGGCAAACTGGTTGAAACTATAACAAAGAACAATACTATCAGACATATAGATGGACGTAATTTGTTGGGGAAGAGTCAACATGGTTTTAGTGAAGGGAAATCATGCCTCACTAATCTACTAGAATTCTTTGAGGGGGTCAACAAGCATGTGGACCAAGGGGATCCAGTGGATATAGTGTACTTAGATTTTCAGAAAGCCTTTGACTAGGTCCCTTACCAAAGACTCTTACGCAAAGTAAACTGTCATGGGATAAGAGGGAAGATGTTCTCTTGGGTTGGAAACTGGTTAAAAGATAGGAAACAGAGGGTAGGTATAAATGGTCAGTTCTCAGAATGGAGAGAGATAAATAGTGGTGTCCCCCAGGGGTCTGTTCTGGGACCAGTCCTATTCAACATATTCATATATGATCTGGAAAAACGGGTTAACAGTAGATGGAAAAATTTGCAGATGATACAAAATTGCTGAAGATAGTTAAGACCCAGGCAGACTGCAAAGAGCTACAAAAGGATCTCTCAAAACTGGGTGACTGGGCAGAGGACCGGCGCTAGTATTTTTAGTGCCCTAGGCGCACGGCCATTTCGCCGCCCCGCGCGCTGGTCCCGCGGCTCCGGTGGACCTGCTGCAGTCGTGCCTGCGGAGGGTCCCATGGCCCGCGGCTACAGTGAAGCTGCCGCAGTCGTCCCTGCGGGAGGTCCACCGGGGCCACGGAAGCAGCGGACCATCTGCAGAAATGCCTGCGGCAGCTCCACTGGAGCCACGGGACCAGCGGACCCTCTGCAGGCACGACTGCAGCAGGTCAACCGGAGCTGCCTGCCGCCC
>NC_133777.1:44264514-44346019 GCF_003597395.2 Chelonoidis abingdonii | reverse complement strand
ACTGGGGCACTTGGCACTGGCCACTGTCGGAAGACAGGATACTGAGCTAGATGGACCTTTTTCAACCTTTTTTTCACTTGCAAATCCCTACAAATTTTGAAAGGAGATGCAGACCCTTTGGGAAATCTTAGACATAGTCTGCGGGGTCCACAGACCACAGTTTGAAAACCACTTGCCTACATTACTGGCAGCCAGGTAGATGAACAGTCAAAAAGTGTCCACAGTGTTGCTGACTCTTGGGATTTAGTTGTGAGTCTAGCAATATTTGGTGCTTTTCTTGAAATCCCAGATCCTGGAGTTGGGATCATCTGAGAATCTCGACTTTCTAGCCTTACTGGTTGCAGAGAGATGCTGGGAAACACAACCCCCGTACACCCCAAAGGTTCAGAAACCAGCAGCAACTAAAAAGTCCCCCAACATGCAGGGCTGGCTCTAGGTTTTTTGCTGCCCTGGGGGGAAAAAAAAGAAACTCTGAGAGTGCAACTGTTGTACCTGGGATTGTGCCGCCCCAAGCATGTGCTTGGTTTGCTGGTGCCTAGAGCTGGTCCTGCCAACTGATGGTCTATTGAAATTTCATGATTTTTAAGCCAATCTCATCAGTTTGTTGGGCCTGCAGCAGAGCTTTGAGGGCTCAGGGTTGGCTCACCTGCTTCACCTGCGTGGCGTAACAGATGTGACACAGTGTCCCAAGGAGCAGCAAGCAGGCGATTAGCCACATGGCTGAGTCAGATAAAAGCAAGACTGGAAAGAGTTTATGAGGAATCTGTCTGTAGCTGGCCCAGGCCACGGCCCGTTGGTTCAGTGCAGCATACTCCTCCAGCATGTGTGTTTGTAATGCCTGAGTGCCCCCGCACCTCTCTGGCTCAGTGTGCATGCCCGTTCCGCTGGCTAACAATGTTTGGTTTGGTTTCAGAAGACAGGAAGCTCTTTGTGGGGATGTTGGGGAAGCAGCAGAGCGAAGATGATGTCAGGCGGCTGTTTGAACCCTTTGGCCAGATCGAAGAGTGCACCATCCTCAGAGGGCCTGACGGAGCCAGCAAAGGTGGGAGACGATCAGGCCCCACCTGAGAGCTGGACAAACGCTGCAACCCAGCGCCCACTCAGACAGCCATGTGACTTGGCTTTGCCCAGGCTCGCAACCCCCTTTGTGCCAGCTCCTTTCCATTAGTGTTTGTGCGTAGGAACAGAGCATGGCCATCATCCAGGCACAAGCCTTTGCACCCGAAGTGACACGGTGGTTATGGGATGGAACACAACTGTGTCTGAGATACTCCAGGCACTCTCACGGGGGCCCCTTGCTGATCACTATCCGGGATGGAGGCACCCCCCTCAGCTCTTGCTTCCACTGCCCCAGCCAGCCAGTGCGCCCCCCTCAGCTCCAGCCTCCACTCCCCGGACAGCCAGCATGCACCCCTCAGCTCCAGCCTCTGTCCCTGGACAGCCAGCATGCACCCCTCAGCTCCAGCCTCTGTCCCTGGACAGCCAGCATGCACCCCTCAGCTCCAGCCTCTGTCCCTGGCCAGCCAGTGTGCCCCCCTCAGCTCCCGTCTCCTCCCGCAGCCAGCCAGCACACTCCCCTCAGCTCCAGTCTCCAGCCCCAGCCAGCCAACACCCCCCACCACCACCACCCAGCTCCAGTCTCCTCTCCTGGCCAGCCAGTGCGACCCCCTCAGCTCCAGCCTCCATTCCCCTGACCAGCCAGCACGCCCCCCTTAGCTCCAGCCTTCACTCCCCTAGCCAGCCAGTGCACCCCAGTCAATTCCAGCCTCCTCCCCCAGCTAGCCAGCACACCCCTGTTAGCTCCAGCCTACTTCCTAGCCAGCCAGCGCACCCCCCTCAGCTCCAGCCTATTTCCCAGCCAGCCAGCATGCCCCCAACCCGGCTCTAGCCTCCATGCTCCCAGCCAGCCAGCACCCCGCCCCCCATCAGCTCCAGCCTCCAATCCCCTGGCCAGCCAGCTGGCCCCCCTCAGCTCCAGCCTCCGCAACCTTGGCCAACTAGCTGGTCCCCCTCAGCTCCAGCCTATTTCCCAGCCAGCCAGCGTGCCCCCCACCCAGCTCTAGCCTCCACTCTCCCCAGCCTCCACTTCCCCGGTCAGCCAGCCGGCCCCCCTCAGCTCCAGCCTCCACAACCCCGGCCAGCCAGTACACCCCCCTCAGCTCCAGCCTCCGCAACCTTGGCCAACTAGCTGGCCCCCCTCAGCTCCAGCCTATTTCCCAGCCAGCCAGCGTGCCCCCCACCCAGCTCTAGCCTCCACTCTCCCCAGCCTCCACTTCCCCGGTCAGCCAGCCGGCCCCCCTCAGCTCCAGCATCCGCAACCCTGGCCAGCCAGCATGCCCCCCTCATCTCCAGCCTCCACAACCCCAGCCAGCCAGCATGCCCCCCTCAGCTCCAGCCTCCACTTCCCTGGCCAGCCAGACGGCCCCCCTCAGCTGCAGTCTCTGCCGCCGGCCAGCCAGCTGGCCCCCCTCAGCTCCATCCTCCGCAACCCCGGCCAGCCAGTGTGCCCACCTCAGCTCCAGCCTCCGCAACCCCGGCCAGCCAGTACACCCCCCTCAGCTCCAGCCTTCACTCCCCTGGCCAGCCAGCATGCCCCCATCAGCTCCAGCCCCCACCCATTGCTTTGGGAGCGTCATCTTGTGCTGATTGCCACTCCCAGCTAGTACGTTCCTGTTGACTCCAGCCCAGATTATAGCTCTCTGCTCAGCCCTGGCCTCCACGTCCAGTCAGTGCATGAAGGTCCACTCCATCCCCCTGGTGCGGGTCTGGGTAGCTCCAGCCCCAGCAGGGTACTGCTCTCACCTCCATCCTCGGACACTGGGCCGGGGAGCAAAGTACCTAGCTTCCCTGTACAACACACGCTCCAGCTCAGCTTGTGCTGCTAGCCCAAGGCTGTTAAGCAATAACATTATTTTGCATGTACACAGCACCGTCCACCTGAGGATCTCAAAGCACTTTACATACTTGGGTGACTCTGACCATCCCCAGTTTGTGGATGGAATAACTGCCACAGGGAAGTGCCCAAGGGGATGCAGCAAGTCCGTGCGTAGCTGGGGCAAGAACCCTGGTCTCCCAGGGCTGTGTTCTACCCACTAGGCCATGCTGCCTCTTCTGAATGTCCTGGGCAGGTGTGACTATGCAGGGCGGGCAGAGTCTCCTGTCAGAATGTGTTATAGTCACGAGCACATATCTCCTCTGCAATGTTCCCTTGCTGTAGCTCCCAGACTTAACGCGTGTTCTTTTCTCCACCTAGGGTGTGCCTTTGTAAAATACGGGAGCCATGGGGAGGCCCAGGCAGCCATCAACAGCCTACACGGCAGCCAGACCATGCCGGTAAGTGCTAGGGTCAGGAGAGAGAAAGAGGCTCAGTTTTCTCTTCCATTGCATGAGATGGGCCAAGTAACTGGGAGCTGCACCTGGTACTGCAAGAAGAGAAAGCTATGGTCACAGAATAGTCCACATGCTCTGTTACCCCCGGGGCATCCGGACTGGATTGACTGGGCTTGTACCAGCGTGACAGAGGAGAACGTGGCCCAGTGATTCACTGTCCATCTCTAGCATAAACCAGTTCATCTGAGGCTTAAATTCCATCCCAAGTGCCCTTGTTTGGATCAGCTCCTGAGGCTCCTTCTCAGAGTGTGTGGTTTTACACATGCACACTGGGTGCTGTAAGGAAAGTCCATTGAGTCAGTGAGCTCAAATCCCCAAATGTCCTCGTCTCTGAGTGTAGCTCACAGACTCCGGGAATCACGGAGGTTAGCAACCAGTGGTGCCAAATCAGGGGGTGCGTTGGGGACAACCCCTCCCCACCATTTCTGCACTTGCTCCAAGTTCCATAGGAGCTGGGAGGGGCCATGGCCTGACCACTTTTAAGCAATGGTCCCATATTCAATCAGTACGTCCAGTACTGGAGTGGCCCGGAGCATCGTTCCAACAACGTGCTTGCAATGCCACTGGAATTTGACCCAGCTGCCCTTCCATACAGAGTGGCAGTGAAGGCTGGCTGGGCCAAACATTCTTGTGACCTGGTGCACTGGGAGTTTGTTCCTGTCCAGCAAAGCGTGGGGTGGGGTCCACCAAATTCCTGGCAGCACTAGGTGGGTAAGAGAAGGGGAGATTTATAGGGGGAGGAGCAGGGACCAGAACGGGGTCCTGGCTGTGGGGAGGGATGGGAATTTGCCCTTCCCCAGGAAACATCTGCATTGATGCCACTGGTAGACATGGAAAAGGCCTGCGTGGCCCCAGCTCATCCAAACCCTTTTTTGCTCCCAATAGCACAGTCACAATGTAGGCAGGTGCTATGGGGGGTTCCCCCACACCACTTTGTTAATGCACCTTAATCCTCAGCTCCAGCCCCCTGCTCATCTACTCCTGTATCCCCCTGTCCCTTCACAGACATACAGCTTTGCCAGATGAGCTATGTCTTAATCTGCAGCACCCCCTGCTGTTCTCATCCTGGCACCCTGCCCCACTCTGCCAGCGTCCCTCAGTCCTGAGCTGGAGCGCTCCCTGTCCTTCCAGCCCTGGACTTCTCCTAAACAGAGACAGTGAACGGGGCAGTGACTTTGTGATGTGGAAACAAAGCTGCTAGGAACCTGACCGAGCGCAGCAGCCCTCACCTTTGGCCTGAGGCAGGATTTGAAACCGGGTTTTGAGAGAGGAAAGGCAGTTAGAGCCGTGGCTCCTTTGTGTCACTGAATCCAGAAGAAGGGTTTGCTGCTGAGCTGGGACATTCCTGTGTGCACACTTTGCCGGTTCCATGCTGCTGTCGCAGCTGGCATTTGGCACAACATCACATTCCCTCTTTTATTTCACCACTGCTCTCATCTCTCACTCACACCCACACCCCTGCATCTCAGTGCCCTTGGCACTGCTGTAAAATCGCCTCTTCAGGGGGCACTCAGGGGTATAGCAATGGATACACCTACTGGCCATGCTCTCTTCCCCTCCCCCACCCATGCATAGTGCTGTCTCCTTAATCTAATCACCAGCTAATCTGATCCTCCATTTAATTCGATCAAAATCTCAGGGATCAAACAGTTTCTTGTAAAAATAACACCAGTCCTGTCCTTTATTTTGATTAGCGCTGAGCTCTCTAGGCAGGTTTTAGGGGTTAATTCAATCACTGGCTAGAGAAAGTTCCCATTTAATTAACAATGAAGGTCAACATTCTGAATGGGAGAGGAAGGAAACAGAGTCCAGGGAAAAGCAATGAGTATAAAAGACGACTACAATTAAACATTGGATTGATCAAACACTACTATGGAAAAGCTGGGCCAAATTCTTCCCTGGCAGGACTGCACAAAAGTCAGTGGAATCACCTTGGACGTGAACTAGCACTGTCACCTACAGGACAGGCTGAGAGATGCAACCTGAGGCTCATAAAATATACAAGATCAGTCGCTCACATAAATCAGATGATGGGATCATACCACAGAGAAATGAGAGGAAGTCTCCCTCTCCGCATGATCCTCCGAAGCCTGACCTCAACTAAGGTGGCCATATTTTCAGACTCAGCAGGGCCTCCCAGAGGGAGGGGCAAGTGGGGCAATTTGCCCCACCCCCACGAGAGTTTTTTGGGGCCCCTGGAGTGGGGTCCTTCACTTGCTCTGGGGGCCCAGTAAACTGTCATGGGGCCTGGGCCCCTGGAGCTTCTTCCGCTTTGGGTCTTCGGCGGCAATTCGGCGGTGGGGGGCCCCCTGAAGCAGGTCTTCGAGGCACTTCAGCGGTGGGTACTGGAGCGGAAGGACCCCCCACCGCCGAATTACTGCCACAGCGGGGGCCCCCGCCACCGAAGACCCCAGGCCCCCTGAGTCCTCTGGGCAGCTCTGAGACTCACACACTTTTGTGGCAACCGATTTTAGGGCCACAAAGAATTCCTACAAAACCCAAAAGTCCACTTAGTTTTAATGTGTGCCAGCTTCTGACTCAATAGCAACATGTTCATGTTTCTCGGAGTGGAGGATTTTTTTTTACTAACCTAGCGTGTATCCTGAAATGCTGGACAAGTGTCATTAATGTTCACTCTGAGCAAAGCAGCAGCTTGGAAAGTGTCTGTGATCACTCCACTTCTCCCTTCACTCCAAACACTGTTCATCACTCTGAACACTCATTCCACTGGACTGTTGGTTCCTGGTAAATGCAGAGCAAATCCTACTTGGTACAACGCTACAACAAGAACAGATATTTTGTAGTCCACAAATTTGGACAGGTGCAATGAAAATCTGGGACATTCCAGCTATCCTGAAAGACATTCCAGGGACATAATATAAAAAAATCCATGCCTATGCAGGATGGTGAAACCAGGACATATGGGCCAGATCCACAACTGGTGTAAACTGGCATAGCTCTCTTGACTTCAGTGGAGCTCTGCTAATTTACACCAGCCTAGATTCTCCCTACCCTGATCACTAACACAGAAGTTGCAGCTAGCAAGAAGGAGAGAGCGATCAGGAGGAGTTAATAATGGAGAATAAAGAAACCTGCCAGGTGCCATCAGAAAGGTTGTGCACCAGGTTCATCACCTATATTTATTGTTCCCTCTAGGGGAGTGGTTCTCAAACTAGGGCTGCCGCTTGTTCAGGAAAAGCCCCTGGTGGGCTGGGCCAGTTTGTTTACCTGCCGTGTCCACAGGTTCAGCCATTTGCGGATCCCACTGGCCGCAGTTCGCTGCTCCAGGCCAATGGGGGCTGCAGGAAGCGGCGCAGGCCGAGGGACATGCTGGCCGCCCTTCTTGCAGCCCCCATTGGCCTGGAGCGGTGAACCGCAGCCAGTGGGAGCTGCAATTGGCTGAACCTGCAGACACGGCAAGTAAACAAACCAGCCGGGCCCACCAAGGGCTTTCCCTGAACAAGTGGCCCTAGTTTGAGAACCACTGCTCTAGGGCATACTTAGCTGCCTGCAGCCAACGCTCACGTGCAGAAGTGATGCAGCCATGCTTTCTCTTTCCCCTAGGGAGCCTCCTCCAGCCTGGTGGTGAAATTTGCAGACACGGACAAGGAAAGGACTTTAAGGCGGATGCATCAGATGGCAGGACAACTGGGCATCTTCAGCCCGATGACCATCCAGTTTGGAGCCTATGGGGCATATACGCAAGCGGTAGGAAATGCTGCTTGATCAGATGGGATGGGGGGCAGGGCCGGCTCCAGGCGCTAGCACACCAAGCGCGTGCTTGGGGTGGCATGCCGCTGAGGGCGTTCTGCCGGTCGCTGGGAGGGTGGCAGGCAGCTCCGGTGGCCCTCCCGCAGGCGTGCCTGCAGAGGGTCCGCTGGTCCCGCGGGACTGGCGAGGGGCAGAGCGCCCCCCGCGGCGTGCTGCTGTGCTTGGGGCAGCGAAATGGCTAGAGCCGGCCTTGATGGGGGGTGAATCCTTTATCACAGATGTGGGGCACTGCACTTGAGTGTCCTTCAAAGAGCTGATATGGATACCTTCATGTGTACTGCAGATGCCCTAGCTCAAGGGTTCCCATAATCCATTCTTAGGAGTAGGGTGTCCTGGTGTCCATAAAGGCCCAGCTATTAGACACTAAGGTCCAGTGCATGTGGGAACTGGTATGCCCACTGCTTTGGAAGAGCTGTACCAAACAATGAGACCACTCCAACCGTGGCTAGCCCTTTCTCCCCACCGCAAAGCAGTGGGGCTCCAGGAGCAGACACACCTACTTCCCTTAAGTTCATCAGGCTGGAGGCCAAAAAGACTTAACTAGTGGCTTGTTGTACAAGAATTTCCTCTGTTTTTTGTGGCTACTGTCTTAAGTGGCATATACAAAACTAGTTGTGCGCTAGACATACCAAATTACAGGGCCCCCCCCATCCCATATTGAAATCATGTCCGAAATGTATTGCAATATGCACCAGTCAAAACTGGCAAATTCACATTCAAGCCAAAACCAACCCCTCAATCTAAACCATCATGCATTGCTTTTGCACCGCGCATGCTTTTAAAGTGTCCCGCTGTTGAAGGCACCTTGCAATGCACAGAAGCAGCGAGTCTCTCTCTTTCCAAAACTGCAGTGCAGTTTTATACAATTTATCATCCTGGCTTGGTAGATCTTTGTTGATGAGAGGCCCAAGTATGGACTAGCAGGTCACACTGAGTTGCCAGGGAAAGATGCATTCACCGCACAACAGCTGTCAGTCTCTCACTTTCATAACCATTGCACCTACTCAGTCAATGAGAGCCTAGGAGACAGTGTTGAAGTGGAACGGAGCAGGACACAATATGTCATAATGAACTTTTCATTCCAAAGGGCTAGAGGCAGTAATCACTGGGCGCGGGTGGAATTCTTTGGCCTGTATTTTGCAGGAGATCAGACCAGATGAGAACGATCTGTTCAGGCCTTAATATCTGTGAATCTGTGCTTGGCAAAGCAATGCTTTGGATAATGATAGTGCAGTGACTGGCAGTAAGCACTCTTCAGTGGGTCACATGGCACCAAATGTGGACGGAAACACAGGGATTGCTGGGATGTGAAGCAATGCATCATGGGGCATTGGGACAGGAACCAGAATGACCCGCCCCCTCCGCCCCCTTCCCACAACCCACGGTGCCAGAATGGGAAGAGGTGCTCTGTAGGATAGCTGCCCATAATGCACCACTCCCAACACCGCTGCAAATGCTGCAAATGTGGCCACACTGCAGCGCTGGTAGCTGTCAGTGTGGTCACACTGCAGCGCTTTCCCTTCACAGCTGTATGATGACAGTTTTAACTCCCAGCGCTGTACAGCTGCAAGTGTAGCCATACCCTTAGACCTCTCTGTCCAAGGGAGGGATGCTGGCACAGTGCTTTTCTGAACATGCTCTCTTATTTCAGTCTTCAAAGCCACTAGAGATAGCTAGAAAATAGGACCTCGGTGTTCCCTGTTAACTGAAGGCTGCCATGCAGCAGCAGCCTCTGGGTACCCTCAGCACTGCAGACTAGTGCAGGTATTTGGTATGAGCCCAAGTTCTGTTGTGGTGGCTGAATCCATTTCTTCCTGGCCCAAAGAGAAGAGTGCTGCTAACAGAACTGGTCAGACTGAAAGGACAACATACAATTTGCTCACTCTCTGCTGTGCAATATTTTCTTGCACACCATTAAACACCCAAAGAAACAGGCCAGGGAAGAGACAGACTCAGCCCAAAATCCCCAGATCCAAAACCTCCCTGAAGTGTGGGCCAGTTTAGAACTGGAGCTGCAGCCACACGTCCCTGGAGAACCCATTCCTCCTCCTGGAACTGAGGGAAAGATGTCAGGAACTCAGGCTCACCTCTGCTTATCATTCCACACACAACTCGGCTGTAGCAGGCCACAGTGAAGAAAGTTACACAGGAGGACATAATAGGCTCCTGGGTACAGAGAAAAGCTAATTTACAATTCCCCTTCCTTCTCCCCTTCTTCCACTTCCTTTCTCTTTCCTTTTCCTTTCTTCATTTTTTTTTTTGTCCTTCCATCTTTCTTTCTTTTTCTTTTTCTTCTGCTTCTTCCCTCTTTCCTTCTTTCTTTCCTTAAGATAATGCAGCAGCAGGCAGCCCTGATGGCTGCAGCACAAGGGACCTGCCTGAATCCAATGGCAGCCATTGCCGCAGCCCAAATGCAGCAGATGGCAGCCTTTAACGTCAGCGGACTAGTTGCTGCTCCTATGACCCCCTCATCAGGTATTTGTCACCCCACCCTGTTCAGTCTCTCTGTGGTGGGTTTCCAGATCCTGGTATGGCAGCCGGATAGCACCTGTCTGGTAAAACATGGGGTGGATCCTCTTGGAACTAGGAAGCTTTCATCGGGCATGCAGCGGGGACTCGCAATCTCCTTTCTTAACAAACTTTGCCCACATGATGATTTGTTTAAAACAAACAAGCCAGCAATCGCTGTTCACCTACAGATCCTCCCACGTGGGCCCCTAAATCCCGCCCTTAGCCTCCCCAAGTGACCCAGAGCTAAAGCTCTCATTTTTTCTCCTCTGCACCCCCTTCTCTTTGGGGGTTAGGTACAAGCACACCTCCAGGGATCAGCACAGCGCCCGTCCCCAGCATAGCCACGCCCATTGGGGTGAATGGGTTCAGCCCCCTCCCACCACAGACCAATGGGCAGCCAGCATCCGAGACCATTTACACCAATGGAATCCATCCGTACCCAGGTAGGTCCTGGGGAAGGAAGAGGGGAGGAGCCTGGGAATATTCTGCCAACACTCTTGCTGTTGGGCTGTCTTGTGCCTGGCTGTTGAAGGAGAGATGGGTGGTAGGGCGTGCACTGTGCGGGTGCACAAACATTCCCCCACCCTTGTGTCAGCTACACAGAGGAGGGCGACCTTTGCAGCCCTTGTGATCACCTGAGCAAAGAGATACCAGAGGGCTAGCGCCCCTGTCAAGAGTGGCAGGGAGGAATTGGGGCCATGCCCTCCCTCTGCCCCTCCCCACCCACCACTGCTGTGGGGTGCAGCGGCTATGCCCAGAAGAAACTTGGTGTGTCATTGTACCCCTCTGAGTCACAGAGCTTCCTGCTAGAGCAAAGCAGCACCATGCCACCTTGGACACGGCACGATGCCTGAATGGCCCTGTGTGGCTCTAAAGGAGCAAAGAGAAAAGCTGAGTGAGCACCCCTAGATCGCTGCTTTCAAACAGGCTTAGGTGAGGAGCGGGAATATGTTGGATGGCTCAGGCAATTGGTGGTAGGATACCAGGTCTTTCAGCTCCACCTCACCAGCTCCTATCCGTCCAGCGTCAGGAAGGACCCAAAACATTACCCATTCGGTGTCTGCTCAGAGAGGAAATGCCATGCAGCATGCTACTAACTAATGGGACACAGGGCTCTCGGGAAGGCTGCCCTGCTGGCAAGAGAGTGGTAGGTAGTTCATTTAGGGCAGGGGCCATATCCAGACCCCAGGGTCTCAGCTGGTTGATGTGCTGCATCCTGGCACTCAGTGGCAGAGAGGAGCGTTCAGTGTCAGAGCTGAGTAGGAATTATTCAGATGTTATTAGTCTATATCAACCTTTGCAGAGATGGGTTGGCTTTGGCAAAATTCCCATTTTGACAAAAAAAATGGGAAGAACATTATGGAATTGTCAAAAATGTCCAATTTTAACGTTTCTTCTGTGAAAAGTTCTGTTTTCAAACGACTTGTCGTTTCACAACACACGTCAATGTACAGTTGGTTTGTATTTCAATTTAAAAAGTCAACGTTGAAACGGAACGGTTTGGAATGATCAAAATGGGTCATTTCAGCTAATCCCAAATGACTTGGTTTTTTTCAGATTTTTAGTTCGTGCCAGTTTTTGAGAGTTTTGACAGTTTGTCCTGATTTGAGATTGAAAGTAACACTGAAAGATCAAAACTTTTTGCTGAACAAGACATTTCCCACCCAGCTCTGTTCACTTGGTTCTCTGTCACGATTCACTAGAATACGGCTTCCAGATGCTAGCTGGTCTCTGACATGAACCTGGACACTCTCCAATTTCCTAATAAAAACCTCCTTCCCTCAGAAAGGGCCTGATCCTGGAGGGCGCTAAGAACCCTCCACTCCCATTAAAATCACTGAGAATGGAGAGCACTTGGTGCCTTAGAAGATCAGGCATAAATGTTTCAGAGGGAGTGTTCGGCATCCCCTAGTTTCTGAGCAATTAACAGTGATCAGGAATGTGTCTGTTACTTTGTTTCTCAGTACACTACAGATTGCTTTGCTGAGCTGTGGGAGGGGCCAGGGGACAAAAAGCCAACAGGAAGATGATAGGAGGACAAATAATCTGCTGTATCTCTGAGCGATTCGTGCTGGCTGCTCCTGCTGCAAAACCTGTTTCTCCTCTGGTTTATCTTGCTTACTCTTTCTTCCTTCTCCCTTCTTTTCTCTTCCCAGCTCAAAGTCCCACTGTGGCAGATCCCCTCCAACAAGCCTACGCAGGCATGCAGCACTATGCAGGTCTCAAACTTTGCTTTGCAGTTCTCCCTCTGTCTCTGCCTTGCGCGCTTTCTCTGTTTCTTGGTTTGTTTTTGTTGCCTTGTGGCTTTTAAGTGAAATGACCATGAAAAGAACTGCATGGGGTGGGGGCACTGAGGGAGGAAAAAGGGACACTTAGCAAGGTCTTGCAACTGCATGTTTCGGTGAACATCTCTTCTTACTTGCAACCATGGAAAGCAATGGATTCCCCATCACTTGGCATCTGTAAGTCAAGATGGGATCATTTCTTAAAAGACATACAACCACAGGTTGTTGGGATCAGTGCAGGAATCACTGCATGAAACTCTCTAGCCTTGATTATGCAGGAGGTCAGACTAGATCAGTGTTTTTCAAACTGGGTGTCCTAACCCAAAAGGGGGTCGCAAGACTATTGTGGGTGAGGGGGCGTTGCGAGAGCAGTGGCAGCTGCTGGCAAGGTGCCGAGCTCTGAAGGCAGTGCCGCCACCAGCAACAGCACAGAAGTAAGGGTGGCATGGTGTGGGGGGACATCACTTTTTTGAGGGGGACGTCACAGTCTGAAATATTTTCAAAGGAGGTCCCAGCAAAAAAAGTTTGAGAACCCCTAAACTAGATGATAGCAATAATCCTTTCTAGCTTTAAAATCTGTGCAGTAAAGGTCCGGAAGCTGAGAATGGAAAAGTCTAGCAAAGACCCCAGAAAAGAGCAGAGGTGAGACCCCAATCTTTCTGCTTGTTCCTGAAGGAGCACCATACCCAACAGTGAAGCCAGGAAATAGTTCTGAGCTCATTTACATGGTGTGCTCATTTACATGGCCTTACCCCAGGTGTGCTCATTTATATGGCTTTACCCCACGACGCTGACTAATTTAAGGTATTAGTGGGTAGGATGAAAATTTTAGTGCAAATAAGTCTGAGATAATTCAGCAGAGGGAGGCTCATTCGCAGCACAGATATACATTAAAGGAGTGCTAGGGAGGAAGCAGCCTCAGAGCGTTGAGAGATGTGGGGTAATGGAGAACCAGTTCAGTATGAGTGCTGACTGAGAGTCAGTTGGGCTGAAGATCAGGTCAGTACAGTTCTAGTAGGGAGTCTGCTGAGAGATCACTTGAAAGAAAGCAGAGGTTCTTAATTAGCTTTGCGAGGATTCTGTTTTTATTTGTTGTTGATGCTATCAAAGGCGTTTTTTCCTGAAAGGTTTTTTGAGGTTGGTTTTTTCTTTTTTCAGCTTAAATTTTGTACTAGTAGAAAATTTTAAAAAAAACAGATATTCATAGTTGTATTGTGTTCAAAATATGAGGACTGTAGGAAATGGGAATCTAACAGACTGAGAAATAAAATCATAATGTAAGGTCAGCATGGATTTTCATAACTGAATCAGGGATGGTTGAAAATTTTCCACTTAAACTGTTTTTTGACAGAAAACGGGGGGTTTGACTAGATGGATTTTTTTGCAAAAAGTATGTTTTCCACCAAATTTTTTGTTTTTTTAACTGAAAAACCAAATGCCTGAAAACTGAAATATTTCAGTATGGCAATACTGCTGCAGTGCCTTGTGGGAGTTGTAGTTCAGGCACCTCATGTCTCCATTTTCCTCTGTGGGCCAGTTCCCTTCCCAGACTACATCTCCATGGTTTACTGTGGCCAGGAACTCCCATGATGCACCACTTCCACCGAGAGGTATAACCATGGTGCATCATGGATAATATAGTCTGACCAGGGAGTCTGGGATATAGTGGACAATGGGAGCCTGTAGCACTTAACTACAACTCCCATGAGGCACCACAGTGGCATTTCCAAAAACAAATATTTCAGTTTGTTTTTCAGCCAAAATATTCAGATTTTGATTTTTCCATCAGAATTTTCTATGGGGAAAAAATCTATTTTCTGACCAGCTCTAAATGTAATAGTTTATTTTTAAGTCTGATGGGATACTGCTAGAGCAGGGGTCGGCAACCTATGGCACGCATGCCAAAGGTGGCACACAAGCTGATTTTGCCTGGCACGCGGCAACCAGCCGGGGTCCTGGCTGCTGGCCCCACTCAGCCCACTGCCGGCTGAGGGAACAGAACCCCAGGCCGGCAGGAGGCTGAGCGGGGCCATCGGCTGGGACCCTAGACATGCGACAGGTGCACCCCCTGGCTCACCCGTCATTGCACTCGGGTTCTGTGGCTCCCAGGAGTGTGACCCCCCGGGGTGCAGGGCCCTGAGCCTGCTGTGATAGGGGCGGCAGCGGCGGCGGCTCATACTCCCGGGAGCCACAGAGCCCAAGCAGGGTGAGGGGGGAGCCGGGGGCACACGGGGACTTCCACTCACATGCATCTGCTGCAGGAGCCCCCGGCGGGGGGGGGGGGGAACACCAGGCTGCAGCCCGGGCAGGCGCGCCACCCCAGCTCCCCCCTTACCGCGCTTGGGTTCTGCGGCTCCTGGAAGTGTGAGGCGCCACCACCACTGCCCCTCCCACAGCTTCCACCCCTCCGCTGCCTCAGCACTCTGCGGGGGAGGGGCTGGCTGCCAGGCAGGCAGGGTTTGCCTGAAAAACCTCACCCTCTGAGCAGGATTTGAGGAAAGGTCTGCTGGGAAAGG
Organism: Chelonoidis abingdonii; assembly: GCF_003597395.2. NCBI lineage: Eukaryota > Metazoa > Chordata > Testudines > Testudinidae > Chelonoidis > Chelonoidis abingdonii. The sequence continues at coordinate 44,331,546 of NC_133777.1, read as the reverse complement.
TTTAACTGAGTTACTATTAGTAGCAGTAGAAGTAGCGTAGTAGCACCTAAAGGCTGAGATTGGAGCTCTGCTGTGCTAGGTACCGTACAGACGCATAGTAAGAGACAGTTGCTGCCCCAAACAGCTTGCACTTTGACCAGACAAGACAGGCATGGAAAGTATTCTTATTCCCATTTTATAGTTGGGAACTGAGCACAGAAATTTAAGTGAGTTGTCCAAGGCCACAGAGAGAGTCTGTGGTGGCAGAGTTGAAAAGTGGACCCAGAAATCCAGAATTCCAGTCCAGTACCTGAAGCACACAACCATCCTGCCTTTCTGCTGACTCACTACTACAGCTGGTTTGTTACCACACCCAGACACAAAGGAAAAAGACAGACCTCTCTAGTCAGATTGGATATAAGGTGTGGCCTAAGTAACTCCCAGCGAAGAATCCTGGGAGCTGCCAAGATGGCTTGGGTTGGCTTTTGTGTTTCTCTTGGAATTCTGTTTGTGAATAAAACCAAATCCTAGAAAGGGGCTATGTTCTGAATCGATACAGTGTGAGAAACCTGAGTGCAGAAGGCAGGGAAGCCAGTTCTCCCTCACACATACTTCTCAACCCTCCAATTTAATTTAATTGTTAAAAATTTCCTCTCTGTTAATGTTGATCATCACCAGTGGAACCATTTTTCCCTGGGGTTTGGGATGGGGAAGAATTAATAGGTTACAGACATGTACTGTTTAAAACGGAATCCTTCCGAACCTACTGTAGTTACATACTCCTACAGGCTACAAACCTAAGGTGAAACAGCATCTGGCATACCACATGCAGGTCTGGTCTCTGCTCTCTTACAATAGAAACTGAGAAGATACACATTCAAACATGGGAAACCAAAGTGACACAGAGACGTGAGAATTCCGTCAGCAGGCAAAGAATAAAGAAGTCATGTTTATTTATTTAGCCTAACGAAACTGTCCTTGAGGGAGGACATGATGATGCTGTATAAATACTGAGGACCAGATCCTCAGCTGATGTAAATCAAGGTAACTCCAGTGATTTCTGTGGAGCTGCCCTGATTTACATCCGCCTACCATCTGGCCCTGATACAGCAATAATAAAGTGAGAGAAGGAAAATGATTATTTACATTGAAATGAAATGATGGGTTTTATCTTAGTTATACTGGAGTAAATCTGGAGTAACTTGAGCTCAAAATAGGAATCAGATCCTGCAGGCCAAATTCATCCCTAGTATTTCTCCATTTACTTCAAATGAGTTCATAGCAAGGATGAAAATACACGAAAGTAAGCACAAGTCTTCTCATTAGTGTTGTCTGCTTCCCAGATTCCTCCTTAAGCTTTTCTCAGCTCACACCCTTGGTCCCCACTCACTGGAAGGCCACTCCTACCTCCCTAATATCTAGGAAGGGTAAGGAAATACCTGCCTCAGCGTATCCCACCCAACACTTTCCTGCAGGACCCTCACCTGTGTCCAGCCTGCTACAGGGAGTCACGTGGCTAGAAAGTTTGCACAATACACTGAAAAGAGACCCTTCGAATGCCTGCAAGCTGTGGATTTTGATTCCTTTTGTTGCATTATAATGAATATGTTTGGAATTACCCCTCACTCTAGACAATTCAGATGTGCTATTCAGAGCTTCCTCAGAAGCTGAAATAGCAGCTGGCCCCCTTTTCATTCTGGAAAAATAATGCTGTAAACAAAATTCTTCTCTCGGGTATTTCATCCAGTTAATTAAGTGTTTCTCTACCAGTACAGAAAAATCCACATTTCCGTTAAAAGCATGCTGTCTAAAACACACTGCAGCACTGAGCCAGCGTCTCTGTGCAGGTTTCAGAGTGGTAGCCATGTTAGTCTGTATCGGCAAAAACAACAAGGAGTCCTTGTGGCAGTGTCTGCAGCTCGGCAGAGCACCACTCGTGAGGCTGAGCGCAGAAGCTTGTCCATTGCGCATATGTACTGTATCTGAAATGTGAAATACCATCTGTCTCTCCCCTGTTCATTGCTACTGTTCTCTGTTCTATAGTAGCAAATACAGGCACCAGCTGGGATTGGGCCCTGTTGTGCTAGGCGCTGTACGTACACATAGCAAGAGACAGTACCACCCCTAAGGAGCTTGTATTCTAAATAGACAAGACAGACAAAGGATAGGAGGGGAAACAGAGGTACAGGGAAGGGAAATGACTTGTCCAAGGTCATATAGCAGGTCAGTGGCAGAGCGAAGAATACTATCCAAATTTGCCTTACACCAGTGTTCAGGTAGATCAGGCTGCTCCCTCTGTTTATGTTATTTAGCATGTACAGAGTCATACCACGTCTCATCATGGATGAACAGGTTGTATATAGGTTCACGCTCTGACATGTATGGGCCAGATTCTGATCTCTCTGAAACAGAGGTAAATCAGGAGTCAGTGGGGCTACACTGTTGTTAACCTGGCGTAAGAGCAGAGTCAGGCACCACGAGACGCAGGAGGCACAGACATGAACTGGGGTGCCTGGAGCAATGCTGTTTGACGGATGATACAACTTCAACAGAAGTGTCCACAGATCAGCTGAGCACTGAACACAAAGAGTGCGGGACTTGGTGTGCAGTGACAATGGACAAAGCTCAGAGACTTCAGAGCTTCAATATGGATAAATCCCCACAAGTTCTGAGACTGTCTGTGCTGCCTCCAAATGGTCACAAGGATCTGCAGAATGGACCATAAATCTCATGAGAACAGGATTTGACAGTAGATTTAAAGTTCTTCCTGCTTCTCATCCAACCAGGAATACCAGCAGGACAGCTTGTTTCACTGTACTCAAATGCTTCTGCTTCCGAGCCAGACTGGGCCTCAGATGGGCAGAGGCACTGGGAAAAAGTGGTTGAAAGTTAACCCAACATTTTCATGCTGGGTTTGGTTGGAGTTGGGGGTGGCCTGACCAGGAGTTGGTTTGGTATCTGCCCTGGTGCTCAGATCAGATATGGAGATGACTACAATAATGTTCAGTATAGCACTGGGAGAAGAAAGGAGCAGAGTGTGCAGGAAGGAATGAGATAGTGTTCCTCCTTAGCGTGAAAAGGAAGCTCCCGTCTGTCTGGAAAGAATTTGGACACTTATGCATTGCCAGACAGGATGTTATGGAACAGAACCAAACACCCCAGGCAGAAGCTCCCAGAGAGGAAAGGGGGCCTCCCAGCTGCCCCTGCAAGGAGAGCAAGGGCTGATTCTTGTCCCTGGAAGGGCCTATAAATGGGGGAGCAAACTGCTGCGCTTCCCCTAGTGAAGAGTTGCCATGGGAGAAAGGAGTGGGTGGGGCCAGCAGTGTAGTACTGGGTTTGGGGAGGGAGGAATGGCTGGCCTGCTCCTGTCTTTCTCTAGGAGGGAGGGCGGAGTCCTCAGCCATTCTTAACTTCAGAAATGCTGCTGTTCGATTCCAGCTCTAAGACTGAGCGGAAACCATGTGGGGGACATCTAGGGTGACCAGACAGCAAGTGTGAAAATCAGGACAATATAAGAAAAAGACCCAAAAATCGGAACTGTCCCTATAAAATTGGGACATCTGGTCACCCTAGGGACACCTAGCCAATCTAACTGACCAACCTGCTACCCAGGGCCAACAATTCCTCCTACTCCTCATTCCGTGGTCAATGTCACACTGAGAAAGGGATCTGGTAGATTAGCAGCTGTACTGATGAAGAGCAAAAAGTGTCCAGCAAATGCCACTTTCCTGGATTACATCAAGGGACAAAGAGTGAGCCCCTGCCGGGGTGGGTAAATGAATGCCCAACCCAGCAGCCCCAGCTGAGTGTCACAGTCCTGAGAAGTTCTGTGACTAGAATTGTGTCCACATGCTAATGCGCTTAGGACCCTTCTGCTGGGACACCCGGCCCATTTCCCTTATATGTACTTCTCATAGGGCTGGTCCAAACAGAGAGGGGATCAGCTGGAAGCAAATTATACACTATGATCTCTGTCTGAGATCAGTGGGGGAATATGGCCCTGTGATGCTGGGTGGGCTCTGCACTGCTTCAGGTGGGATGTAAAACCCAAGAATGATTCTCCTTGCAGTCCTCCAGGGTGTGCAGAACCCTAGTGCTCTGTGGGAGCTTTCATTCCCATGGACACAATCGTTTCCTTTCCTCCCCAGCCCATCCCGTTCCACCCCTTTTCCACTTCATAAAATGAAAACTCTTTTGTGAGCTGTATCCTGAATGAGTCCCACACTGTGGATGTCACAGGTGTAGTACTAGGAGCCTCTGGGACAAAACAGAAGCAGCTTTCTGGGAGAGATTAGCAGCGCTACCTGCAGCTTCAGAGCTGAGCCAGGCAAAAGAAGCTGAAGGGCTCATGAAAACAGGGACCCTATGCCTGGGTGTCTCCAAACCGTTCACTGGGATGCTGTTTGTGCCATCTCGGAGTGTTAGCAAAGCAAAGCAGAACAGACCTCTGAAGCTTGACCCTTTTGTTTTTCTGTTGTCCAGCAGCATACCCAGCAGCCTATGCACCGATCAGCCAGGCCTTTCCCCAGCAAGCGCCCATCATTCCACAGCAGCAGAGAGAAGGTAAGGGCGGGGGGGACATTCGGGAGGAGACAAGCTGAATGATGAATTCATTGATGTGGGTCTATTTGCTGGGTCTACAGCAATTCTCGGGTTGGGGAGCAACATCTGTTGGTCAATAAAGTAGTGGGGGGGGTGAGAGAAAAAGAGAGCCCATTAAAAAGGAAAGATAAGTGAATGCTGTTAGACTTTGCTGCTTCAAAGACCATAGAAGGTCTCAGAAGAGAAGATTTCCAGGCCAGGAGATAAATAAGCAGGCCCAGTAATTTGAAAGGAAATATCCAGGCAGGTCTATTTTCCCAGGTTGAGGTAAGTGATTGAAGTCCATGCTACCAGAGAGGCTTAATAGAAATCAGCCATATCCCAGAAGAAGAATTACTGGTAGCATGTGTGTGTATATGCTAGGTATTTTCTTGTAATCCCAGAGATTGATGGTTGGGTGATGTGTAGATGAGTGGAAAGGATGGATGAGAAGATAGATAAGTGATAGGTGATGTACAAATAGATAAATAGGGAAATTGAGACATGCCAGGAATGGTGGGTGAAAAAAATGAAAAGAAAAAGATGGGAGGAGAGGTGGAGTGGGGTGATGGACAGAGTAATGGGCATACACAGGGACTTGAATGAACTGGTGAAAGGAAGTGGTTGAATTGCCAAGTGAACATTTAGCTATATTGCTGAATGGGCAAACAGTTACATGAAAAGACCTAGAGATGTAGGGAGAAATGTGTGGCCATAGATGGATGGCTGGATATGTCAACACAGAGCTAAGCAAAGCAACTCTGGGCCTATGGGTGAATGGAGTAACAGGTAGCTGGACACATTTAGAAAGAGATGGGTGGGTAGATTGAAAGAAGAATGCACTAGTAATTTACTAGAGAGATGACTCAGTGGCTGAAGATGCTCATTGCAATACCAGCTCAAACACAGTACACTGCACAAGTCTGAGAAAGACGAGGAAGGCACATGTGGCCTCTTTGCTAATGGGTGGCTGTTCTTTGTGTGTGCACGTGTGTTATCCCAGGTCCCGAAGGATGTAACCTGTTTATTTATCACCTGCCCCAGGAGTTCGGAGATGCGGAGCTCATGCAGATGTTTTTGCCTTTTGGCAATGTCATCTCTGCCAAAGTCTTTGTTGATCGTGCCACGAACCAAAGTAAATGCTTTGGTAAGTACCAGAGAACCTGTTCTCATCTTTCCTTCCAGGAGTTTTGCAGCATTGGCTCCTTTGGATAGTTGGGTCTCCTGTTGCATTTCACACAAAAGAGCATTTTGATGCATAGTGATGCTAGGCTTCATTAAGGAGCCAATTAAGCCAATCAGTGGCCAGGTTATAAGCAAATCTGAGCTATTTGGGAAACACATGGGACATTTCTTCAGTCCCACTCCAGTTACACACACAGCAATCCCCATATGAGCACTTTCTTCCTGAACTGATGGCAGACTAGACCCTGCATCGCCTCTGCAGTCACATAATTATTGATATGTCCAATCCGTTACATAAATAAGCTGGAACCGTGTCTGAAAGGACTGACCACTCAAGGAACCAACAACACTCCTAGGTTGACTTCTGAAGGAGGTGGCACAGAATGGTACTCCGTACACCAGGATGTGAGATGGTATGTTAGTGCATTCCATTTGGACAGGAGGTTACCTGGTTAAGGAGGCTGCTTGCACAGGTCTCACTGTGTTCCAGAGGCTGAGATGTTCTCTTTAGAAATGGATAAAAGTTGATTTCTGCAACATGAAATATACCCAAATCCCCAGGGTTTTGTGGCAAAGTTCCAGCAAAGTGAAACTGGTGGAATGTTATGTCCAGCAGGGCTGGCTTCAGCGTTTTTGCCTCCCCAAGCGGCAAAAAAAAAAAAAAAGCCGCGGTCGGTGACACTTCAGCAGCAGCTCTAACCGCCACTGCTTCATTCTTCAGCAGCAATTCAGCGGCAAGTCCTTCCCTTTGAAAGAGACTGAGGGACCTGCTGCCAAATTGCCGCCGAAGAGCCGGGTGTGCCACCCTTCTCCATTGACTGCCCCAAGCACCTGCTTGCTGCGCTGGTGCCTGGAGCCGGCCCTGGTGTCCGGGGTTTCCTTCCTTTCATTCATAAGAACATAATTAGGGCCATACTGGGTCAGACCAAAGGTCCATCTCACCCAGTATCCTGTCTTCTGATAGTGGCCAATGCCAGGTGCCCCAGAGTTAATGAACAGAACAGATAATCATCAAGTGATTCATCCCCTGTCACCCATTCCCAGCTTCTGGCAAACAGAGGCTAGGGACACCATTCCTGCCCATCTTGGCTAATAGCCATTGATGGACCTGTCCTCCATGAATTTATCTAGTCCTTTCTTAAACCCTGTTATAGTCTTGGCCTTCACAACATCCTCTGGCAAGGAGTTCCACAGGTTGACTGTACATTGTGTGAAAAAATATTTCCTTTTGTTTGTTTTAAACCTGCTGCCTATTAATTTCATTTGGTGACCTTTAGTTCTTGTGTTATGAGAAGGAATAAATAACACTTCCTTATTTATTTTCTCCACACCAGTCATGATTTTATAGACCTGTATCATATCCGCCCCCCTTAGTCATCTCTTTTCCAAGCTGAAAAGTCCCAGTCTTATTAATCTCTATATGGAGGCCGTTCCATACCCCTAATCATTTTTGTTTCCCTTTTCTGATCCTTCTCCAATTCCAATATATATATTTTTGAGATGGGGCCACCACATCTGCACACAGTATTCAAGATGTGGGCATAGCATGGATTTATATATAAGCAACATGATATTTTCTGTCCTATTATCTATCCCTCTCTTAATTATTCCCAGCATTCTGTTAGCTTTTTTTTGACTGCCACTGCACATTGAGTGGATGTTTTCAGAGAACTATCCACAATGACTCCAAGTTCTCTTGAGTGGTAACAGCTAATTTAGACCCCATCATTTTATATGTATAGTTGGGGTTATGCTTTCCAATGTGCATTACTTTGCATTTATCAACATTAAATTTGAACTGGGTGCCCAGTCACCCACTTTTGAGAGATCCTTTTGTAGCTCTTTGCAGTCTGCCTGGATCTTAACTATCTTTAGTAATTTTGTATCATCTGCAAATTTGCCACCTCGCTGTTTACCCCTTTTTCTAAATCATTTATGAATATATTGAATAGTACTGGGCCCAGAACAGACCCCTGGGGGACACCACTATTTACCTCTCTCCGTTCTGAAAACTGGCCATTTATTCCTCCCCTTTGTTTCCTATCTTTTAACCAGTTACCAATCCATGAGAAGATCTTCCCTCTTATCCCATGACAGCTTACTTTGCTTAAGAGCCTTTGGTGAGGGACCTTGTCAAAGGCTTTCTGAAAATCTAAGTACACTATAATCAATTGGATCCCCCTCGTCCACATGCTTGTTGACCCCCTCAAAAGAATTCTAGTAGATTGGTGAGGCATGATTTCTCTTTTTCAAAAATCATGTTGACTCTTCCCCAACAAATGATGTTCATCTGTGTGTCTGACAATTTTGTTCTTTACAAGTACTGAAGTCAGGCTTGCCAACCTCTAATTGTCGGGATCACCTCTGGAGCCCTTTTTTAAAAATTGACGTCACATTAGCTATCCTCCAGTCATTTGGAACAGAAGCTGATTTAAATGATAGGTTACAGACTACAGTTAGTACTTCTGAATTTCACATTTGAGTTCCTTCAGAACTCTTGGGCAAATACCATCTGGTCCTGGTGGTTATTACTGTTTAGTTTATCAGTTTGTTCCAAAACCTCCTCTAATGACAACTCAGTCTGGGACAGTTCCTCAGATTTGTCACCTAAAAAGAATGGCTCAGGTTTGGGAATCTCCCTCACATCCTCAGCCGTAAAGACCAGTGCAAAGAATTCATTTAGTTTAACCACAATGGCTTTATCATCCTTGAGTGCTCCTTTAGCACCTTGATCATCCAGTAGCCCCACTGGTTGTTTAGCAGGCTTCTTGCTTCTGATGTACTTAAAAAAAATAATAATAATTGTGCTATTACTTTAAGTCTTTGGCTAGCTGTTCTTCAAATTCTTTTTTGGCCTTCCTAATTATATTTTTAGAGTTCGTTTGCAAGAGTTTATGCTCCTTTCTATTTTCCTCACCAGGATTTAACTTCCACTTTTTAAAGGATGCCTTTTTGTCCCTCACTGCTGCTTTTACTTTGTTGTTTAGCCACAGGGACACTTTTTTGGTTCTCTTACTATGTTTTTTTCATTTGGGACATACATTTAAATTGAGCCTCTATTATGGTGTCTTTAAAAAGTTTCCATGCAGCTTGCAGGGATTTCAGTTTTGGTGCTGTACCTTTTAATTTCTGTTTAACTAACGTCCTCATTTTTATGTAGTTCTCCTTTCTGAAATTAAATACTACAGTGTTGGGCTGCTGTGGTGTTTTCCCCGCCTCAGGGATGTTACAGTTAATTATATTATGGTTAAGGCTCTGTGTTTGTCACAGAGGTCATGGAAGCCACGGATTCCGTGACTTTCCATAACCTCTGTGACTTCTGCAGTGGCCTGTGTGGTTGGCCCAGCTGCTGCCTGAGCAGCTCAGGCAGCCCCTGGGCCAGTCACACCGGCTGCTGCTGGGGCAGTCTTGGGCCCCACCGCCCCCCAGCAGCAGGAGTTTGGGTGGTGGGGCACTCAAGGCTGAGGATTAGGGTGCGGGGCAGTGCTTATTGGGGTGGAGCTCCCTGGAAGGGTGACAACAACTCCCCGGCCCACAGATACCTCCCCTGCAGCTCCCATTGGCCACAGTTCCCAACCAATGGGAGGGTGCCCTGAGTGCTGGGGGAGCGGCCCCAGGAGCACCGTGGGTACTCAGGGGAGGGGGCGCTTGGGACAGAGCAGAGGCAGCACGTGAAGCTAGGAGCTGGAGGTCGCCACTTCCCAGGAGCCGGGTAGGGAACCTGCCCCAGGCCCACCAACCCTCCTCCCCACCCAGCAGCTGTGACACCCCCTACCCGGGCCACAACCTCCCCATGAACACCCATGGCACCCCTGGGGCTGGCCCCCCCAGGATTCCCTGGGACACACCCAAGCACCTGTGGTGCCTCCGGAGCTGCTTACCCCTCTTCCCCCCAAGTTTTAGTCAGGTATATAGTAAAAGTCATGGACAGGTCACGGACTGTGAATTTGTGTTTATTGCCCGTGACCTGTCCTTGACTTTTACTAAAAATACCCATGACTAAAACATGTCCTTACTTATGGTCATGATTACCAAGTGTTCCAGCTACATTCACCAGATCCTGTGCTCCACTTCGGACTAAATGAAGAATTGCCTCTTCTCTTGTCGGTTCCAGGCCTAGTTGCTGCAAGAATGTCATTTAAGGTGTCAGTCACATCCTGACTTGACATGTACCCAGTCAATATGAGGATAGTTGAAATCCTTCATTATAATTGAGTTTTTTGTTTTTATAGCCTCTCTAATCTCCCTGAGCATTTCACAGTCACTATCACCATCCTGGTCAGGTGGTTGGTAATATATCCCTACTGCTATAGTCTTAATTTTAGAGCATGGAATTTATCCATAGAGATTCAATGGTACAGTTTGATTCATGTAAGATTTTTACTTCATTTGACTCTGTGCTTTCTTTCACATATAGTGCCACTCCCCCCAGCTCCGCAGCATAGCCTGTTCTGTCTTTCCGATATATTTTGTATCCTGGTATTACTGTGACCCATTGATTATCCTCATTCCACCAAGTTTCTGGGATGCCTATTATATCAATATCCTCATTTAATATGAGGCACTCTAGTTCATCCATCTTATTATTTAGACTTCTAGCATTTGTAATTGAATGGGACTCTTTTTCATTTGATTGTTTCTCATCAGATCCTACCTGTATTTTATCATCTTCCATCCTCTCCTCCTAACTAGGACATAGTGAATCTCCATTAATAGATCTTCCCTTAAAGGATGTCTCTGTCCGAATCATATGCTCCTGCGTACCTGTCGGCTTTCCGCCTCTTCCCTCCCCCTCACGCGCTCCAGTTTCCAAGAAAACAACATGTGCCAGGCAGGGATTTTGTTATTACTACCAGGAGTACAAGATTTCAAAACAAGCCATGACTCCTGCCACCTTCTTTTGTCTGTGAGCTGAGTGCTGAGCAGGAGTGGGTGGGGGAATGGGATGGCCACACGTGAACAAACCTCCAGGAGAGCTGCAGAGTGAAGTGCTGAGATGCCTGGGCAGCTAGAAGATTCCCAGCCTCTCGCTACTTACTCCATTTCCACGACCTCTTCCCTTTTCACTGGGGCTTCCTAGTGCAAGCTGGTATGACAAACACCTACCCTAAGTTCATTTGATGTCACTCATCCGTACTTTGATTAAACCTATGTGGCCCCCATGACCCTAGGGGTGCCTTGAATTTTTTCATCTACTTAGCCTTACAACATCTTGCAAGATAGATAAGAGCTATCATTTCCATTTCACAGAGGGCGCACTGAGTCACAGACTAAGTGACATGCCCAAGGTCACAAACAGAGTCTGTGGCAGAGTCCCTGTCATTTGAGTACTGTGCTAGTACCCTAGCCACTGGACTAACCTGTCTCTCTGGCTGGCCCAGTCCCGTGTGCCGAGTTTGCTCACATGAATACAGGCCTTTTGATTTATGGCTGCCTTCAATAGCCATAAAATAACTGGGCTTGAGCTTCAGCTAGTGTAAATTGTTCTAGCTCCATGGACCTCAATGAAACCACACTTCTGCAGGCCAGCTGAACAGCTGGCCTAAGGTATATATGATCGCTCTATATCTGACCTCTCGGTCATCATTTTCAAAGGAAACCTGCACAACACCTTCAAAAGACCAGCCTGGGAGCTTAAATTCATAACACTGCTAGACACTAAAGATCATGGACTGTACAGAGACACTGGAACCATGGATTATTACAACAAAATCCACTAACAACCCCCACAAACTGACTTTTTCTCCCTCCCTTCTACCCTACTATTACTGCACAGAAACTTGCTATGACTGCAGGGGTGTTAACAGACTCCTTCATCTTGAATGGTCCCTTGAAATATGGGTTAATGACTTATTCTAAACAATCCGTTCCTTGTGTTTTGCTGTGACTCTGAGTACATTCCGTAGACCTGAAGAAGAGCTCTGTGTGCTTGAAAGCTTGTCTCAGGCCTTGTCTACACTAGCAAGTTTCTGTGCAGTAAAGCAGCTTTCTGCACTATAACTCCCAAGGTGTACACACTGCCAAGCCAATTAGTGCACAGGAACTGCGGCGTTGCGGCGCTGTAAAAAAACCACCCCAACAAGAAGCATACAGCTTTCTGCGCCGGGGCTACGGCACTGCGGTGCTAGTGTAGACACCGTGGCGATTACAGCGCTGCGATTGGCCTCCGGGAGGTGTCCCGCAGTGCCTGTTCTCACCTCTCCGGTCATAGGATTGAACTCCCCTGCCCTGCCCTCAGGTGACCAACCATCATCCCCACCCCATACATTCCTTTGCAAATTTGAAAGTCCCCTTCCTGCTTGCTTGGTGATGCGTACAGTGGTCTCAGCACATCTTTCCAGGTGGCCATGCCTGCTTCACGCACCAGGCGATCCCCCACTTGGAGCAATGCTGAGCTGCTGGACCTCATCAGCATTTGGGGAGAGGAGGCTGTCCAGTCCCAGCTGCACTCCAGCAGTAGGAATTATGATATCTATGGGCAGGTTTCACAATGCATGACAGAAAGGGGCCATGACTGGGACACATTGCAATGTAGGGTAAACATGAAGTAGTTGTGGAACACCTACCATAAGGCACAGGAGGCAAACCACTGCTCTGGAGGTGCACCCATGAGCTGCCAGTTCTACAAAGAGCTCAACGCAGTACTCAGTGGTGACCTCACCTCCACTGCAAAGATCACTGTGGATACTTTGGTGGCTTGCGTGCCAGTCAAGAATGGACCGAACCAGAAGGAGGAAATCTTGGATGAAGATGTGGAGAGGAAGGGGGACCAAGAGGCAGAGGATGACTCAGATATCAGAGATGCATGGAGCCAGGAGCTCTTTTCTACCCAGGAGGAAGCTAGCCAGTCACAGCTGTCAGATCTTGGCGAAGTGCAAACAGGAGAGTAGGCCCCTGGTAAGTGGATCTGATTTGGGGAATTGCTGAAATGAGTTGTTGGGGGCAGGAGGGTTGTAGAAAGCAGGCTTGTCTCCCACCGCATGCCTAGTCTGAGTGTCGGAACAGGCTTTTGATTGACTCCCTCACTTCATGGGAAACTCCCTCAGAGATCTCCAGGAAACTCTTGTGGAGATACTGGGTAATCTGCAGCCACAGGTTCTTCAGCACAGCTGCTTTGTTTCTTGCCCCATTAAGAGTAATTTTGCCATGCCACTATGCCATCACGAGGCAGGGGGGAAAGAGATCATTGCTGCACACAGGCGAGCTGCATATGAGCCAGGGTGGAAGCTCCAGTCTTGGAGAAGACCCTCCCTTGATTCCCTCCTCACCCTCAGCAGCGAGATATCTTCCATAATGATCACATCCTGTGGAAAGTGTGGGAACAGGGATGATTATCCGGTCCCCACTCATGTCCTTGTGCTGCAGGGCTGGGGCGAGCTCATCACACAGTCCCATGAATGTGACTTTCCTCATCCAAAAGTTCTGCAGCCATTGCTCGTCATCCCAGACATGCATCACGATGTGATCCCACCACTCGGTGGTTGTGTCCCGAGCCAAAAAGGGTCGTCAGCACCTCCGTGAATGCCACAAGCAATCTCATGTTGTAGCTACTACGCGTGGTGAGATCAATATCGCACTCCTCTTGCCTTCGTGATGTGTTGGTCAGAGCAAGCAGCATACTGATCAACAGTTCGGGATCCATTCCTGCAGACAGAAGAGGCAGGGCACACAGTACACAAACCATTGAAAGATGACGCCAAATGCAGACGGAAGCACAGGGATTGCTGGGATGCAAAGCAATGCATCACGGGGCATTGGGACAGGATCCAGCATGCCTCGTGACCCCCTCCACCTTCCTACAACTCTTAGCAGCAGAAGAGAAAGAGGTGTTCTGTGGGATAGCTACCCAGAGTGCACCGCTCTGAATACCACTGCAGGTGCCACAAATGTGAACACGCTAGTGCGCAGGCAGCTGACAGTATGAACACACAACAGCGGTTTCCCTTCAATGCTCTCTGAGTGGTGCTGTAGCTCCCGATGCTGTAACTCTGCCAGTGTAGACATTCTCTCTCTCTAGCAGATGTTGGTCCAATAAAAGATATTACCTCACCCGACCTTGTCTCTGTAATATCCTGGGACCAGCATGGCTGCAACTACACTGCATACAATCATGAGCGTGATGCACAGGTAACAGACAATGTTGGGAGGCATTAGTGCCATGCAGTGTAACCTTCACCATCCCTCTAGGGCAGTGTGATCAACAGTGCATTGGAAGAGGGTATTGGAGAGGCAGGACGGCTCCTAGTGGTTAATCTGGGGGTAAAAGTCACCTGTCCCAAGTTGGTTTCCTAGTACAAGGAGTCATGCTGGACACTTGGCTCCTGCTGCTTTGGGTGCGGGAGGCTGGTAGGTATCAAGCAATGTAATAGTCGTAGTTGGGAAGCATTGTGCAAACGTGTATTAATCCTCCATGCATGCTAAGAAGAAAGTGGAAATATTATCATCATTGCTACCTCCCTTTTCTCCTCTCCTTTCTGCCACCCCTTCCCCACTCACGCCTCTGCACTCACGCACATGCCTGCAAACTCATACACAGGCAAACACATGCTTGTGTTTGGAAGCTGTCACACTACTCTCTGCACCCACAGTCTCTTACGCTCCTGCACATTCATGCATCATATTCACAGTCATGCTCCATACACAGATCCACACACTCACCCTTGCCCACATACTGTCAGTAAAACTTATAAATGCCTCAGCTGTGTTGGCTAAAGTTGAACAGGAAACTGGAGGGGAAGGAAGGTGATAATATATAATATACATAATATATAGTCTGGGAGTCTTCCAATTCCACTGTTCCTCCAGAGGGTTTCCAGTTTAGAGTCCCAGCACATTTCTCACCATAGCTCATCTACAAAGCTTGTCCAGATATATTAATTACACACAGTTTCTGGCGAGAACACTAGTAGCAACAATGTCTTTTTGTCTTTCCCTGGCATTTCTAGCACATCAGGTATCTGGAACTGTGCAACTGATTCAGTGATAATGAACCCTTTTATTGTTGGGTTAAAATGTGCAAAGCATGTCTTTTAAGATGTAGCACTGCATTCATTTCAATGTAAGGCTTCCCAGAAGAACTCACTATAACAGCTTGGAATAGTTACACGCTGGAGAAGGTAAGAAAAGTCATTATGGAGCGTGGTGTGTTGGGCTCCCAAATTGCAGCCATGTCGCAATGGGTTAAGTCTCACACTTCCTTGCCAGTGCAGAATTCACTTGTTCTCTTTGTGACTAGAGCTTTTAGCATCATGCTGGTTCACATACCCCACTCCTTACAGTTCTTTCCCAGCCAGGGCCCCAGCAGGAAATTGCATTGCGATAACTGAAAATGGTGTCAGCTCTTTGGGGCAGAGACCGTAGTTATGTTCAGTGTTTCCATAGCTTCTGGTCTACACCTGAGGCGCCTGTGCACTACCTCTCTGTCTCACATTTTAAACAGCTGCTCTTAAAGAAACAGGTATTTTCTCCAGATACCATCCTCTGGGGTTCTTGCTCCATCAGAACCTCAGGTCATCATTTGGGCTCATGTTTGTCTAGTGCTTTGAGGAACCCCACCTCATGCTCCAAAGCACCTCTAGGGTTTGGTGCCTCAGCACCTCACTACTGGCACCTAGTGCCCTGGCACCTGGGCTTTGTTAATGACCCAGCGCCTGGCTTGGTGTTTCACTGCATGTGTTATGGTAGGTGGTTCCTGCCCGGGCACCAGATACATCTAGTCTTCGGAGCCCATCTCGGTGGTTCCCTTGACCCACCTTAGCAGCCACATTGGTGTCTCAGGTAATATCACGTCAGGGCCTCACCATTCTCCTCAGCACTCTGACCCCTTCCTGCAGGATTTCCCTTTGGGGCCCTGGAAACGGGGCTCTTTGCCACTCACCTGAAAAAACAAAACAGCACCTGAGCTGTTGCTCCTGGCACCAATCAAAGAGTGCATTAGCAGGGCACTGCGCCAGCCACTGGGCCCCTCCAGGAGATCTCTTAGAATGTAGCCTAAGGCTTCCTGGCTGCTGGGATACCCTCTGGCAGCAGGAAAGGGTGGGAAGAAACTGTGAAGTGTTGCAGTTAGGCCCAGCAGCCCCTTTACTTGCCCTGTCTCACTTCCTCCCTCCCCTGGGTATCTGACTGAAAGCTGGAGCCCATCCAGGTGCCTCTGGCAGCTATCTCACTTGCTCGCTCATTAGTGGAAGGTTGGCCAGGGTCTCTGCAGCCCCTGGTGTCAGGTTCATGCAGGGCTTGACACTTTTGAGTTCCCCCTCTCCCACAATTAAATAGTCTTGTGAGACACCAGATATTAATGTGATCTCAGCAGAGCTGTCCCAAGTTCCTGTGAAGTTCTGTGCTTCACATGGAAAGTCATGTGGTATCACTGGTAACAGGGGCTTCAGCGCCCCTCATGGGTGTGCTTCAGGCACTACTGACTGATCCACCTGACCCCCCTTTTGAAAACATAGGCACCCTTTGTTCCATGGGCCTCTGAACTTAATTGTGGGTGTCCTGGTCAGGACGATCCTGAGGGCTGCAATCCAGCCTTGGAGACTACGACTCCCAAAATGTTAGAGGAAGAGACAGACTTCCACTTCCAAGGGTGAGGCCTTGAAGCCTCGGTTTTGGATGCAGAGGCACATGCGTTTTGTGGGGAGCTGAGGCTGTGTTACTGGACACCTGGCCAGGAATGGCAGATTGCTTTATGGAGCTCTAGCCCAGCTGGGAGCTGCTGCTGAGAAACTTCCGGGGCTTGGACCAAACAAGGAGCCAGGCAGGCTATTGCTGGCAGGGGTGTTGGAACAATTTGTACAGTGGAGGTGCTATGAGCCATTGAACCAAACTGTAAACCCTGTATATAATGGAAACCACTTTAAGTTAGGGGGTGCTGCAGCACCACCCTCACCCCTAGTTCCAGCACCTATGATCGCTGGGCATCAGTGGAGCCAGGGTAGAGACTGCTGTGGTGCCCAGAGCTGCCTGAGGCTGGCTTGCAGTGACAGCAGTGGGAGGAACCATAGCCTTGTTTGTTGGGGCAGTGCCTGAAGGGGAAGGGGGACAGCAAAGAGACTTCAGTGTGAGAAGAGACTAAATAATCTTATTGGCTGAACAGAATCCAGGTTACTTATCTCTGGTTCTAACAGCGCCCATCCTCAGGGGCTGTGCTGCTTGGAATGACCCCAGGTAAATTCACTTCGCCCCATGTTGCCTTGGCTGGACTGCCTTACTGGATCCACAGAGCTTTCCAGGCCCCGGCTTCAAGATCTTTAAATGCGCCCACGCAAGGGTCTGGAACTCTGAAATTAAGAGGAGTGCCCCACTCTGGGATGGGGTAACTGGTGGCAGTGTACTGACTTAAAGTGATTGTGACATTTTAATTATTCTCAATCTGTTACAGCGTGTTTTTCTAAATTGTGCAGTGAAGGGGTGCTAAGTCCAGTCCAAGCGGGTATTATTTGCAGAGAGGGTATAACTAATACTTTTGGGTTAGCCCCATTGTCTACATTAGCTCAGGTTTATTCCTGGAGGCTTCCTAGGCACCCCAGTGGGTGTGTGCAGGGCCCAGCCAGGATTAATTTTGTTACAAGTAAAAGGACTGCAGTAGAGGAGTGGATCGAGGATTCCTACCTCTCCACCATCATCACTGAGATGCTCAGGATCTCCATCACTGTTGACAGCATCAGGCACACAGGGGGGTGTTGCTTGCTCCTGATAACCTAGGGAGAAAAGGAGGGGTTACATTTTGGAGGCACCATTGGGATCCTTCTGCCACCCTGAAATTCTGCAGCAAGAAACCTTTTATATCTATTTTATGCTATTATACTTCTGATTATTTTCCTGAACCCTACTGGACTTTAAAGAACTTTATTTCTTCAATGAACTTTATAATCTCCTCCATCACAGTAAGCTAATGTCCTGGTGTAGAGATTAGCATGCCACCCAGTCAAGCCCTTATCCTGGGTAAGGTCACACTGTCTGTTAGGTGTTGGGAACTGTGAAAATCTTTGGGAAGACCATGATTTTTACGGTTGCTGAGGTGACTCTAACACCTAGACTGTGGCTGTATTGGTGAGAGCGGCTGCTGACTTGGACCCACTGTATGTACTCTAGGAAGTTGGGATTGTGAGTGAAATTGACCCCTGGCCTGTGTTTCTGTCTGGGAGTGCCCAAAAGAGGAGACTATACCAACTAGGACTGCTGATTTTGCAGCTAAAGTGAAGGCTTTGCTGGAAGATGTGATGGCCATCGTTAAACCAGCATCTGTTATGAATGTGTATCTGATAACTGCACTAGGATAATTGGTGGAAGGCTGTACTCAGTCACCCTGTGAGGGAGTTGGGTACTGTAAGATGAGTTTCCTCTCCGGTTAAAAGCTACTCCTGCTGGAGAGGATTACTTTGAATCCTAAATGGGCCAAGCTACCCAGATGATGGAGGAATGCAAATTTCATGCTTTAATCTGATCCTGCTTAATATGTCGGGAACTTTAAATCCCTAACAGAAATCTAGATGGAGCTTGCACGTTAGCCATATTGTGCATGCTTAAAGCTGTATGCAAAATGAGGTCACAGGGTATTCTCCATATTTTGTAATGTTAAGACGAGAAGCTTGATTACCGATGAACTTCTTTTTTTGGGGGGGGGTCTCAGCAGCTGGGTCCTCCCACCCATCTTATCTTCAGTACATGGCTACATTAAAAAGAGACTTGCATGCTGTTTATTCGCTTGCTCAGGCCATAGACGATAAGATGAACCAAGGTAATAAAGACCATTATGATAAGAAGGTGCAATACTATGATCTGCAAGTGGGTGATCAAGTTCTTATCAGGAATCTTGGGCTCCCAGGAAAACATAACCTTGCATACTGTTGGGGTTCGCAGCGCTCCATTTTGGAAAGTCAAATATCTGCGCTATCTTTCTCCCAACTAAAGCTTGAAAAGAATGGCAGCCCATTAAAGATCTTGGATCAAAACCATTTACTTCCTCTGGAGCAATGTGAGAATGGATACTCCACTGATTACTGAGCCAACCCCTGTACCCTAAGCATCGTGCCAGAGGAGACCCTGACACGGTTACCCTAGTGGCTATGTTTGGTTCCCCATTGGTGACTGATTCTAAGGAGGTTTACACTGACTATATATCTATGTATCCTGGACCGCAGATGTTCCTCCTGAGTCTGTTGTATTGTTACTTGAACCACACCAACCTGAAGGTTTAGCTGAAAAACCTCCTTTAAGTCGCCAGGTTTCCCTGTTTTTACCTCCAAGAGATGTTTCCAGGGAAGGCTCAGACCCTCTCAGTAGCCTACTTGGCTCTTTTGGTGTAGACAGGGATCCTGTTACAGATAATTCCTCTCTTCCCAGTAGTAATCCTGTGCAGAATGCAGAGCCTAATAAAGTGTTGTTGACTCCTCCTGCTGAAGAAGAGCTCATGCAGCCCTTAAGGATGTCCCTGCGAGAGATCAGACCCCCTCTGCAATTAACGTATGATGCAGCTGGAGTTGCCCGTGAGGTGTCCAGACCTACTGTGCATCATGGTGTGGCTCTGTCCTCTGGCTCTAAAACACCTATTGAGTCCAAAAGGGAGATGGAGCCTCTAAAGATGGGGACAAGTGTTTATTGGGGCAATGTTCCCCTCAGGTTCGGTGCTTAAATTGTGCCTATTCTAGTGGGCTTGTACTTTGCCCGGCATTGAATGTTACCCCCAGGGATTAAGAATGTAAGTATTATCTTTGTGTTGTTTTCTTTCTTATTATAGTTCCTTAATAGGGATATTAAGGGTTTTTCTGGTGGGGAGTCTCCCCTCCCTCAGAGCTGGGGGGCTCCCTTTGCAGGGGGTGTTGATTTTGCACTTTTATTTTATTTTGTCGTGTGAGGTGTGATTGGTTAGCGTGTTCCTTTGGGAGCTTCACCTCCTGCACAATCAGCCCTGACCACTTCCTCCAAAGGCAGCATTTCAGCTCAGCAGGAGGGCATGTGACAGATAATAGGAGCCCTGTTACCACCACTCGTAAGGATTAGAAAACCTTTCAGAGCTTGGGGAGTTGTGGCACTCTGGTGCTAGGTGATGAGACCCTGCAGTGAGATGCACAAGTTCAGGTAAGTCATTTCCCTTTCCATGCTACACTGTTGCAATGCTGGAATTTTCTCTGTTACTTATCGTGATTTAGCTCAAAAGGCGAGGTTCACAGCTGTGAAATTCCTGGAGGGGCACTTGCTTCTTGTACATGCTACCTTTAGTCTTTCCTGCACTGGATTTTCAGTGCTCTATGTGAGTAGTATGGTCTGTTTTCCTCTGGATTCTCATGTGGTTGTCAGTGTGCAGAGCTCTTTATGCTCATATAGTCCTTTATCTTGCAGGTAGGGACATCAGTTTCTCCCTCCTGTCAGTTTCTCTTTTCCATGGCTATCCTGTTTGTGAAAGGCACCAGACTAACCGCCCTGGACACTGGTATATGCCATGAATCCACAGAAGTGGGGGAGGGGGGACGTGGGCAGCAGCAGGGCAAGCTTAGGTTCACACACACGGCTCCCTTCGTCCTGCACCTTGGTAGTGTGCTTCAGGTCTGACCTGTGACTGTTATAAAAGGTACACTCACCTTGTTCTCCAACAACTATCCCAGAGCATAAGAAGCTGGGGCACTCTGCTGGCCTATTCAGTTCTCTGCTCAGCCTGCCATGAAAGGTGCCGGTTGATGCCTTTTGTGATGTTCACTGGGGAGATTGAATCTATCTCCCTTTGTAAGTATTCTCACACTTCTTATCAAACTGTCTGTACTGGGCTATCTTGATTATCACTTCAAAAGTTTTTTTTCCTTACTTAATTGGCCGCTCAGAGTTGGTTAGACAACTCCCACCTTTTCATGCTCTCTGTATGTGTATATATATCTCCTCAATATATGTTCCATTCCATGCATCCGAAGAAGTGGGCTGTAGCCCACGAAAGCTTATGCTCAAATAAATTTGTTAGTCTCTAAGGTGCCACAAGTACTCCTGTTCTTTTTGTGGATACAGACTAATACGGCTGCTACTCTGAAAACTGGGGAGATGGTACACCAGATGAGAACAACTTACGGCTGCTGTTGACCTGGGCTGCATTTGAGCCAATAGCTTATCTCCTAATCCCTCTAGCACCTATCTTGGACTTAATAATTCTTGGTACAAGTTGGTCATCAATGTTAGACTTAACCAGCATGATAGTGTGCAGCCTTGCCTCATTCTTGTGCCCACTTGATGCTCCAAAGGGGATTGCTGCTGCTCTTGCTTTTGTTGTAGTGTATGGTGTGGTTGTGGTGTATGTGAAGGTACACCTGATGGCCCTGGTTTGTTTTCTGTTTTGACTATCCACACCTACTCTTTCTTGCTGAAGACTCACATTCAGATGGTCAAACAGAACTGCCCCCCCATACCAATGTTGGCATGTCACAACACAAGCATTGCTTTCGTACATCAGCCGTCTTCAGGCAAATATCGTAGGGTGATGACATTGCATCTTCCCCAAGTGAATGTGGGACACTGGTAATGTCCTGCCAGCTTACAATCAAAATTGTTACTGCCCCACACAACTCAGCAAGCTTATTCTGAGGCTGCACTTTCAAACTGTATTCAGTTAGCTCTGACGGGATCTGCACAAATGCCACCTTGTGGCTGGAGCACTGTTTGGTGGTTAAAACAAAGGAGTGTAGGAAGGAGATGTGGGTTCTACTCCCAGCTTTGACAGTGATTTGCTGCATGACCTTGGCTGAGATACTGTCCCTCTTTCCACACACAATCCACATCGAATGACACGTATACTCACTAACTCACATTGGCATGAAGATGAGGCTTCATTCATTAGTGGTTGTGGAGCGTGTTGAGATCCTAGGCTGGAAGGTGCTGGGAAGATCATTACTGACACCGATAAGACAGGCTGTGCTGTGCTGCAATTCTCATAATGTTACCACCGCTGCTGCTGCTTCTGTCCTCCTCCTACCCCCAGCCCTGCTCCATTAACAGCTCCTGTGCTCCGTGGTGCCTCTCCCTGACGCTCAAAGGAAAGGAGGAAAGCATTGCAGAGTTGCCACCTGCCATCCGTGGATAGGAAAGTATCCATTCCCTCAATGTGCTCCCTTTCCAGGATGTGAAAATGGTATGTTCAATTAAAATGCCCTTCTGCTGGGACTGGCTGCCAGTTCCCAGGAGATGCAGGTACAAATGGAGCTGCCATGCACACTGGAACTCTGAGGTTATTATTGCACTTTACTTTTTTATTGCAGCAGATGTTAGCAAGAAGATACAACAATAGGTGACAGGAGAAGCCTTTCAAATATACAATACCACCACATCAGCCTCTTGTGAGTAAGGTTGACACTTCAGGCAGTTGTAGGCACCATGTGCTGTATCTCAGATTTCCTGGATTTAGCTGAGGTCTTCTGCCAGCCAAGTAGAGAATTGGGGGGATGCTTTGGGGGGACTCTTTTAAGTGCTGGAGCAGTTGGTGGTTGTTTTGGAGAATGTACTCTTGGTGAAAGCCTGGGTGTCTTTAATGTGGATGCTTGGGTTGATGTCAAGCATGGCGAAGCCCAGCAAAGATTGGAACTGGTTAAGTGAACATGCAGGAAGGGCAGTGTTAGCAAAGGGCAAACTTCAACAGAGTCCAGAGCAGAGATTAGGACAAAATTAATTTCCAGGAGCCAGATTCTTCACTGCTTTGTACCCTGTGATGTCATTTGTTCCTTTGCAAAGTGATTGCAAAATGCTGCAGAATCTAAGTGGCAGCACTGTACACTCGCTTTGCTCAGCTGTAAATGACAACGCAGGGTGCAAGGCAGAGAAACAGGTCCCAGATCTCCAGTTCTCTGAAAATTCAGAGATTTAAATCTCCTGAGTTTTGTTGAGACCACTATAAAAATAGAAGCCATTTACAAAATTCATACACAGATTTGAATTCCAAATCCTCCCATAATTTGGGGTTAGATGATTGGTGCCTACCCATACTGGGTGGGCACCAGCTAAACGGGAGGACATGTGACCTCCCCAGGTGTCTCCTCCCTGCCCTGCCCCCAGCCCGGGTCCCCTGCACTCTCCCCACCCCATGTTACCTGTGGGGGTAGAGGGGACTCTATCCTCCCGCTGCACTGGCTCCCCCTCCCCCTGGCACGTTCAGCTGCTCTCCTGGGCAGCTAGGTCTGGCCCAATGCAGCACAGCAGCTGCCTGAGAGAGCATCTGGCTGCAACGGTGGCAGGCTGCTCCCCCATGCTGGCTTGTCTTCAGGGACAGGGGCCGAGTGAGCCGGAGCCCACCTTCCCCATGTGCAGCAGCAGCTACCTGGGAGAGAGGCTCGCTAGGGAGGAGTGGCAGTGGCTCGCTCTGGCTTCGGGAGATAGGGGCTGACTCCAAGCATGCTGGGCAGGGAGGGTACTCCAGCTTGCTCTTGGTCTTTGTCCCATAAGCCAAGCCTGGGTGGGAGGCAGCGCGCCACCACTGCAGCCAGATGTTCTCCCAGGCAACTGCTGGGTTGCACCAGGCAGTTCATCTAAGCCCTTAAAAGTTCAGATGAATCATCACTAAACTTTTCAACTCTCTGCAGAAGTTGTAAATTTGGGCTAATAGTCTTGGGAGAAGGTGCTTTTCCTGTGCTGTATTTTCTGCTATTAGTAGAGCCTGTGCCGTATCTCCTGCAGAATGGTGGTTCTTTAGGTTCTAGCCTCAAAGCTGGAGATACAGAGGCAGCACTCACACAAATTGGGTGCGGGAAAAAAGTTCTCATGCCACCAAGGTTCAAGGTTTCCCATTCAATGGCAGGTGTGGGGAAAGGTTTGGCAGGGTGCCATGTTTATTATATTATATCCAAAGCAGCCCAAGCATCCTTTGTGACAGAAGCATAAACCTCTTGGCTTTAAAAGTGAGTTGTTTTCCTCTTTAATGGCTACATCTTTCCATTCTGTAACAGCAGTAGGGTAAGGGAAAGCATGTGGCTTTTGCTTTAAAAGGCTTTCCTTTGATCCCTTCTACAAGCCTGTTCTCTTTGGGGAGTGACTTATTTCATAATTAGCCTCGGAATATAGGATACTGTAGGAGTGGAGGGCTGCACTGGGAGCAAGGGGCAGACATAGCTTCTCAGAATCTCCTGATTTCTGGCAGAACTGTCACCAAGACTGGCCCTTGTTCAAAATGGCTGCTGTCTGCCATTACTTTAAAATGGACTGAAGCCACACGAGGCCTACAGTCAAAATAGAGGCCATTTCCTTACAACTTTTCCATGTGGAAGTGAGTGTGCCCCTAGTAAAGATGGGCTGGCACTTCCCATTGGAAGGTGGCTTCCACCCTTAACACAGTTCCAAAATCAGGAGTCAGAAAGTATGAATTTAAATCTCATGATTTTGGGGGGATCTGGTTATTGAATGCGGAGGCTGTGGTCACAATATTCCCAGCATCACCTCTCCCTCCCCTGCACCAGAGCCTTCTAGGTAATCCCATTGCACTTGGCCAGCAGTTACAGTTGGATGCTTGGAGTGAACTTGTGGTGATGAGTGGAGAGGGTCTCTGGTGCTTTTGGTGATGAATTGTGTCCTTCCTTCTCCGTCCCCCCTCTCACCCCTCCCCTCACCCCCAGGTTTCGTCAGTTTTGACAATCCAACTAGTGCTCAGGCAGCCATTCAGGCCATGAACGGCTTCCAGATCGGCATGAAGAGGCTAAAGGTCCAACTAAAGCGGCCAAAAGATGCCAACAGACCCTACTGACCCCTGCTCACCCTGGCCCTGCAAACAGGTAAGGCATTGGCAGACCAGACTGCCCCAACTGTGGTACAAGCAGGAGAGTGTGGGAGTAGGGTGGTGTTTTCACCAAATCATCTGTGCTTGCTGCCAGGAAGCCAGGGGGCAGTATGGCATCTCCTGTTGTTTCATTCATGACAGAATGATGCTGACTTCTGTTGATCTGTGCACCGCTGCCATTTGTTGGAGAGTGTTGGACCTTTGACTTAGCTATCAAAGCTGCTCCTTTAGCTCTGCCTTATTCTTTCGGACCTGGTAGCCCTGAGTTTGAATCAGTGTGGTCCAGTGGCTAGAGCGCCAGATAAGGACTCACTCCCAGATCTGCTTCTGACTGGCTGGGCGACCTGGGGGCAAGTCACTGTCCCTCTCTGGGCTTCAGTTTCCCCATCTGAAAAATAGCGATAATGATGTTTGCCATCTTTTTAAAGTACTTTGAGATCACTTAGTGCTAGATATTGTTATTATTGTTGCTTCCTTTCGAGTTGGTGTCTTGTGTGTATCATATGCAGCCACAAACCATTGCAAAGTCCCTGATCAGCAGGGATCCTAGAAATCCATTTACCATGGAAAAACACAGAATTTGCATTTTTACAGAGAATCTTTGGGTTTTATTCTGGGTGCCCAGCTCTGAAGGTAGAGCGGAGAGCGGTGGCTCCTGGCAAGGCACCCAGCTCTGAAGGCAGCGCTACCACCAGCAGCAGTGCACAAGTAAGGTTGACATCAGGGCCGTACTTAGGCATATACATATACACAGCTGCATAGGTCACCTGAACATTTGGGGAGCTCCTGGGTCTTAGTGTCCACCCATTCACCTCTTCCTATCCCTGTTCTGACCCTTCCTGCAGGCTCCCACCACAGCTGGCTGCTGCAGCCTGTTGTGTCTTCCTCCAGAGGGGATCTGGTACTTAAAAGTGAACAACCCTTCCAGCCTGCCAGACCTATTAGCACAACATTGAAACTGTTAAAGAGCCATTCAAGTGGTAATGAAGCCATTTAACAGGCATTTGCCAACCCCCAGGTATATACTGTCAATTTTTGAATTTACTGACAAAGGCCTTGGCTACACTTGAGAGTTACAGCACTGTTAGTGGCCTTATAGTGCTGTAACTCACTCCCCATCCACACTGGCAAGGCACATACAGCGCTGTATCTCCGTGGCTACAGCGCTGCTTGTACTCCACCTCCACGAGAGGAGTAAAGCGTATAGTGCTGCTACTGCAGCGCTGGGGCACCAGTGTAAACAGGGAATAATCTTAGTACGCTGTAACTGACCTCCGGAAGCTTCCTATTATCCTTTTAAGTGAAGATTACTCTCTTTGTTTTGTTGTGATGCCTCTCTTTATTTTGTTGTGAACTCCAGGCTCCCGAGCTGGTTATCAAAAAAACAAACACAGCTAGTGTTTGCTGTGAATGAACAGAGGCAGGCAGGGGGGCACCCTTTGGAACACCCACAGCTAGTGTTTGCTTGAAGAGAGGGAGAGGGCTTGAGGTGAGAAGCAGCGTGGGGGGGGGGTTCATTTCGGGGAGGCTGCTTATCTGGTCTGTGAGGAAAAAAACAAACAGCTGTTGTTTGCTTTCAGTGAGTGAGAGAGGGGTGGGGAAGGGGGTTGGAACTTGCAAGGCAGCTGTTGACAGAGTGTCGGCTCCAAAACTCCACTCTCTCTCTCCCCTACGCTCCCTGTCACACTCCACCCCACCCCCTTCTTTTGAAAAGCATGTTGCAGCCACTTAACGCTGGGATAGCTGCCCATAATGCACCGCTCCCAATGTCGCTGTCAATGTTGCAAATGTGGCCACGACAGTGCGCTGTCAGCTGTCAGTGTGGACAGACTGCAGCGCGTTCCCTACTCAGCTGTACGAAGACAGGTTTAACTCCCAGCTCTGTACAGCTGCAAGTGTAACCATACCCAAAAACAGATGTGCATTACTGTAATATTTACTAGAACATGTTAGTCTACAAGACCTTAGTTTAAAATGTGCTTTAAAAATATTTCATTAGTATGTTGCTGAAGATTATAAAATCACATCTCTAAAAAAACCCTTGCATAGATTTTTAGATGCACAATCTGAGTATTCATCTTTAGCCTTAAAGGCTTTGATCTTCAGACATATCATTTTTTAAATAAATCCTTCAAATGACCACCCTTATCTAAAATACACATGCGAGCCCGGGCTGCCGTCAGGCATAGGGGCACCAGTTTAATAATACTGCATAGGGCCCCTAAGGACGGCCATGTGTGGCATGGTATGCAGCTGCCACTCTCCAGCCACCCAGCTCTGGACGGCTAGGGAAACCAAAGTTCAGTTTTTCTTTTTTAATTGCGAAAAAATGCAGATTTTAATGTTTTTTATCAGAGAATTTGAGGGGTTTTATCACAGAAAACTGGGATCCCTGCTGATCGTGCACTGTTTATAGTAACACCTACCTACATGCAATAGCAGCATCAAAACTGATATCCAAAAACACATGGGGTAGTTACTCTCCTGAAGCAAGTCCCCCAAATCTAGCCAAGGGCAGTGATGCACAAGCACATGGTGTGCCAACCACAGAGAGGATTAGAAGCTATTTATTTGCTAACTGCTCAGAGTTCAGCTAGTTTTCAGAGGGATAAGCACTAGGTTTGTCCTTGACCCTACTGGACGCACACCAGATGCCTGTTCCCACCACTTATTCAGACCATTCACCTTCCAGACCGCCGAACCCTTCCCAGGTACACTAAGGGCACTTTCCAATAGAGACGGCTCAAGCTGCAGAACTGGGATCTGAATTTCAGAGAAGGGAAAGAATTGAGAGTGTTTGGATTCAGGGTGTGGGTTCAGGTCTCTCTCTGCTTTGAAAGCGTGCTGGCCTTTCCACTTCCAAAACGTCATCTGCCAGTACTTCCAGACAGAGGTCTCTAAACAGGACATTGTGATTGGGGAAAGTCAGGCCTGAACTCGGGGTATCTGAACCATATTGGATAAAATCAGATTTTCAAACTGAATCTTCCCTAAAATGCAAATGCACCAGCGCCCCTTCTCCCCACAGTATTAATCACACTACCACTTCTCCATCCAATCTCCAACCCAAATGCAACTGGACCGAAACTCCCAAGTCCTTTCACAGGTTTTAAATGCTCTGTTCAAGTTTCATTTGCTATTCCCATTTTATTTTCAGGCACATTTTGCTTCCCTGCCTCTAGCCAGGACATAGAAGCAGCAAACACTAAGCTGAAACTAGGAAACAGTAGGCGAAATCTAGTGAGAAAGCTTATTTGTGCACCATTTCTAAGCTAGCTGTGAGGCCAAGAGACTAGGTGGGTTTAAATGAGTATCCAAAATCCTGGCTCTGAAGTGATTCCTATCCTTTGGCTGATTACTGTTTTGATTGTAGATAGTAGTGACTGGAGATGTTTGTTAGTCATGAATTTGTAGCTGTCCAGGACTAGCACTGTGCTGCCCTAATCCTCGTGGGAACATGATGGTCTTTAGACAGTGACACGGGGCCTATTACTCTGCCTCTTCCAAATACTGAGGGGGATACAGCAGTTTGACCCTCTTTTAGAACTGGAGGGGAGAGGCTTCCACAGAAAATGTCAGATTCGTGGTGAAAAGTTAAAATATTTTGGCCAAAACTGAAATAATTTTATTCTGAAAGGCTGCCATAGTGCCTCATGGGTGCTGTAGTTTGGGTGTATCATACCCCCATTCTCCTCAGTTGGGCAGGCTCCCTGGTCAGACTACATCTCCCAGGATGCACTATGGTCCCCATTCTTAATTAGGAAGCAGTGTGGCCATGGTGCATCATGGGAAATAATGTCCAGCTAAGGATCATACAGGAGAATAGGTTCATGAGGTACCTGAACTACAACTCCCATGAGGCACTGCAGCAACATATCCAGACTGAAATATGGTTGGTTTTCGCTGGAAACCAAAATTATTTCAGTTTTCACTCATTTCATTTTTTTTGTTGAAAAACTGATGTTTTCCACAGGACTCAGATGCTTTTTCAAGAAAAATGAATTCTGGCAAAAACCCAAATTTCTGTCAAAAACCAGTTTTGAGATTAAAACAAATTTTGGACCAGCTCCACCCTTTCTGATTGTGTTGCCACCTGCTGCTCTGAGTGGTCAGGTGCAACTAAGCAGCCATCCTGTAGCAGTCTACATTTGCTCCCTGCTTCAAAATACATTCCCCAGAGACATGTACATTCAAATGTGACATTTGATAGGTCACCCAGAGAACAGCCAGCCGAGAAACAGACTATGCTGTTTCGAAGATAGGCTGAGATAAGATGAGGAAAGGATATCTCCTCCAGCTCCACCAGCCAAAGTGCAAGGATCACATACAGATGCACTTTGGCTGGTATGGGCATTCCGGGGAGAGGGGATTCACCAGCAGATAAAATAGTGTACACAGATTCAGCACTTACTTGCACATCTTAGAGCCTCAGGCCACGTTGCCACAAGATCATTATTCTGAAGGGATTTGGGGGAAGGATATATGGCTGAGCTTGTACAAGGAGCTGCTGGCATGTTTTCCCTCTTTGATACAACTTACACTTGAAACTAGCTCCAACCATCTAATTAGGAGGATGGAGCAGAGGGGATGGAACGCCTGATGGCAGGGTTGTACTCTAACGGTATGGCTACATTAGAAATTTCAAAGCGCTGCCCCGGCAGCGCTGTGGGAGCGCTGCCGCGGCAGCACTTTGAAGTGTGAGTGTAGTCAGAGCCGCAGCGCTGGGAGAGAGCTCTCCCAGCGCTGCTTGTAAACCACATCCCTTATGGGTGTAGCATGCAGCGCTGGCTGCCGCCCTGATTACACTGACACTTTACAGCGGTGCATCTTGCAGCGCTCAGGGGGGTGTTTTTTCACACCCCTGAGCGCGAAAGTTGCAGCGCTGTAAAGTGCCAATGTAGCCAAGCCCTAAGACAGATAGTTGTGGCATGATCCTCACCAGGAAAGGCTGGTACATGAATGAGTGAACCCCTGAGAGACTCCCCAAAATTAGCAAACAGTTGACTTGTAGATTCATGTGCACACATGTGGCTATGAGAGATATACAGGCATAATTACAAGGCTCTTCCAACACACTCACTCTCCAGGCTCTCTGAACATACACAGCTCTCTCTCTCTAGGCAAAATATTTTCAGCAAATGGTAAATTTGTCAGTGAATTTTTCAGGACTCCCGAACGATTTGCAAATTCTAGTTGAATTTGGTGAATAGTTTTGGACAGAAAAAAATGTTTTTTTCCCCAAAAAATGTCAAAACGGTTAATTTTTATTGTTTTGAAATTAAAAGTTTCAACTTTCTATTTTGAAATATTTTGTTTCTAAATTTAGCTATACTTATTCTGAAAACACAAAAAAGGGTGAAAAATACCTCAAAATTAAACACATGCACACGCTACTCCCATCGTGCACTAAGAAAGGATGTGCAACTGTAACCCACACACCTTCTGGGTGTGGTGTTCTGTCCCATTTGGTGGCATTAAGACCACTCAGAGAGTATTAAATGAGTCTGCTCTACAGCGTTAGCTAATAGCCAGCTGGCTTTTAGCTCATGTGATAGAGGCTCATGCACTAAGTTCCAGAGGTCCCTGGTTCAAACCCACCCACTGATGACCTTGGTCTGTGAGCATTACCCAGTACTCCTGCAATGATACATGCTGCTGTCATGACCAGTAATGCCCCCTCTTCTCAGTAGTCATTTGCAAGTTTAGTTGCATCTCCCAGACTTGTTCTGCCAATAAGATACAAGTCACCATCTGAGCAATGCTGCAAGGGGCTCCTGGTCCAGGCTGATTTTTGCCTGTTATGATTCTGTAGCACACTAGAAGTTTAGTGATTTTTTTTTTTTCGCTATCAAGATTTGTTCTATTATTTTACTCAGGCTAGGGATGGATCTTATGGGGTATAAGTTGGTAGGATCATGTCTCTTTCTGCTTTAGATCAGTACTGCATTTTCTTTTCTCCATTCTTCTGGTACCTTTCCAGCTTTCTGAGGGCTGTCCAAAATAATTGTCAGTGGTACAGTAAGTTTTTACCAATTGATGTCCTATGAGTCATAATGTCAGGAAGGGCTGGCTCGTCCATGTAGGGACACTCAGCCACACTGAGAGAAACAAGCCCTCAACAGATTTTGCCATATGAGGTCTTTCCTAAGTAGCATCTAAGCCAGAGGTTCTCAAGCTGTGGGTTGGGTTCCCAAATTGGGTCGTGACCCCATTTTAATAGGGTCGCCAGGGTTGGCATTAGACTGGCTGGAGCTAAGGGCTAAAGAGAGGGGCGGGGCTCGAATGGGCTCAGGCTTCAGTCCTCCCTCCTGGGGTCATATAGTAATATTTGTTGTCAGAAGGGGGTCATGACGCAATGAAGTTTGAGAACCCCTGACTAAGAAAACATGGCTAAAGACACCTGACTTCTGTGTTTGCTTGTGTAAGAAGTGAAAGTGCAACAGGAGAGTAATTAGATTGCTGAACTGAAAACTAATTACAAGCAAAGGGCTTGGTGATGCAGGGAACTATAGTCTGCCCCATCCACTCTGGAGACTTGAGAACATGAACCCAGAGGTGAAAGTAAGCCAGTACGGACCGGTACAGAGGACCAGTAAGAAAAGGAGACTGGCTGAGGGAGGGAGAAGCCTTCCCCCTGCATAAGAATAGTTTAAACTCAGCTGTTCCCTGAGTGGTTCAGCCCTCAGGGTTAGGAGTGGTTTCTGGCATCCTTGTTAATTTCACTCACAGTAACTGGGGGGGGGGGGGGGGTGTGTTTGACCATGGCAGGGGCAGTCCTTTTCTGCTCCTGGGATAAGGAGATCTCTCCAATACTAATATACACAACAAATACAAGCATTTGGCTGCACAGCTTAAATCCAGAGCTAATAAAAGCAGGTGGAAGGGGAAAACTCACTGTCACATTGGTTTCTCGTCTCCTCCCTCCCCCTCCTCCAGCCAGGCTGCAGATAAGGCTCTGCATTCCTCCCCCGCTCCCCCCCTGCAGGGGTTCTCCTCTAGGCTGTAGCTTGCAGTAGGGACGCTGGCTGAGATGCCTGCTGCTGCTGCCTGCATGAGAACAATTTAAACTCAGTTGTTCCCTGTGCAGTTCAGCCCTCAGGGTTAGAAGCCGTTTCTGGCATCCTTGTTAATTTCACTCCCAGTTGTTGTTGGGGTGGGGAGGGCGTGTGTGACCATGGCAGGGGCAGTTCTTTTCTGCCTCCGGGATGAGGGGATCTCCTATACACAAAAAACACAATCAAAATCAGGAACCATTTCCAAGTTCAAATCTATCCCATTCCCTCCCCAGCAAAGGATCATGGTTGTGATGTGCAAACTGCTTGCAGATCCTCTTTGAAATGTTACTGAACCAGCAGGGAACAGCTGAGTTTAAAGTGTTCTTATGCAGGAGGCTGGCTTCTCCCTCCCTCAGCCAGTCTCCCTGCTCCCTGCTGCAAGCTAGAGGGAAGCCCCTACAGCTGCTGCTCAGTGCCAGGCAGGGAGAGAGCATGGAGTCTAGTGCCCGCAGCCTGGCTGGAGGAGGAGGGAAGACACGGAGAAAAAAGTGACAGTGAATTTTCCCTTTTTCAGGCTTATTCCAACAGTAAAGTTTTATTACAGACAGTACTGGTAGTAGTAACAGTAGCTTTATTTTCTCTATCCATGTCATGCAATGGGAGGGATCCATGAAGTATGTAGGAGAGGTGGGTTGCTTGCGATTGGACCATATGGTAAGAAATGTAAATTACTTTCACTCCTGCCCAAACCCCAGGGCTCCCAGCCGCCTCTGCAGCTGTTACCCCTGGGGGTGATTGAAAGGGCCTGGCTCCTACCTTCAGCTGAATCCCTGAGCCCTTTAAATCCTGATTTAAAAGCCCTGGGCTTTAAAGGCCCCACCTCTTCCGATAGAGGCCATGGCTCTTCTGGTTGAGGCCCCTCCCCCTCTGCAGGACTCTGGAGTACCGGCAAGTCCTTTAAGTTACTTTCATCCCTGCATGAATCTGAATTAGGGCACGGCGACCACATGGTTTGAAATCGTGGTCCCTTGGAGGTGTTTATCTGCAGTACAACGCAGATTGGTGCAGTTGGCAGGCGCTGATCAGGGATGGTCCCGGGACTGCAATCAAGGCAAAACAATAAAGGGAAGTGGGGGCTAAGACTGGAATAGAAAAGGAAGCAACAAGTCGGGATCGAGGTGCATTGTATGGATCCAGGACTAGAATAGCAGGAGGGGCTGCTGTCAGCATTAAAGTGCAATTGGCAGAGTTGTGTGGGGAGCTCACAACTGAAACTACAGCAAGTAGCTTGGCAGCATGGTCTATTGGAAGAGCTGACTAGGAGAAAAGCAGGAGGGACTGCAGATCAGGACCACGGACTGGCCTGGGTGGCTGGGCATAGGAAAGCCTGACTGCTGTCAGCCTGACTCTAAGCAGGATGATTTTGTTTCTGATTTTCATAAGCACACTCCTGCAACCAGCTCATCCAGGGAAAAAGAGAGGTTGTGTATTGAGTCAGTCAGATACAATGGTGCTAACCCTCATGGTGTTACCAGCGTCTGGTGATATTTGATGTTTTTCTTAAAGCTCCAACTCTTAGAGTCATGTGATGAGGTGAAAATCTCAGCTTTCATTTAAAAAAAACCCCAAGTTTCTAGCCTTTCTGGTTGCAGAGACAGGCTTAAAAACATGGCCTAAAATGCTCGAAGACCAGAAAGCATATTAAAAGCACCCCGGATTTTTTTTAAATCTCCTGGTTTGTATGCCAATCTCATGATTTTATGGGACCTGTCTCATGAGTTTTGAATGCTTGGGGGTGGTAATACTGAAATATACAAACATGAAGCTGGGGCAGTGACTCATCAAGATGAGAATCCTGTGGCACCTTATAGACTAAAAGACGTTTTGGAGCATGAGCTTTCGTGGGTGAATACCCACTTCGTCAGATGCATGTAGTGGAAATTTCCAGGGGCAGGTATATATATGCAGGCCAAGCTCTAGAGATAATGAGTTTAGTTAATCAGGGAGGATGAGGCCCTGTTTAGCTAGTTGAGGTGTGACAAACCAAGGAGGCAGCAAATTGGTTCTGTTTGCAGCCATTCACAGTCTATTTGTTTGTCCTGAGCTGATGGTGTCAATTTGCAGATGAACTGAAGCTCAGCAGTTTCTCTTTGAAGTCTGGGTGCTGAAGGTTTTTGCGAGGATGGCCACCTTAAAGTTGCTAGCTATAGTAGTGGCCAGGGAGCGTTGAATGTGTTCTCCTACAGGTCTTTATGCTATGTTGCCATTCACTGCATAACTGATTTGTTGATAGCCATTTATCCTTTCCGTAGCGACTAGTCCAGTTTGGCCCCGAGTGTACAACTAGCGAGGCGGATGCTGCTGCTGCATATGATGGCGTATATATACATTGGGACGTGCCAGGTGAATGAACCGATGAGGGTGCGTGGCTGATCTGGTTATCCTGTGAGGTGTCGCTGGTGTGAGATATGTGTGGCAGAGCTGGCATCCAAGGTTTGTTGCCTATTGGACTGGTTTCTGAGGCTAGAGTTACTTATGGTTGCGCACTGGTGCAGTTACTGTGAGAATATGTTTCAGGTTGAGCAGAGTTGCCTTGTGGCGAGAACGTGGACTGACCACGCGACACACACAATCTATTTCAAATTCTAGATGAACAAGTATAAATCTCAGATCATGTGTGGCACGCTCTGGCACCCGTATGGTCCCCACAATATGCCAATTTTCTTATGGCGCGACCGGAACAGACACTTCCTCGCGCTCTCGTCCACTCACAGCTCCTTCTCTCTACTCCGCTAAACACATTGATGAACATCTTCATCATCTGACCCATGGATGAGAGACTCTGGAGGAAATTCCAACCACGAATCGAACAGCTTCCACCCCCGATCACCTCAGCCTGGCACAATCTACACTTCGGGAGGTCTCTCCTAGACACCATCGCAGGTGCCAAATAAGTGCTGGTACATTACACACTCTCATGTTACAAAACCTACCGACTGCTATGTCCTACTTCATGCCTCCCAGTTCTATCGCTCCGGGCAATCACAGACCATTGTTACAGGTCAAGCACGAGGTACAGACCCGCATCTGCTCTAGACCCCTCAAGACAGAGACCAACACTATAAAATCCACCAAGCATTCTCAAAATACAATACCCGCACGAGGAAATAAGGAACGATCAACAGAGCCAGACTGTACCAGAGCCTCCACTGCACAGACAAACCACAAAAGAAACCAACAGGACTCCACTGGCCATCACATATAGTCCCCAGCTAAAACCCCTCCCATGTCATCAGGGCATCTACAACCATCCTGGACAACGATTCCACACTTTCACAGGCTTGGGTGGCAGGCCAGTCCTCACCCACAGGCAACCTGCCAACCTGAAACTATTCTCACCAGTAACTGCACACGCACCATAGTAACTCTAGCTCAGAAACCAACCCATGCAACAAACCTCGATGGCCACTCTGCCCACATATCTACACCAGCGACACCATCACAGGACCTAACCATATCAGCCATACCATCACCAGTTCATCTACCTGCACGTCCACCAATGTAATATATGCATCACTATCCATCATTGCCAGCAATGCCCTCTGCTATGTACATTGGCCAAACTGGACAATCGCTATGGAAAAGGTAAACGGATCACAAATCAGATAGCAGGAATGGCAATGTACAAAAACCTGTAGGAGAACACTTCAACCTCCCTGGCCACACTATAGCAGACCTTAAGGTGCCATCCTTAGCAAAAAAACTTCAGCCCAGAACTTCAAGAGAAACGCTGAGCTTCAGTTCATCTGCAAATTTGACACCATCAGCCAGGATTAAACAAAGATGTGAATGGCTTGCCAACTATACAGAACCAGCCAGTTTCTCCTCTCTTGGTTTTCACACCTCAACTGCTAGAACAGGGCCTCATCCTCCCTGATTGAACTAACCTCATTATCTCTAGCTTGCTTGCTAGCATATATATACCTGCCCCTGGAAATTTCCACTACATGCATCTGATGAAGTGGGTATTCATCTACGAAAGCTCATGCTCCAAAACGTCTGTTAGTCTATAAGGTGCCACAGGATTCTTTGCTGCTTTTACAGATCCAGCCTAACACGGCTACCCCTGTGATACTTGTCATCAAGATGAGCTGCTATGAAAGCAATAAAGGCCACATTGGGAATTCGTGACCAGAGAGACAGTAGAGGGGAAAGAGGCATTTGTTTTTTTGTCTTTCCTCATGCTCCAGGCAGTTAGTAGCTCCGTGGATGATGTGACCCCATTCAGTCTCAAGAGTAGAGGCAGTAACCCTCGTAGCCTAGAAAAATTCTAGCTCAAGTAGTTGCATGTTGTTGACTTGGATTCCCACTGCCACTTTATCTGTCTACAATATTCGCATCTGTCCAAACTGTGGCATATTGTTGCCAATCACTGTTAAAAAAAACAGGTGCCACCACAGAGGGTCCTACATCCCAGAAGTGGATGAACTGATTCCTTGTATATATCAGGCCAGAGCTTGTGGGCCTCACTTGGCAGTTAATCATGTCCATCTGGGCAAATACAGCAACAAAGTATTCCCAAAAATTAGTTTGATTGTTCAAACAAATTGGCTTCATCTGTGTTTGTGACCATGTTGCATTTGCTTTTGGCAGATAATCTTGCCAGTGAGTTTGCTGGCAGGAACACAGAAAATGATGAGGGACTAGTGGGGCTCAGCAGTTTTGAAAATCAGGCCCTCAGGGTCTCAGGTTGAGCACCCAGAACAGAGACACTTGGAATTACTGGCTGGTCTGGAGAAATGGGGTTGTACTGAATGACAGCCCCTGAACCTGGGGAGTGGTGTGGCTGGGAGGTGCAGGGTGGGTGGGCTGTGTCAGTATCCCACCTGACCAGGAGTTGTGTCAAGAGCACGGTGATACCTGGAGCCTCACAGGGACTTTGCCTTGTTTATTTGTCCACCGTGGCTAAGTGCAGCTATGGGAACTGGCTAAGCACGTGGGCATTCAGAGTAAGGAGGGAGGGAGGATGCATCAGTCTGTGGTGACTGGTTGATCATTTCCAGGGATACCAAAGGGGATGTTTTTAAAGAGGTTCTTGGAGAAATCACCCTCTCATCATTCCCATTAGCAACTTTGTGCAGAGGAGGCCCTGGGCCCCTCCCACCTGTCCTGAAGAGTCTGAATATCCTCTCGGGGGTGGTATGTCCCCGCATGCCCTCTCGGGGGTGCCTTGTCCCCCATGTCCTCTCAGGGGGGGACCATATCCCCATATGCCTTCTTGTGGGGGGCAGTGTCCCCACCTGCCCTCTCGGGGCAGGAGGGCAGTGTCCCCACCTGCCCTCTCAGGGACGGGAAGGATGTGTCCCTGCATAAGAGGCTCGACATAAACCCAAACCAGCACTGGGAAGTAAATGAGACCCACTGGGCCCCCCTAGTCCAAGTTGTGTTTGTGACTTGGGCAGGAAATGCACTAGGGTTGGATTTCTCGTGGCCTGGCCAGCATTTCTGCTGCCAGGCCTGGAGGGAACCCAGAGAGAAAAATGTGATGAAAGTGATTCAAATGAGCTTCGGTTCAGGGTCATTTCAGACTTTGGATGATGATTGTACATGGTTTTTCCATGGAGAAATTCTTTTCCTCTCCCCTTTCCCATAGCTCCTAACCTTGCCCCCTGTGCTCTGCTCCTGCCTCTATCCTATCTCATCTCCCATCATGTTCACCCTAACGGCTGCGCTCTGTACTGGTCACAATGTCCTTGCCTGTGCCATCACGCCCAGTCTAACCCCATTCTCCTCCATTCTTGCTCCCTTTCATGCCTTGCCTACTCTTCTCTCTATACCCAATAGACCTCCCATGTATGCCAAGTGACTTCCCTCCCTTCCTTTTAACCCTCCTTTGCCTTGCCCTGCGCTGCCAGCTGCTCCCCTGTGCCCACCCTCAGTGCTTGTTTCAACACACAGAATTTAAAAGATTGGCTCCCTCTGCAATGTGACCTGCCTGTCCTTTCCTTGATTTCACTCCTGCCCCTTCTTTCCCAACCTATGTCTTTTGACTCTTCTCTTCATGTTTGTCTGATGGAGATGGTCAACCCTTTGGGCCAGGACTGTGTCTTTTTCACTCTCCTGAAAGTGTCACACAGTTATGTGCAATGTAAATTCTGACGGATGATGACAACCACGGAGCATTGCCTCTGCAGATCCTCACCAGCGCGTGCCTTTGCATCGTGAGCCCCAGACCATTAAGGGACCATGTGCCCAACTTCTCAGAGATTCGCTTGTTCGATGCCAGGGTTGGTGACCCCAGTGCCTTCAGTTCCATTCCTAGTGCCATAGGCAGCATATCTCAGAACCATCCTTCAGCTCACCTGTACTGTAGGAGGTGGTGTTCCATCTTTAGCTCAGGTTAGGTAGTTAATTCACATGTTTGCTGGAGAAGCATGAAGCTGTGTTCAGAAGCATATCTCTTTCTTAGCCGTTAGATTCATGACAATTCAGCTGGCTCCGTTGCAGAGCCCCAGGTCAGTTGTCATCTGTGGTATTGCATGGTTCTGACCCATCCTCAGCCCCTTCATTGCCCTGCTGAGAGCCTAGCATTTATCGTCCAATAGCCAGATTTAAATGGTGCGTATCTTGTGACCAGATATCCATAACAGCCCCCAGCATGGGAGAAGGGCAGTCCCTGAAGCCATTGGGATTAGCTTTACCCCTCCAACCTGCCTTGAGCAGGAGGGGCAGCTTAAAGACCTATTGATGGAGAATGCATTGAGAGACCAGACAGCCAACACTGGACCAATATCCTCTGTACCAAAGGTCTCAAAGGAACTGGCCTCATTATAGTCTGGTTCCACCTCAGAACCAAAAGATCAAAAGAAAGTTCAGTGAGGGAGGTACTGGTTGCAATGCTTCTTGAGAGCTAAAGGCTACTGTAACGGGGTATGGCTCACCCCTTCGGCACCTCCTGCTGGTCATCCAGGGAATTAGCATTTTGCAGCTCTGGAGCACCCTCTGCAGGCTGGTGTCCCGCTTGCCGCTGGCCCCGTGTCCCTCCCGGACCCCAGTGCCCCTTTCAGGCCGAGGCGCTGCCCTCTGGCAGTACTCCCACAGATCTGGGTCTCCTCTCCCTGAGGAACTCCCAATCCCCTCTATCCCCACCTCGCCTCAGTCTACGGCCATTGCCAGTCACCAGTTAGCCCCCGTTCACTGGGGCCGACTGCAGTGTAAATGCCACTCATCATTGGAACCTGGTGCCACCGCCTACCCCAGGCTAACCCTCTGTAGCCCCAATATCTACCCTGGCCTTTATCAAGGCCTGCAGCCTGGGGGGTTTCCAGGCCGGAGCTCCCCAGCTCCTCTGGCCTTCCCCCAGCCATGCTCCACTTTAGGTACCTCTCAGCTTCTAGGCAGCCAGGCCCTGCTAGAGAGAGACTGCTAGAGAGAGACTCAGTCTCTAGCTTCTGGCCCCAGCCCTCTTCTAAGGGCCAGCTGGCCCTCATTAAGCCAGCCTCGGCCTGATTGGGGTGTGTCCCCCAGCTGAGGCTGCTTTCCCCAATCAGCCCCACTTTTCCTTCTCTGCCACAGCCCTCTCCTCAGGCTGTTTTAAGCCTTTGTAAGGCAGGAGCAGGTGACCACCCCACTACAGCTACAAAAAACCCAAAGGCTGTGACTCCTCATAGGAAGTCCTCACTCCTGTTCTCTTCTCCCTTAACCAAGAATAGGTGCAGACCCACACACTCTCCTATGGCTCAGTACAGGAACTGTTGGTTTGCAAACACCATAAAGCCCTCAGATCCAAGCACCTGTTAGTGCTGTGGGCACTTCAGGTCCATAGAGGTTGGAGCTGGGGCTGCCTGAATTCAAGTCTTGAGATCCAGTGACTGATGTTGTATCTCTCTCTCTGCCTTTGTTTTGTCTGGGAGCTCAGAGAGGCAGTGGTCCATGCTTTCATCCTTCTCAGGGAAATGGGAGATCTGCCACGGCATTTTCAGGTCCAAAAAGACCAAGCTCTCCTTTGATTTTTCCTGCTTCAGTACCCCAAATTCAAATCCAAGGATTTCCTGGATGGAGATAAGAATGGAAGGTTCTCCTGGTGGCTCTCTGATCCATACATTTCCCTGCAAACCCAAGTGTAAGATGGGAGAGAGGGTCCATTCTCCCTTTTCTAGCACCTTGGCCACATGCTTCCAGTATTACAGAGAGATTATACTGAGACATGCTTTTTGGACTTCTCCCTCACCATGAAGTCCTTCTAAGAGGTCACTTACAGCCATCAGACTCTGTGACCAATATGACACAAATGGCATTGTCTGCTCATCCAGCCAAGAGACAATCCACTGAGTGGCCTCTTGCAAAGCTCATCTTCTCCAGAGTACCTGGAAGAAATACTCACCTCATCACCTAAGCCGGCCTTTCCCTCTACTGACAATCCTGGAGGATGATCCTTGGAGTCTGAAGAAGAGACGGAGGAATTAGAGAACCCTGAAGATGGATGTGGTGCAACAAAGACTGAAGCCATCCTCTCCCATTTCCCCAGAGGGAAGTGAGACTGTGCCCTCACCAGGGGAGATGGAGATTGAACAGCTCCAGGAATGCCAGAGACCCTGACAGTCCAGGATGGGTATTGAGAGGGAAGTCACACAAGCTCTTTGGGATCGGAGAGCAGAGAAAACTATTCTTCCTGTACACAAATGGCTCTTAAAGCCAGCAAAAGGCATCTAACTCAGGCCGGCCTCACTTTCTGCTCTGGCAGGGAGACATGGCCACCTTTTCTGAACAACACAACAGAAAAAGGGTATTTCATCAGCTGGTGCTTGGCTATGTATGTTAGACAGTGAGAAGGCACTGTGTCATCACCTGGGGAGGACAAAACTATTGTGCAACTCTTCAAGGTTATTTGTAGTATTTGGAGACAAGTGTAAGGAGAAACCAGTTTCTATTCAGAGAGTGTACTGGAGTCAGTCCTGACCAAGCAGGTGTCCCAGTGCCAAATAGCTTAGAGGCCCTTAAAGCAGTTTGCACAGTGTGTTTGCGGGATGTCTCCATCTCTGAACTCTGGGAAGCCACTGCGTTGCACTCCATTCATAACTTCACACAACATGACTGTCTTGACTCAGGGGCCAAGCATGGTTCTAATTTTAGCAGAATAGTCCTTTAACCTTTCTTTAACCAAGGACTTCTCAACCCTCCTCCAAGGGGTTGTTACTGTTACCAGTCTCCCAAGCACAGGGATCTTCAGAGGCAATTCTGGGTGAGAAAGAAAATATACTCATCTGTAACTACAGTGTTGCCCCTGCAGATTCACACTCAACCAACCTCCTTCCCGTATACAGCATTCTGAACTGGTGGGAAGAACTGAGAGTGGTCAGATCAGCAGTCCTTGCATTTCTTCATACCGAGCCTTGAGCTCTGCAGGTAGGTGTATGTGTGGAACCATCCATCTCTGCTATCTGGGCTCATGGCCCTAAGGCATATGTATCCCAAAGGGTGTGTTTCTGCAGAGGCAATGCACACTCAGAATGACACTCACAGGTGAGTAATCTTACTTTATTATATCTGACTTGGGTCATCCATCCATTCTGTTTTTCCATCCCACCGTTGTCACCCATTCTAACAGCAAGGCAAAGCCTTCATCTGCTTTCACCTAAGCCCCTGAAAAGCTGGGCCTGGAACTTCGGCACACGTGCCTACTTGTTGCAGGTCTGTATGTTGAAAAGTCATGGCAAGATTTAGACAACTCCATTTCCTCACTGACTTTGTCCTAGTTGCCCAGCCAGAGATAACCGTTTTCTCTCTACAGCCCATATGCTTTGTGAAACGTCTGGCTCATGTGTTGTATGTGAAACAGGGGGCCTGCCCTCTGCCTGAGAGAGACATACCTAGAGCCTTAACTGGGGCCTAGTTAAACAGAACAGATTGCAACTACCCTGGGTGAAGGGGACTGGAACAATTTGTATAGTGGGGATGCTGAGAGCCATGGAACCAAACTGTAAACCCTGTATGTGATGGAAACCACTTCAAGCCAGGGATTACAGCAGCACCCCAGCACCCATAGTTCCAGCACCTGTACCTGGGTGTATGTAGAAAGCTGTGGCCTGAAGAAATACATCACAGCATTCAGTGTTCCACCTTGCGTCTGGCCACTTGCATCTAGGAGCTTGGCATGCCAGGTCTGAATGCCATGGTCTTCATTTCTTGGTTAAAAGGAGAGCAGTGGTGAGTCTGCGTAGAACTGATTTTCCATAGGAGTGAGTGGACTGTTCAAAGACAGCCATTGCTGATGGTACTGTTCAGTCTAGTACAGCAGCGAGGAGGAAGTCTCTCTGAAGATGGGGCAGTTTCTCCAT
The DNA here is from genome assembly GCF_003597395.2 of Chelonoidis abingdonii. NCBI lineage: Eukaryota > Metazoa > Chordata > Testudines > Testudinidae > Chelonoidis > Chelonoidis abingdonii. Next base: position 44,289,733 of record NC_133777.1, on the reverse strand, counting down.
AAGCACTTTGTCAAGTGTTTAGCAAAGTTTCCTGGAAGAAAAGTGCCAGAATGTACAATCTCGGTCTTTCTTTTCCTCCCACTTAGTGTACATGACTCATATAACCTAGTCTTCCTTTCATTCATAGAAATAGGTGAATAAGTTCCATTTTTCCTTTAACATGCAGCTATTTAAGCTGAGAAGCTGTGTCTCTAATGGCTAGAGGAAATGGGTTTGGAGTTAGGATCCCCAGGTTCTAGTCCCAGCTCTGATTCACTGTGTGATCTTGGGCAGTTCACTTGCCACCTTTATGCCTCAGTTTCCCCCTAAATGGGCAGAGCAAAGCAATTAATGCAAAAAAAGGAAAGAAAGTTGTTCATCATGGTGAATTTCAAAGTCACATATGTGAGTATTTACAGCTTCCAATTTGAAATTTGCATACCCAAATTTTCCAGTTGGATGTGTTTGCTGGCTCACATCCCGTCAGGGAAGAGAAATTATACCAGGTAGCTTATCTGACCAATCACAACTGAGCTTCCGTTAGCTCTGAGCATGGGGACATTCATACTCACCTGACCCTGGGTCTCTTGCGAGTGATGTGACATTAATGTGTAAAGCATTGTGATATTCACCAAGGGGATGGTGCGAGAGGAGATCAAAGCATTATTACACGTGTCCTCTAAGACTCATTTTCTGTTCTTGATCAACCAGAAATGAAATTGAAAAACTCCATCAAACCAATTCATCTTTTCTTTATGTTTTGTTTCCTCCAACCCAACCACTACTGTACCTAACCAGACCAGGCCAATCATTGCTCCAAGATGGCCCCCCAGTTGCCTAGCAACCCTCTAGCTGTTGTGGGAGACCCAAACCAAAACTATCTCTCCCAAATAAACCGAAACTGTAAGTGACTAACTCATGTTGTCATCGTCCTCTGCGATGACGCCATGTGGCCGGTTGTAATCTCGTTGCATGATATGACGTTGAGTTTTCTATATCTCTATTTCTATATCTTTATTTTTTCTGTATTGGTGCTTTTCTTTTGGCGATTGTGAAGTGCCGTAGTGAAGCCCCTGGTGGATAGTTTCTGGAGTGCTGATTGGTCAGTCTTAATTAGTTGTGAACTTTGACTCCCCCCCCCCCCAAACTCCACCTTCTCCTCTGCCCTCTCTTCTTTTCTCTTTGTTGTAATGTAACAATCTGTGTTTGTGTTTCACCTGCATTCACTATATGGCCATAATGACTGGGGAAATGTAATTGTTAAGGAATCACGCTTGGTTCCAATATTATTTCTGAAAAAGAGGATTTCACTTAATTTCAGTTGAAACAAGAAATGAAGGGTTTATTTTGTATTCTTTTCCCTTTTGTTATTTGCAAAATATAGTCTCAAAAACTTTGTAGTGCATGTGAAAAAGCACTTGGGAATTTCCCAAACATTGATCCTTCAGCAGTATGGTTTGCGGATTGTGAGTTGGAACTGAAGTCTTGTATTTCTTTGCTGAATATTCCTTCTCATCCCATCCAAGAGGGAATTCAGAGTAGTATAGCAGAAAGTGAGGCTGGAGCAGGAGAGACTGAGTTATGAGGAAAGATTGAGGTGGGATTTACAAAAGAATATACAGTAGTTAGGCACTCAGGTCCCATTCTCTAACACCGGATAACTAATAACTCACCTCCGGTTCAGCCAGTGCAGTTCTGTCCTGTTAGGACATCAGATCTCCATGCAGACACTTTCTCTTTCATAGGAGGAGACAAAGCAGCCAGTCTTTGTGATTCCTCAGAGCTAGGAAGGTCATACTCGCAGTGACAAAAAAGAGCCAATAAGATTTCAAAGGAACCTAGGGCAAAATTATCAACTCATGTAATTACTTTGCCCTCAGAGGAGTTCAATCACCAGAGAGTTTGGCCTCTAACATTCTTTCACTGCTGAACATTTTGCAGAGACTTTAAATAAGAAGTGCCATCTCTTTAAACAATGGACTGGTTATTTTTGGGGGGGTGATAACCCAGCTGAAGGGCACATATACCTCACTAGTGCTCCTCCATACACTTAACCAGCTAGTGGAACCCTGTGAAATTTAGAGGTGCTTTTGCTTTTTTACATTTGAGGACTTAGCCTCAAATCTAGCCTCAGTTCCAAGTGCAAATGTGTTTAGTGGATCTAAATGTAGTTCCTAATGGACATTTCTCCAAATTGCAAAACCACTGTATTATTTAACAAAGGTAGTCTGGGCTGAAAATCACCAGGCCTGGAATAGCAGGGTCAGCTGCAGGTCAGGACTGAGGTGCACTGGCAGATCTGTGTGGATAGTCCAGGACTGAAATAGCAGGGGTGCTGCAGGTCAGGTTTGAGGGTCATTGGTAGAGCTGTGTGAGAGGAATAAGAGTATGTGCATCAGTTGAGGATAGAAGTGCGTTGTCAGAGCTGGGATGGTGATGGAGCTGCAGGACAGAGTTGAGGTGACTTGGAAGAGGTGCATAAAAGACAGAAACTTGCATAGGCCCTCCCCTCCACGACACGTGACTTTTCAGTGACTATGTCCCTTCCTCTGTTTCCTAAGCACTAAAACTCACCCAACATTAAAGCCATTCTCAGGGGGCTCTCATGCATTGTATGTTCCAATGGGCCTTGCAAATCCCAGAGCCTTTTAATGTGCCCTTTGTTGTCTTGCAGGTTGGATGCCCTGCAGCGTATGAAGAGTACTCTCCTTTTTCCCAAGTGCAGTATCCAAACTTGTAACTCTCTTTCTTTGCAACATATCATGGAAGAGGCAGAAGCGAAGGAGGAGAAGAAATGCTGGCAAGAAAGAGAGCCATTGTGGTTGTATCTTCTTTTTATTTTTTAATTTTCGAATCGGTTTTGTTTGTTTCTTAACAAGAAAGAAAAAGACACAGTGATGTTGGAGAAAAGACAAACAGGCGCAGATATTTGCTGAATCAGACTATGAAACGGTGGCTGCTGAAGAAGACTTTGAATTCCTCGCAAGGAGAGAGGTGGGATTCTTGGAAGGAAAAACAAACCAATCTACAATTGAGAGCTAGGACAGCTCATTCGTGAGGATGAACCCTATCTTTTTAAAGCACTCATTTGCTGCTACAAGTTTCAAAGGAGGAACTAGGAAAGAGGATCCAAATGGATATAAACCAAAGCCAGTGGGATTGGACCAGGCATGTATATTTCACCTGGATAACATTTTGTTTTAAAAGGGAAAGAGAAATTGATTTTTTCCATATCTGGCTGGAAAAAAAGAAATCAAAGGCTAAGCGCATGTTGGACTTATAGAAGAGATATATAAATACGTTTATATATATATATATATGCATATATACATATATATATATATGCATATATACATATATATATATATATACACATACATACACACACACACACACACACCATGGAGCAGGACGGGGGGATGCGCTCCTCTCCTTGCTTGTCACTGGCACAGGGACATAGGATTTACTTCTTTCAAAGTCATATCATTCCTTAGAGTTTAGGGACCAAAGGACTACTGCTTTTTTAAATATATATATAAATAAATTAATTTAACAAAAAAACAAAGAAAAAAGGTAGAAGTATCACGTAACAGCTGCGAGCGTTTCAAAAAGAAACACAAATAGAGGGAAACTGGAAAGAGCTTTGTTTACCGTGTCGTGTGTTCCAGTGGCCCAGCGACTGCATAGGCTGCAGGAGCCCAAGAGACCGGATAGCTGGGAAGTTTTTCCAAGGCTGTGGAAAGTGAAATCGTGGCATTTCTGTCATGGCAACTTCTTCTCGCACCCCTGTCCTACCCCAGACAAAAACATAGAAATGAAGATCTTGGCTGATAAGTAGAGCTGGGCGAAAGATCCAGTTTTGCCTCTGCCAAGAACATGGAAGAAATCATTCCATTGAAATTGTTAATGGAAGATTTGAGTTTTACCAAAGGAAAAATTTTAAACAGAGCAAAGATGTTTGTTTCAAAGGGAAATTTTCATTTTGTTTTGAGCTCTTGAGAAATTGAAAAATCCATTCCATTGGCCTGTTCTCACTACACATTTCAATTTTGATTAAACTCCCTTTGTGACAAAAAATGATTTTGGTTGAGAAATGTTGACCAGCTCTACTGCTGAGACAATTATGAGAAATGTGTTGCAACCTTCACTAGCTCCTGAGATATGTATGATCTCCTCTGCCTCGTCTTTACACTGTGTGTGAGAGGTGAATTGGGGCCATAACATTGTACATTCAAATCCAACTCTGAGTTACACCAGTGCATCCCTTGCTGAGGTCACTGCATTACCTGGGCATAGCCAATCAGAAAGTGGTTTGTGGGTTGCAGATATATTAACATACAGTACCTGATGCTTCAGCATAAGACCATATCAGACTGTGCCAAATATGAATGTGGAGCACACATCCCCTCCAGGTGCTTACATGTTTCATGATGAAAACAAAAGATTTTCTTTCCCACACACCCTTCACCACCTCTGAGATTTCCTATCAGTAGGGCAGATTTGCTCAAGGTCAGATATTTGCATCATGGTATAAATCTTCCCTGCCAGCTGATCTCACTGATCACTGCATGTGTCGAAAGGTAAAATTCAAGCCAAGAGAGGCAGTGCGGGAGGCTGTTATTAACTATAGTGGACCAGACTCTGCACTGATTTATAATCCCAGTGGAGTCAATTCAATTGTATGGGGCATCCATCAGAGCAAAGTTTGGCCCATTGAGTTTAAACAAGGGCTGAATTCATCCCTGAGGTATCATAGAAACATAGGGCTGGAAGGTACTTCAAGACATTATCAAGTCCAGCTCTCCCTAATGAGAGCAGTCTTCATCTTTCCCCACTTCCAGGCCCAGAACAAAAAAAAACCCAGCAACTTAGCCATATACAAAAAATAAAATGAGAGAGAGGGCAAACTTCTGAGAGACCAGTAGCCTCTGGGAGAGATCAAATTTTACATGTCATGGAGATTTATAGTCATAGCATGAAAATTTGACTGCACTGGAATCAGTAGGTGTTTCGCCATTGACTTCAGTGGGCTCAGGATTTCACCTGTGGATTGGAAGGCCAGAAGGGACTGCATAACTCAGTGATTCCTGGATTGAGCACAGTCATTTTTCAGAATGGTAGAAGCAGTTATCCCCTACCATCCATAAATACATATATACCAGTGGGTTCTCAATGACTCTTGTCTCACCCACCCTTTTACTTCTTTTCTTTTATGTTCTCCAGGATGGCTGAAGCTTTGCTCCCCTCCTCACTACCATTAGAAAGGCCTTGCCTTCAAGTCTGAGAGGATGTGCAGTCATGGCCCTTTAAAACTCCCCCTGTCGTGCAGGAGGGAGTGTCTTTTTCGACAGGAACTCCCTGTTATTCAATGGAATTCACTCTGCGGAATAGAAACCCCCAGATAAGACAGATAGGACCTTAAAGGGGCCAGACTATATCTCCTGTGGGATCTTAAAGGAGCAGGCCTGTTGCTCTTTGTTTTTAATTTCTTCACACATCTGCCACTTCTCTTCTCTTAGTTTCTGTCACAACTCATGTTTCCCACCAGGCACCAGGCTGTGCTTTCCCCAGTGCCTGAACCTGCCACCTTGCGATCAGTTGGAAGGAATCAGCGTAAGGCTTACAAATATAGAGGGGAGTGATTCAGGATCTAAAACCATGCCCCAAATTGTGCTCCAGAGTCAACTCATGGGAGAGTTAGGCATTTCTGAAGCCTCAAAATGAGCACCTTCCTCAGCTGTCACCATCCCTCACTCCACAGTCTTTCACACTCACAGTAGCTATAAGCATGCCAATGCATGGACCACCTTCTGTTCTCTGCAAGCATTACCCAGGAGCATTACCTAGAAGAGTATTCCTTGACATGCAGCATTCCATCCATTGTCATTAGCTGTAGGGCTTGGGCTTAAGGACCTCTTTGATCCAGATCCACGTAACCAACTGAAATGCCACAGGATCCATTATGCACCAGCCAAATGCTGGGCATTGAAATGTCCACAGACCTGCTCACTTTATACTACCAGTGCATTTACTTGGATTCACTGCTGCTCTGCAGGGCTAGGTTTATGCCTCCTGTCTTTGACCTGTTTAGAACTAAATTAGACTCTATTTCAAACTAAGATTGTTTGCAGCTCGGCAGAAAGGAAGAGGAGTGTAAGGAATGGTGCTGTGCATGCACTGCATGGTTAGAGCAGAAGACTGGAAGTCGGGACTCATGGCTTTTATTCCTGACATTGCTGCAGATTCATTGGATGGGATAAAAGCTCTGTTTAAAGTCATTGTCCTCACTCTGATCTCAGTTTTAAAATGGGAATAATAATAGTTCCCTAACTCACAAGACGCATTGTGAGGCACGTTTAATCAATGTTTGCAAAGTGCTTTGAGATCTTTGCATGCAACGCACTGTAGAAGTGAAAAATACTATTTTTATATAGTGGTCAGATACTGCATTGCTGGCCCTAGAGTACATCACTCAAAGCCTTTCAAGAAAACTAGAATTGTGAACCTGGACAAAAGACCCTTCTACTCCAACAGTACTAAACTAAACCAGGGTCTGATCCTACTCTGTTGGAGCAGGATCCATCCATCCATCCCATTGCAACTGTGCCACTGACTTGAACATGTAACTGGATCAGGCTCCTACCGTAGGCTGCTCCCTAGTCTCAGCCCGCTGTTTGCCCTGCTGAATGTACAAAGGAAAGAAGTAGCTGCCACCTGGCACCAGGTACGGCTCTCACAATGCTACTGGGGGTAGAAAGAAGCCCATACTGTTGAGCATTCAGGTGAGAAGGGAGCTGGTTGACCAAATGTTTGTGGAAGCAATCTAACCAAAGAGCTTCTAATGTAGGTATGTAGAGCCAGGCCATTCATAAAGCCTAGCTGTTGTTTAGTGCCAAATGCCATGTTACCGAGGGTAAATGCGGTCAGAAGTTCTGTATTTCTAAGACTAGGGGTTGTCTCCAAATCCTCTTTGGTGTTTTGCATCTCTCGAGCCATCTCCTGTCTTACAGTCCCAGGCTCTGGGACTCATATTTGATGAACATACACCAACATACTCCACAGCACTCGCACCTTCTTTAGCCTCTCTGGTGTCTGCAGATACCCCATAAGGGAGTGGGCTCTGTGTTTCCTGTGCAATATTAACCAAGGGCCAGATCCTGCTCTCAGCTGCACTGGTGTAACTTCACCCACATTTGTCCTTCATACCTAGTGACCAGTCACTTTACATCATGACTTTTGTGGTACTGGTTGGCCATGAATGGGTTGCCCAAAGCTACAAGGGGAGGAGAGGAGGTCCGAGATGGAATTTAGGAAATGTCCAGCCAAACAGACTAGATGCGTCTAGTTGCCCTTCACAGCTCACGCCCTAGTTTGGTCGCTTGGCCACTGGACTCCTTTTTCTGTGACTCATTGTTACATTTCCTAGTGGTTTAGAACAGAATGCTTTTGTAGAACGTTAGCATTTAACGTAGGATAACTCTCCATTTGAAAACAAAAAAAAAGACAATCGACTTTAGTGATCATGTGAAAGTGACTTTTTTTAAAAAAAAAATGAAACAAAGCAACAAAAAAATATATACATACAACAGAGGGGCTCCAATCAGCAAGTGATACTCATAATACAAGTGAGCAATGTGTTCCAGGTTCTACTTCAAACATCAGACCACTGCAGTGAACATGGGACCTGTTAGGCATGATAGCCCTGTTCCAGCCACTTCCAGCAAAGTTAATGAGTGGATCAGTCCTTGTTTCCAGATAAGTGACCTGAGAAATTCAATGACCTGCTCCCCTCTGCCTAGTATCAAAGGGTGGTATTTGAGTGCCCCATCACTCTTTAGCTCATCCATGCCTCTTTCTGAAAGACTGAGATTTTGATGGTTTAGCTCCAGGTACAACCTACATAAAGAAACTGCATTGCCCAGGGAAGTTACAGGCCTAAGTTTTAGAGGGTAATTTATGATCTATAATCACCTACTAAAAAAAAGAATGTCTTACACCAAGAACCACTAAAAAAAAGAATGTCTTACACCAAGAACCAAGGTACAGTTGGCGGGACGTCTTATTTATTCTTAATTGTGTATCCTCTTAATGGTGAAGGGCAGTTGAGAACTTAAACTCATGCAAGAAATGCACTCACTAGAAAGAGGTTCTGATTATCCTTCACTTTGCAACCTGTGTTGTCATTTACACCTGTTCAAAGTGAGTGTAGGATGCTACCAGATCAGAACTGGTGCATCTTATATCCACTTGGTAGCAGTGAAATGGCAACAAACGATGCAGGACAAGAGAATTAGGTCCAGAGTCTTCTGACCCAACCATTAACTTAAACTGCTGAATTTTTGTGGCATGAATAAGTCAAAGGGCTTCCTTTGTCAAATGATCCACTCCATTCCAACCTTTGGAAAAGTTTGTAAGTATTTCAGGACAGGGTTTTCCTCCTGTTCCCTTTGACTGCCATTTTGGTTTGAATTTGCTGCCCCAAAACATTGGGGCCAAAAAACTATCTTCAGGTCACTGAAGAAATGATGGTGAAAGGAATTGAGATCCGCTTTGCTGACAAGTCCCACTGTTGAGATCAAACTACAGTATAAAGCAAAGGGGTGGATGTTCTACAGATCCTGTTAAACCATGCTTAGTATTATGGCTAAGAGAAGTAAAGCTAGTCTGCTACTCCCGGCCTTAAAAACTGGTCCCTCAGTCTAGAGTGAGCAAAAACAAGACTTTCATAGGAATTACTGGTTTGGACACCACCAAATAAGCATTACGATACCACAATAATTGGCACAGCATAAGAACCTGAATAGAATAGAACAGAAACATGAAGAGGTAAGTGGCAAGCAATAGACAGGGAACCAATAGAACAGGGAGGTTTGGACGGTGGGAATTTAGGTCACTGAAATTGTACTGTCAGGGCCAGCGCTTGCATTTGGGCGGCTTAGGCAATCGCCTAGGGCGCCAGCATTATTAGGGGGCGGCATTTTGCCGGAGAGGGGCTGCAGGCGTCTCTGGTGGAGCTGCCACAGTGGTGCCTACAGACGGACGGCTGCTCCCGCGGAGCTGCCGCAGTCATGCCTGCGGACAGTCGGCTGCTCGCGTGGCTGCGGTGGAGCTGCCGCAGTCGTGCCTGCGGACGGTCGGCTGCTCCCGCGGCTCCGGTGGAGCTGCTGCAGTGGTGCCTGTGGGCGACTGCGGTGGACCTCCCGTATGCATGACTGTGGCAGCTCCACCAGAGCCGCGGGAGCAGCCGACCATCCGCAGGCAGGACTGTGGAGCCGGGGGACCAGCGTGCAGGGCGGCGAAATGGCCGTGCGCCTAGGGCACTCAAACCCCTAGCGCCGGTCCTGTGTACTGTACATCCTTACCTCAATGAGGACTTGGGAGAAGTCATGGGTTCATGTTGTTAGTATGCTTTGAGAGCAGGAAATGAAGGCTGCATTATACAAGGAAGAGATTAGTATTATTCTACGGTTATTTTAGTGTTTCCTGATTCTCACAAATTCAGTGGTCAATGGTTGGTCCCAAGACCTTCTCTGTATCACAAAGTCCACACACTTTGTAGACTTGGATGCCCTGGCATGGTGAACAGTCCTGGCTTGAGATGCCAATTCACCCTTTCTTGTTCATAATTTCACCCGTGGAGGAACGAAGGAACCTAAAAGAGCTAGGTGCCCAATTCCCATTGACTTTTAATGGAAGTTGGGTACATAACCCCCTTTGGCTCCAGACTAAAAGAGCATTCCTGAAAGGCTTAGGTGGAACAGGCAAGAACCTGCTCATGTGATATGCCTCTTGTTCCATTTCCCATAGTGGCATATAAGAGAAAAGAAAACAACTGAGGCCAGTAACACCAGAGGGCTCCCAGAGTAGAGAATCTGGCAATGATCTAACCTCAGCCTTGATCTGCCTTGCTTGGCACAGTATTCACTCTCCCACCACTTCTGAGTTTCAAAGATCTAGTAGATTCACTAGTAGCAGAAGAAGCTAAACAAGACCATGACCTGGCCAGGCTCCATAGTAGAAAGTGTCCATGATGGAACATATTTGTCCCAGTTATTTGGGTGAGATTTTCTTTTATAAACAAACAGATTTTGCTCACCAGCCGCTGCCCACAACCACTGTTGGGTGATAGCTGTTGCCAAATTCAAGGGATGATATTTTCCACCTCCTGTCTTAATACATCTGCCAGGTCCCAGAGCGTGTTATGTTGTAACTGAAAAAACAATTGCTTCTTATTTCTTAAAGAGCTGACCACCTTCTTGCCCAGCATAAAAATATTCACTAGAGTGTGTTAACTCATAAAAGGTTGATTGATTGGTCCATTGCCTTATGCCTGTGGCCAGTCTTGGGCCAAATCCTCAGCTGGTTTCAATATGTGTAGCTTCACTGAATTGAATTGAATTTGTTAGCTCCAACAGAGCTACATTGATTTACACCAGATGAAGACATAGCCCTGTGCATCTCTCCATTTCAAGCCTATTGTGATAATGACTTGAGCAGGCAAATTAACTGGCCAAAAATGCAGAAATACTAACCGTTGCTTCCTTCTCGACAACACATACAGTGACCAAGTGGACATGGACCATCCCACCCACATGGAAATTCTAGGTGCAGAATTTCATCTGGTTCCTACTGGTCCAATTGGACAATGACCATCAGGTTTTGGAGTAGAACAAGAGACCTATTCATCTGCTTGTTCCAAGGGCTACCAGTTCGTGGGGCTCCTGGCACTTCAGTTCAAGGATTCGGATGGCGCTTACTGGAATTGTTACCAGGGCAAAAAATGGCCACATTTGAATGTGGTATGATGTGATCTTTGAATAGATAGGGCTGGTTCTGGAGTTCCCACTGGTGTACCACCAGTGACTTCCCTTACTGTTACTGTCTCATTGTGATTTATCCAGGAGTGTGATCAGAATCAGGCACTATACATTTGTAAAGCACTTTGGAGTCCTTCACCACGAAAGACACTAGATTCCAGGTACAAAGCTGACATTAACAATGGAAGGGCAGAAAGACAGTGAATGAACCATCCCAGTTCAATTACCTCATGGGCCTGGTTCATCTAGTCTCGTTGCTGTACCACACTTTGAACAGGAAGGGAGCATTGCTGATCTAAGTCTTTACCAGCGTAACAACATTATGGTGCCTACTCCTCCACCCCATTGGCATAGACCAAAAGTAACTCCACTGAAGTCAATGGAGTAACACTGATGTTCAACCGGTGTAAATGTGGGGAGAATCAGGCTCATAAAGGATTAAACATTATACATATTATTAGCTGTGATTATCAATACATTTTAAGAGGCCCAATAAAAATGCCTATAGCTGTGCATTCCTCTAACTTTGTGGAATCATAGAATCATAGAAGATTATGGTTGGAAGAGACCTCAGGAGGTCATCTAGTCCAACCCCTGCTCAAAGCAGGACCAACACCAACTAAATCATCCCAGCCGGGGCTTTGTCAAGCCGGGCCTTAAAAACCTCTAAGGATGGAGATTCCACCACCTCCCTATGTAACCCATTCCAGTGCTTCACCACCCTTCTATTGAAATAGTGTTTCCTAATATCCAACCTATACCTCCTTCACTGCAACTTGAGTCCATTTCTCCTTTTTCTGTCATCTGCCACCACTGAGAACAGTCTAGTTCCATCCTCTTTGGAACCCTGCTTCAGGTAGTTGAAGACTGCTATCAAATCATCCCTCTCTTCTGCAGACAAAACAAACCCAGTTCCCTCAGCTTCCCCTCGTAAAGCATGTGCCCCAGCCCCCTGATCATTTTCATTGCCCTCCGCTGGATTCTCTCCAGTTTGTCCACATCCCTTCTGTAGTGGGGGGACCAAAACTGGATGCAATACTCCAGATGTGTCCTCACCAGTACCAAATAGAGGGGACTAATCACTTCCCTCAATCTGTTGGCGATACTCCTACTAATGCAGCCAGGGCCGGTGCAAGGAAGTTTCGCGCCCTAAGCGAAACTTCCCCCTTATGCCCCCCCCAGCCCTGCAGCAGCCCCCCGCCCCTCTGGCAGCTCCCCGCACCCCGCAGCAGCTTCCCACCCGTTGGCCCAAGGAGCCCTGTGGTACCTCCCCACCCCAGCTCACCTCTGCTCCGCATCCTCCCCGAGCACGCTGTCCTGCTCTAATTCGCCTTCCAGACTTGCGGCACCAAACAGCTGATTGGCGCCGCAAGCCTGGGAGGCGGGAGAAGTGAAGCAGTGACTGCGCAGTGGAACCCCTGGGCTGTCGGTGGCAGCGTGCTGACCCAGGGGAACCCCTGGGTTGCCAGCAGCGATGCGCTGACCCAGGGGACATCCTGGGCTGCCGGATGCTGCGGCGGCTCGCTGACCCAGGGGACACCCTGGGCTGCTGGCTGCCGCGGCAGCACACTGACCCAGGGGACACTCTGGGCTGTGTGCTGCCGCGGCCGCCGGCAGCTCAGACTCCCTCTCCATGCCAGCAGCAGTGGGCCGCTCAACCACTTAAAAAAAAGGGGGGGGATGCTGCTTTTTGGCGCCTTCAAATCTTGGCACCCTAGGCAACCGCCTAGTCCGCCTAAATGGTTGCACCGGCCCTGAATGCAGCCCAATATGCTGTTAGCCTTTTTGGCAACAAGGGCACACTACTGACTCATATCCAGCTTCTTGTCCACTGTAATCCCCAGATCCTCTTCTGCAGAACTGCTGCTTAGCCAGTCAGTCCCCAGCCTGTAGCGATGGAGCTCAGAGGCATCAGTGGAACTAGCGCCTAAAGCACGGAGGCAGGGATGGGCAGGCTATGGATGGAGCTAGACTGGGACAGATCCCAAAGGGGCAGATTTGCTTCTCTCCCTTCCCAGCAGCAGTGAGCGGTTGGGACCTTTTCCCCTCTTGCAGCCTGACTGCAAATAACCAGGAATGGGCCAGCAATCAGATCTACATGGGCTCTTTGCCAAAGATCAGCAGTCCTAGCCCCAGCCCATCTCTGTAAAACGTGAGTCTAAGCCACAATGATGGAGCCAGCCCCTGTCTGTGCAGCAATAGCCAGGCTAAGCGCCTACACCCAGGGTAAGATCACAAGCCCCCAAGCAGCTTGTGACACAACTAGAGCGCAACTAACAAAACGGCAGCATTTTAACACAGGACTGGGGCCAGGGTATTCAGGACCGGCGCTAGGGGTTCTAGTGCCCTAGGCGCACGGCAATTTCACCGCACCACGCACTGGTCCCGTGGCTCCAGTGAAGCTGCCGCAGTCTTGCGTGCGGGAGGTCCACAGGAGCCACGGGAGCAGCCAACCCTCCACAGGCATGACTGTGGCAGCTCCACTGGAGCCGCCTGCCGCCCCCTCTGGCAAAATACCGCCCACCAATAATCCTGGCGCTCTAGGCAATTGCCTAGGCCACCTAAATGGACGCGCCAGCCCTGAGGATATTTTTCCAAGTGGGAGATTTTATCCTGGCTTCTGGAAAGGGCTGTGTGACGGTGGGGCTGCGGCTCTGCTGTGTGTGTAGGAGTCTATTACTCTATCCTAGCCAATGCTCTAATATTGCCTTCGTTTGGAAATACAGTCATGCATGCCTGAACTTTTATCCCTGAGCCTTGGCAGAGTCCCAAAGGAACATGCTCGGGGAAACAAATCTGGGAGCCTCACAGTGGCTATTGTATGGCAGGCCCAGAATAGGTTATCCAGCAGAACGAGGGCAGGGATTTCGCTGTCTAATATTATTATATGTTAAAGTCACAACAGAAGTATGTGTGAACCCAGGCCTGGGTCCCCAGAAGAGAGTGTCTGAGCCAGGATGCTAACTGACAAGTGCTCATTTCCCGGTGGGGCCAGCTCTCCGCATATCATTCCTTGCTAAGCAAAGCCTGTCAATAAGGCACTGCAGCTGGGCTGGGCCGGCTGGGAATGGTGCAGGGGCTCAGGGACCCCAGCTGATCAAGAGCAGTCACCTGGGAAGGGCTTCATCAGAAAGCTTCCTAGCGAACAACAGTTACGAGGCGTGAGGTCAGCTAATACTATAATTCAGTGGAAATCAAGGGGGACTATCGTGGACAGCCAAGGCACACAGAACTAAGAGCCAAGTTTCACTCCTCCACGGGTCGTGTACGTCTCCAGCTGATGGAAGGATAACAACCACTGTGCTAGCATATGAGGGACCTGGGCCCAGCCTAGCCAGCCTGCTCCTAGCCTCATTTTTCAGCCTGAGCTTGCTCCCCTATGAGTAGCCAGGTGCATCATGTTCTCCGGCTGCGCGGTCGCCCTCAGCCCCAAGAGCTGTGTGACAAGACTATCAGCTCACTGGTTCTGCAGAGCGCAGGTGGAGGCAAAGAGATAGTGCCTGGCATGGAGGTGCCAGCACCTCACTGCTGAGTTTGCTTGCCCTAGTCAGGCATGTACAAGGGATTTGGGCAAACTGGCAGCCAGCCCAGCACAGGGACCTCACAGTCTGGGGCGGTGGGGAGCACACACCAGATGGCACATTGTGCACCGCGGCTTGTGGTGAAAGGCTGGGACAAGGGGCACAAGCGCTGGCTCTTCTACTGACCCACTGGGTGGCCTCGGCACATTATGCCACCTCCCAGTGACTCAGCTGCCCCACCTGGAGCATGAGGCTGATAATCAGGACCAAACTCAATGGACTGAGAGGCTAAGTCCAGTCATGTCTGTAGCACCCTTGGAGATCCTCCCAGGAAAAGCAGCACCAACCTGTAAAGGCCTTGTGTTACTGGGTGCCAAGCTGCGCACAAGGGCTCCAGATTGCATGTTTTGAGCCGTGACCCTAATGACTCATTGCAGGGCCTCCGGCTCTTCTAGGTTCATCCTCACACGAGTCTAACCCAGCACGTTTTTGAGCCATGCAGGCCAGACGCTAGCCAGAGCTAACCACCAGCAGCCCCTAGCCAGGGCAAACCTAGTGAGCTGTTATCCACCTCTAACATGGCCCATGTATCAAGGGGAGGGTTCATTTTAAAGGTTATAGCAAGATAGATGCAGCCAGCGAGATCAGGGCTGAAAGCTAACCAGAGCCAGCTGCATCAGCAACACCAGCCCCATCCCCTTAGGGCAGGGATTTTGACTCTCCTAAGCCAGGAGAAGCACTGGGCAGTCCAGGTTGCCCCGTATCACTCACAAGGAGGGCATGGCAGACTCCAGCAGAGGTAAGGGCCCTTCACACATCTGTACCTTCCTGTCAGTCCAGGGCCATGCAGCATGGCCCATGCTGGTTAAATGGGACCACTGGCCAGCTGGGGCTGCGCAGCCGTTTGAATGACTCCTGAGCCACTCCTGCCAGCAATGTCATGTACCCGTAAAGGTACACGTGTGAAATGTGTATGGAGAGGGTGGGGCCCAAGCCACTGGTACTCGTTACTGTGCAGATCTACGATGTCAAGTGCCTGATAATTTTGGATGCCCAACACAAAGCTGCTTAAAGGGGATTTTCAGAGGAGTGGTGCTCAGCACTGTTTGAAAACCAGGCCCCCTTCGGGTCTCCAACAGGGCACCTAGGTCACTTTGGAAATTGCAGGCCTCAGTATACAGCAATATTCATGCGCTGGCTTTTGGAATGCTGACAAGTCCTGTCTGGCTTTCTCTAAGCAACCCCAAAGCTTTTTCTACATCTGTTAGGGAAGCAGGGGGGAGTGCTGGAAAGTGCACTGGGCCAGATCCTCCACTGGTACTAATCATCTCCATTGACTCCAACAGCTCTACCGTGATTTACACTAGATGAGGGTCTTCATGATTAGCATTGTGACAGCACTCCTCGGAGCCCTAGGCATGGGCCAGCCATGTGCTGTGCAACCACAGCATGCCATGTGCCATACAACCACAGACCAAAAAGAGCTGGCCCTCTTTCCATGCAGGTACAAGCCAGGGATTGCACCAAGCTTCCCAGAACTCCCGTAATGAATGGCCCCTTTTCCTGAGAAACAGCCATGTCTTAGAGCCAGTGCTGGGAGCTAGGCTATGCCATGAGGAGATTTTCTTGCTGCAACAGGCTAGCTGTTCTCTTTGCTTCTGCTTACCCTGACTGCCAACTAGCCAGAGCGACTGTCAATCATAACACATTGTTTTAATTATATTGTTAACTTGCTTTATAAATCATGGTTTAAAAATGCAAGTGATTTCAGTGGGTTTGTGCAATGAAGGACAGTTTGGAATTCCTGATCTGAGACCACTGCTGGGCCAAGGGGAACAGAATTCTTCTCTCTGTTTTTGGCTTGAATTATCTGTAGGGCTGTGGGGGAAGAGAGGGCAGGGTAGTTTCTCCCCCTCCATACATTGAAATCCTTACACATGAGCCTAGTGGGGAGAACAAGCCCCCTCACCAAGTCAGTTCTTTTGGTGGCCAGAGGCCGATGACTTGAAGGGAACCAGAATTACAGAGGCAGCTACCGAGGAACAGAGAATGGATGGTTCAAATGTCCTAGCCGGGCCTGGGATGAAGGCTTACCAGAGAACCTCCTGCAGATATTGCACCTTGGCTGTCTTTTCGGGTCTGGATGGGGGCATGCAGGGGTTGTTGGCACACAATCCCTCAGAGCTTGGTTAAAGGTGTGTGTTGCCATGAATGAGCGGGGGGAAGGGCTTGGTCTGCTTTGCCATATCCCAGCCCTGGCGGGCTGAGCTCACACACAGTTGTAGGGACATGGCCCTGTTCTCACCTTTCTTCCCTAGCAACCCAGCCCTGCATGTCCACTGACACAAAGCCAGCAGTGACTGCCATCTCCAAGGGCTAACTTTCTGCTGTCACAGTCTATAGCTACCTTGAAGGACTGGGGCAACCACAGGAGCATTCTCGATATAAAGCTACCTCAGACATAAAGGCTGCTGTCTCCCAGCCCCATCTTCCATTTACTCACCCTCTATGCCTCCCTTGCTGCAGCAAGGACCCTCCCTGCTTCCTGCCAGCAGTTCTCAGAAGTAGAATCCATTAAGGGGCCATCGCCTTCCTCTCAAAAGTTACTTTTGTCCCAGCCCACCTCCCTCCAAGCTGGGAGCCTCCTCGGAGACCACGGGACCCAGCCAGCCAGTACCTTTGTGCAGTTCCTCCCTTTAACAGCAGACTTGGAATTCCCTGGTGCTTTGTCTCCTGGCCCAACATCTGTGTCCAGGAGAGGGCAGGGGCCCCACTGGGAGGCCCATGTGAGCCAAGGCAGTGGTTCCACCTGGTTCGATGAGCCTGTCAAAGCCATGCTAAGCTTGCCTATCGTGGAAGACGGTCTTCGCACAATGCATTCACTCCCTCTTTTTCTCCTGGTCTCAGCCCCTTGCAGCATGGATTGTGGGGGACTGGGAAGAAGAGGTGTTGTAGCTCAGGGGATCACAGACAGCTCCCATCCCAGGAGACCGACCCCAGCTCAGGAGCCCTCCCAAACCCCACCAAGATTAGAAATGGCATCCTCGTGTGATATACTATGAGACTGCCCCCCTCCCCCCAATACAAACACCCTCTCTCCCTCTTCCCCATCTCCCCTCACCCTTTCCAGGCTGGTGTTGCAAATTCCCAGCTGGTTTAGTGCCAACTCTCTTTGCTGCATGGAGTCCTTCTGCTACCACATCCTTTGTCTGGGGTTCCTATCCCCACCCTAGAGCACAGCTGCTGGAGTGCTGGGCTGAGTCCGCCTAACGGATCGCTTCTTCTGATGCCTCAGGCTTGGGGCGTGAAGGCTGGGAACTCCCTGACTGAAAAGCAAACACCCAAATCCTGCCTTGTGAGCGGGACCGGGAAATGGGCAGGGGAGACAGTCCATCCTTCCAGCCAAATCACACTTCAAGGCACCAGGCCTGCTAGCAAATGCCTTTCAGTAGGTACAATTCCTCATCCCATCCATGCACAGGGCAGCTTGGTGAAAAGCTCCTGATTCATAATTACTGATCTACCTTCCTTCTTAGGAACAAAGCTCCAAGGTAGAGGCACCTGGCACTCCAACTAGCTACACACCCAGCCCTCATCTGGTTTTGGCAGGGTCCAGGTGGGCCTTCTGGGCTGACAAACACACATAGAAACTCACCCCCCACCATCTCTGGCAGGCCAAAGAGAACAGAAGATTCTGCTCCTGGCCTGCTGGGATAGATGTTTCTTTCACACCCACCTTGTCACTCAACTAACCCTTTTTAAAAATCTTTTCCCTCTCTATTCTCTTCCTTTCCATGATTCCAAGCAGAGGGCTCGGCTCCAAGGAGGGGAATGTGGGGGGAGGGGAGAGGGAATAGAACACAACAGGCTTTGAGATTCCAACTGAGTCTAATTATTTTGAATGAGTCTCATTTTGATGTCCTTGTAGCATAAGCCAGACGAAGGGACGGTAACTCTGTAGTTAATGATATGCTGCTTAAACTGAAATAAAGCACAGTCCAGTGGGGTTTTGCCTGGTTGTTTCATGCCAGGGTCTCTTATTAATCTGTGTCTCTTTGTCCAGTAGTATGCAGCTGACCCTGGTGCTATTGGCATTAGAGCCCTGGGATGTTTCTCATGGTCACGATGCCCCAAGCCGGAGCCAACCATTTGCTCTCCTGATTTCATTTGCCTGTATGTCCCACGTGGCAGCGCTGATGCTTTCTGCTCCACTCCAGGTCTGTCACTGAGCGTTCCAAGTCAGTAGCCGTAAAGGGCAGGTTCTGATTTACGGGGACAGGGAGACGCAGCGGATGGAAACAAGATCCCAGGTCTTTCCAGGACAGCTCTCGCTGCTTCCAAGCAGCTGCAGTCACTCCAGCCAGCAGGCTCTTTCTCCCCACACACTGCATGGCTCCCTCGAGCTGACACCAGGAGCACTGGTCTCTCCCCAAGCTAGGCCGTGTTTCCTTCTTCAGTAGGCCAGGCAACGGGGCCTTTTCTAGGGGGCGGTTGTTGAGGCAGGGTGGTGCCTCGGAGAGGCCTGAGTTTTCCAGACTGGCCTCTGTGTCTGGAACCCTCCATTTTTGGGTGGGGGGATGTAGACACTATCATACCATGATTAGCAGAGGGGCTGAGCATAGGCAACGCACAGTGGGGGGCATGCGGGGTCAAGTGCCCCCCCTAGATTTCTGCTAGGCTTGCCGGCAGAGGTGGGAGGAGAGGGGCTCTGTCCTTCTCCCACTGCACCTGCCCCCCCTCAGCACATTTGGCCCCTGTCCCTGGCAGCCAGGCCCAGGCAGGGAGTGGAACAGAGCCACTTCTCACGTTGGCCACTCCGGGTCACTACTCTGGGCAGCGCAGCACCTGCCTGAGAGCCCTGCTGGGGAGGCTGCAGCGGTCTGCCCCTTCTGCTTCCAAACTGGACAGGGGCCAAGCAAGCTGGAGCCTCTCCCCACCATGTTTCCGGCTCACTCAACACCTGTATGCAGGCAGGGAGCTGAGGGGGTGGGCCATCACCACCTCTCCAGCTGGATTGTCTCTCAGGCAGCCGCAATGCTACACAGAGGCCGTGACCCGGAGCCTCTCCACTACAGAGTACAAAGCACAGCTCCCCAGCTTGCACTCGCCTTCCCTTGAGTAGCGATGTGGCCAAATGGTGCGGGGCTTGGCAACACAACACCCCAAGGGAGGGGGCCAAGGTGAGAGCCCCTTGGCCAAACACCCATGATGCTCCTTTAACCCAATATCGCTTTAGGGCTGGAGTTCTCAGGAGGTGCCCAGCAGTGGGTCCCAGAGTCTCTGTGCAGTAGGCACCAAGCACTTCTGAAAACCTGGCCCTAACTGTGGGTGATGAGCACGTGAAAGCCCAGCTCTGTGCACCCAGAGACCATGGTGATGGGCACTTTAGAGAGACACAGATGTAACCCTTCTGCCAGGTGGAGTCAGCAGCGACAAGGACCAGGTTCAATACAATACAACACAACACAGAACCAGCTCGAGCCCCCTCCCAGTAATCTGGAAAAATTACATATCACTTTCCAGGAGCAATACTTCCCCTCTCACAAGCACCAGGTCTGTGTATGGAAAAGAAAACTTTCAAGAGGAGGGGAAAGGAAGCTGGTTTTAATTTGGGGAAACACCACAAGCATGATTCCAAAACATACAACCATGAGTGTAACAGAGCGTACCTGGCCCTCCTGGCTCCTGCCTCTGCTAGGCTCAGATAAAGTCACTCAGAGACCTCAGGTTCTGAAACCACTGCTGCTTTTATTTATAAGTTTGTGCTTGCTCCATCCATGTCCCCCCACCTCCTCCAGCTTCCTTCTTCCCAGCTTCTTATATAGCCCTGGGCTAATTGGGCTGGCAGCTGACTCTCATGCCCCCATTAGGGCAGGTTCTTTCCAGCCAGCTCCACTTTATTCACCTAAATGGGGCTGGTGTGGCAGGGGGCTGATTCTGCAGCCTTTCTGCTCAGCACCCTATCATGATGAGCAAAACACCCTCCCCAGGAAATTCTGGACAGTGTCCTTCTCCTCAGTCTCTCCCATTGAGGTATGAAAGTCTGACAAACAAATGTCCCCTCCACCACACCACACCACACCACACCCCACTCACAGTTGTTGTCCTTGGTCAGCAAAGACCCAGAGGTCAGAGGTGCATTCACATGAGCTCACCTCTCACCCCTGGGTAAGGGGCCTTGAGCAATACCTTAGTAGCTGCTGCTGTACCATCCACTCTGCATTGCTACCTGCTGCCAACACTGCACTACTGGCCACTTAAAGTGGGGGAGGGGGCATGGCTACCTCCTCCCCCCCACCCTTCTGGTGCCCCTAGACACTGCCACCATTGTTTTAGAAGCCATGCTTCTCTTTCAGGAAGCTTCCCTAGAGATACAGAATGCTCCATGTACCTGTTCAAGGCATCAAGGCAAAACCCCTGCTTATAAAAGATCTTCTAAAAGGAAATCCAAGATGAAGACTATTTTAGTGGGCTCATACAGCTATATGTATATATTTTTTCCCAGGTTAAAAACTACATTAACAAGTTCAGGTTGAGAGCAGGGCTGGGCAGGAACTGTTTTTTCCCATTCTACAAGAGTTTTCAAGATTTTTGAAAAATTTCCCCACCACAAATCAGGATGAAAGTCAGAAATCTTGAATTTTTTCACAAACTGACAAATAAAAAAATTGAAATTGTTACAATAAATTTGAAATATTTTGTTTGATTTTGCCTTTAACCTTTTTTTTTTTGGTATAAATTCAGTTAAATGTCTAACTGAAAATTCATTTTGAACCAAAAAATACCTGAAAGTTTTAATTCTGAGCATTTCAAAACTTTTTTTTGCAATTTTTTTTCAAGTCAGGCAAGTCACTGAACCCAACCCTTTCCTGAGAACAGGTTTGGTTTCAACAAATCAGCATCTTTTTTAACAAAAAATGTTTTGTTGAAAAATTCTCAACCAGCTCTAGTTAACAGTCTGTCGTAGTCATTTAGGGCATGAAATTTTATAGCGCTGTTGTAATCATCCCCCCTAAAGGGGTGAAACAGGGGGATACATTTCTTAAAGGGCCCATTTTTAATTAATTTTAATTTCTAAACTGTTTAACAGATTTGTTTGTAAATTCTCCAAAAATTCAGCCTGTACTCAAAGAGTAAGTGGTGCGATGTGGGGGTATGATATGCAGCAGCCTCCCTGCTTTAAATGCAAAACTCAACTCAGCTCTAACTATACAGGTGCTACTGATGCCTCCATTATCTTCTTAGAAGCTGTCCTTTGGGCTGCACATTTCTACGTATGCTTGATAGACAGATTTCCGGTTTTTGTTTGTACTTTTTCTATCTCCTTTAATTGGTGTTGGAGCAGATTAACAAAAGATACCAAAACTGTCCAGCAGAGATGGAAACATGCACAAGGTGTGAGCACTCCACCAATATCCCAAGCATTGCAGCAGGGGCTCCCTCTGCTTCTGCCACCGGGGGACGAGGGCCAGCAATTTCTTGGGCAAATGGCATCCATGGTTTAGAATCACCCCTGGAGCTGCCCCTTGTCCGCCCTGGCTAGGCACCACTCCCACACTGCAGGAAGGTGCAGGTGGGAATCCAATGCATCCAGCAATGAAGATGGCTCCTTCCAGCCAGCAGGGAGCAAGAAGCTGGAAGTGCAGTGTCCAGCTGATACAGAGTCTGCCAGTCCAGGTGGATGTTATCCTCTCTCCTGGGTCAGATCAGCAACTCCTCGGGGGGAAGTTGGAGGTTAGCACCCAAGCACCCACCTGCTCCTCACTGCTGGTGCCCTCTGTCTGCTGCCTCTCCTGCCTCTTGAGTGCCCCGAAAATCACAAGTCCAATAAGCAGGGGTCACCCGTGTTAAGTGCTGAAGGCTGGAACGTCATTGCCTCAGTAATGCTGTTCAGGCTGGAGCTCCAGTGTTACCAGTACTAATAGCAGATAATGTCACCTGCTAATTCAGCACACCTTGATTGCTACTCATCTCTGCCCATGGTCAAATCAGCCCTCCAGCCTTTCATCCCGACGGCTTTCAGTAACTCTGTCATGCTGCTAGCACGACAGACCAGAGACTTGGTGCTCAGCTAACACCCAGGGCTCTGCACACCTCTCATCCCCTCCTGCAGTGCAGGCTGTCTCCTCCTCCCCAGCTCCCTCCCACACCTCACAGCTGCTGTGTGACTTCTCACCAGCCAGCAGTGCAGCAACACCATCTTCCTTTACCCCTGCCAGGTCAGGCTCTTCTCTACTCTCCAGCTGCCCCTGACACCTCCAGCTTTGATTCCTGAAATTAATCATCAGAAAGGAAAGTGTTAAACCTATTTTAAAGCAAGTTAGACCCTGATTTCCAGCCTCTGGGCCAGGGCACCCGGATGGACAGTGCCACAACAGGAAGGGCTCAGAAATGTCAGGCACAGAATGCCAGAGTACAGTATTAACAGCCTTAGGCCTCTGTTATTCCTGGTGCACAGCACATCCCACCACTGACTCAGCTCAACACAGGAACTGCCCTTGCCCATTTTCAGTGTTTGGATGCCCAGAAGCTCCCTCTCTTGGCATAAGCTGCTGGGGGGGAGGGGCTTGCAGCTGATGCATGGGCCTAGCTGCCAGAACTCCATCACTGACCTGCTCTGGCCCCTTGTGCAAGTTCCTTCCCCATTCTGGGCCTCAGTTTCTCCATCCCCCAGGAGAAGTTTGCAAGGTGTTTTGACAGCCCACTTTGACCGTAGCTCTGCAGGACAAGGGCCTAGCTTTCTGGTCTGTTTGTTCCGCACCTAGTACAATGGGACCAAGGACAATGGGCACGACCACAATACAATAATACAACAAGGCACTGAGTATTATCCCTTTCACAGCTGAGAACTAATGCTCTCAGTCCAGCAGAGCAGCTCCGAGCGCCCTGCAATCTTGACATCTCTGTAGCCCCAGCCATGCCTGGCTTCCCCTGCTGACCAATTGCCATGCTGCTGTAACGCTGCCTGAAGAGGGGTTCTGTCACACACAGGGTGCAAAAACACCAGCACTGTCGGCTGGGGCCTGAGCAAAGGGATGGATATGGGACGACCTGTGTCTCCTGGGTTCTGATTCAGCAAGTGCCTAAGGTCAAACCTGACTTTGAAGGGCTGGCTACACTGAAGACTTAGCCCCTGCTCCTACACGTTTTTGCCTGCCCCCACCCCTGAGACGCATACATGTTACTACATGTGTGTGTACATTCCCATGGCCACACCCACACACCCCACAAGCATGTGCTTACTTAGGGCTAGTCTACACTGGCAATGTTAAAGTGCTCCCATGGCACGGCTTTACTGTGGCTGTGTAGTCATGGCAGAGCAGTGGGAGAGAGCTCTCCCAGCGCTGTAAAAACCCACCTCGACGACGAGAGGCATATCTCCCAGCACTGGTGCACTGCCTACTCTGGCGCTTTACAGCACTGAAACTTGCTGCATACAGGGGGTGTTTTTTCAGCCCCCTGAGCGAGAAAGTTGCAGCGCTGAGAAGTGCCAGTGTAGACAAACCCTTACACTTTAAACCTATGCGTGCTTGGATGGGGTAAGACCCCACGCTCTGCTTCAACTTGGCCTGCAACTCACCCAGTCTGCGGTGAGGGTGCAGGCAAAATCAGCGGAGTGATCACACTGTCACAGTGCCCCCAGGGCAGCCAGTTCTCCTGGAAATGGCAGGGAAAGGACCCTGGTGTGGCACAGCACAGAGACCCCTGGGACATGCCTCTGACACACATGGGCCAGAGCAGAAACTGAGGCCACAGTAAGTCAGGGAGGGTTTGCTGTGGGAATGCTCAGCCAGATGAGGTTAACCCAGTGGCAGGGCAGCCAGACCATAGGTGCCCACTCCGTGGGTGCTCCGGGGCTCAAGCACCCATGGAGAAAAAAATAATGGGTGCTCAAGTCAGCACCCAGGAGTCAGTGCTTGAGCGTGGAATGTGGTATAAGTTCTGTGCTGCCAACAACTTCTACCCTTGGGGCTCCAAGTTTGTTTATAAACAGAGGCAGGGTGATTAAGGGTATGGCTACACTTGCAGCTATACAGTGCTGGCAGTTAAACCTGTCTTCGTACAGCTGAGTAGGGAAAGTGCTGCAGTCTGTTCACACTGACAGCTGCCGGCGCACTGTCATGGCCACATTTGCAGCATCTGCAGTGGCACTGGGAGTGGTGCATTATGGGCAGCTATCCCAGCGTTCAAGTGGCTGCAACATGCTTTTCAAAAGGGGTGGGGTGGGGTGGAGTGTCACAAGGAGCGTGGGGGGGAGAGAGAGAGTGGATTTTTGGAGCCGACACTGTGTCAGCAGCTGCCTTGCAAGTTCCGACCCTCTCCCCCACCCCTCTCTCACTCATTGAAAGCAAACAGAACGGATAAGCAGCTGCTCCCTGAAACAGACCCCCTCCCCCATGCACTGTGCTGCTTCTCTCCTCAAGCCCCTTCCTTCCCTCTCTCTTCAAGCAAACACCAGCTGTGGGTGTTCCAAAGGGAGCCCCCTGCCTCTGCTCATTCACAGCAAACACTAGCTGTGTTTGTGTTTTTGATAAGCAGCTCCGCAGCCCAGCCTGGAGTTCACAACAAAACAAAGAGAGGCATCACAACCAAATAAAGAGCGGGACCTTCACTTACAAGGATCATGGGAAGCTTCCAGAGGTCAGTCACAGCGTACTAAGATTATTCCCTGTTGTCATAAACAGATAGTAGGAGTTAATAGAACAGAAGTACTTTATATCTCCTTTGACTGTAAGGGGTTAACAAGTTCAGTGAGCCTGGCTGTCACCTGACCAGAGGACCAATCGGGGACAGGATACTTTCAAATCTTGAGGGAGGGAAGTTTCTGTGTGGGCTGTTAGCGTTTGGTTGTTGTTCACTCTGGGTGCTGAGAGTGACCAGATGTGCAACCAGGTTTCTCTC
>NC_133777.1:44249140-44264009 GCF_003597395.2 Chelonoidis abingdonii | reverse complement strand
TCTTGGGGTTCCCCGGGCAAGGTTTTGGGGGGACCAGAGTGTACCAGGCACTGGAATTCCTGGTTGGTGGCAGTGCTACAAGTACTAAGCTGGTAATTGAGCTTAGAGGAATTCATGCTGGTACCCCATCTTTTGGACGCTAAGGTTCAGAGTGGGGAATTATACCATGACACCTGTTTACACTGGCACCCCAGCACTATACTCTTTATTCATCTCAGGGAGTGGAGTACAAGCAGCGCTGTAGCCATGGAGATACAGCACTGTATGTGCCTTGCCAGTGTGGACGGGGAGTGAGTTACAGCGCTGTAAAGCCACCAACAGTGCTGTAACTATCAAGTGTAGCCAAGGCCTAAGATAACAAAAGGCTGCTTGTCATTAAATGAATTAAGGGTGGTTAGATTATCCTGAAAGCATTCCAGGCACTCCAGTTAAAAGATAGGGTAGGAACAAATGGTCCATTTTCAAAATGGAGAGAAGTAAATAGTGGTGTCTCTCTCCCTCACACCTCCCAGCTTGTACTGGTCTGGGACCAGTGCTGTTCAATATATTCATAAATAATCTGCAAAAAGGGTAAATGGTGAGGTGGCAAAGTTTGCAGATGATACAGAATTATTCAAGGTAGTTAAATCCAATTCAGACTACAAAGAGTTACAAAAGGATCTCACAAAACTGCGTGACTTGACAACAAAATGGCAGATGAAATTCAATGTTAAATGCAAAGTAATGCACATGGCAAAATATAATCCCAACTATACATATAAAATGATGGTGCCTAAATTAGCTGTTACCCATCAAGAAAGAGATCTTGGAATCATTTGTGGTACTCTGGAAGCACTGTGTTTCCAGAGCACTGCAAATTCATAAGAATCCTTCTCACTGTGCCTGTATCATCCTGAATTGTGGCATGCTCATTCTCTTGCTTCAGAAGATTGAAAAATTCTCTCCAGTCATCAATGGGACACACACAACTGAATAATGTAGCTGTCCTTAACGTGCATCAAAATAATACCAGGGAACCTAGATGTAAATAAGATTGCTGACAGTTTCATCCAGAAAACTACAGTGAGACATAATGTCTTTAAACTGGGATATTAGTGAAGACAGCTTGTGATTGCAATGATCTTAATATACCATAATCCATGATAATGTAATTATGTGGTTCATAACAATGTATTCATTATTAAAATAGTAAAGATACCAGTGATAGACACATTCAATAACTAGAATATGAAAGTAGTATATAAATATGCTGAAAATAGCCTCCCTCCAAAACTGGCAGAGTGCCCCCCGCCCCCCCCCTTCTCCCCATACACACACACCTCTTCAAAAGTACCCACCAGCAAAAACAAAAGTCAGCAGCTATGCGCTGGATCCTCAGTGTGTGATGTGCTGGTGACTTTAATGGGACAGTTCAAGTGCTTAAAGCTTCACTTGTTGGCTGAACTGGAACCCTAGGGAAGGTCTGGAAACAGGGCTGTGCGTTTGACTAAAGTGGGGCAGGGCTGAAGCTCTGGGACTTGCTGATGCTGCCAGGAGCTGAATTAGTTTCAAAGTTGCCTGTGCCCCTGGCGGCCCGTGCAATGGGTGCATGTTGGAGCTTTGCAGACAAAAGCCATTCTTCCTCTCCTAGCCTGCAGGGCCACACCAGCTCTGGAGAGGCCTTCCTGCCAGGGCATCCTTGCCAGATCAGGCAGCCTTCACTCAGAGCTGGTGAGCCTAAGTGGAAGAGCCTCTGCTTCTTGTGTCCATCTCAATACCAGGACAAAGCAGGGGCAAGCTGTCACCACTCAGATTTGGGAGCAGTCGACGCCCACGCTGCACTGACGTCAGCGGGGCAATGGGGAAGCTGGCTGGCGGAGCAAGGTGAGATTTGTGGTTATGGCCCTCGGTGATCACTGTGGGGTTTGTAAACGGAACAAATTATGTAGCAAAACCACCAAGCAAAGAGCCCCTGAGGCACCATTGCAGAGCTGCTTTACGCTGCCATCAGAGTGCCTGGCTCCACTTCCAGGGCAGAGGCATTGCCCCAGGGATGTTCCCCTGGTGATCGCAAAGCCACTCTCTGAGCAGCACGGCCTGGGGCTTAGAGTCTCTGATGCTGATGTGGCTGGCACACGATCAGTGACACTTTCCTCGATCATGACTGCCCCCTGAGAGGCTAACAGTGTGTGGCTGAATACCAAACAGCTCAGCCTTCCCGGCTATGGCTCTACCATCCTTGGTGCCCCATGGGCAGAGGGTTGGGCTCACAGCTCATCACAACTTGTGACTGGCACTGCTATGCCAGGGAAGTCTCACTGCACTGTCTCAGCAAGGCTCTGGGGAATAGATGAGCCACTGAGACCTTGAGCAAAGCCACTAAACCTACTGCAGCTGTTCCTCTGATCAGACCAATCGGCACCCTGCTACTTACAGTGATGCAACCAGCCCCTGGGTTCAAATGCCAATGTAACCACCCCCGGCTGCACTTCAGAAGTGGGTTTCAAACGCAGGAGCTTCCACCCTGATACTCAGCCAGCTGCTACTACTCGAACTATACCAGCAAAGCCACTAACTGGCTGCAGTAGTAGGCTGTTACCCCTCTATGCCTCAACCACTCATGGTGGCCATAACATTCACATCAGAGGCCCATTCACAAAGGCAGAGTCAGGGACAGTTTTTTAAAGAACTTTAATATGTTAAAACCTTTTTTTTTTTTTGCTTTGTTTTTATTGTTGTTAAAAATGTCATTGCTGTAAACTTGAGAACGGCCATGTGCCCAGGGGCAACGCCCAGGTCCAAGGGCAGGCACATGAGGCAGGACGTGCCCATGGCTCCTGCTCAGTGCTGGGATATAGGGTGATCAAAGCGGGGGGTGGGAGGGAAATGGGAAAATATCAACAAGCCCGCCCTGGCCATGTTCTCTGCTATACATCTATGCACAGGCAGCAGGGAGCCAGCTGGGAAACCTGACTCTCAGTCGCACCTCTGCTTCCCAGATGTGGCATGGGAGCCATTGCCCTCCATATGTGATGCTGGCTGAAGCGGCAGAGTCCTGCTCCAAGGAGGATGCTGCAGACCTCACTCCACCCCCTCGCCTGTCTGTTTCCCTTGTGAAGCCAGTGTTTTCATTGCTCCTTTTGGCAGCCTAGGACACCCGGCTCCTTTCTGCCTGCACCAGGGGGAGCGGCTCGCCGGCTCCCTGCATGAAAAGTGTGGGCTCCGCAGGTGCCCCTCAATTTGTGTAGACCTGAGTTCCGATCACGCGCATGATTTCCTTCTGGATCTTGGGGTCCTGAGTGTTTATATTGGCGTCTCCTACTTGCCCGTCTTCATACCTGGGAGGGGCAAGGCAGGGAAAGCAGCATGAGGTGGGACTCAGCGTTCACCCAGAGCTCCCATTGCCAGTGTGTCCCTGCTCCAGCAATAACCCACCCCCAGGGCCACACCCCCATCGAGGGGAGCAGAGCTGGGGTCTCCAGGCCTTCGGACAGAGGGGCAGGTCTCTGACTGCAAAGACAGGCACCTTGCTCTGTATCTGGGCAAGGGGCTGGCAGGAGGGAGATGAGGCTCAGCTAAACCACCCAGGTTTGCCAGTGGGGCCGCAGACTGGGAGCCACTCCATTGCTAACACCCCTCCCAGAGCAGAGCCGGGCTGCAAGCGCCAGCACCCTGGCTGTCAGCGTCTGGTAGTAGCTCTCAGCTCCAACATGGGTCCGTCTCGGCAGGGCTGGCCTCCTGGTGGGAGTGCAGACCCCTCCGCTGTGCTGCTGGCGCTGAGCACCAGGCCAGGGGCTCTGCCTGCCAGCACCTCCATGCCCAGCGCCCCTTGTGCCCCCAGCTGGCAGGCACCAGGCCCTGAGCTGTGCAGAGCCAAGGGGAGCAGGTTCTGGGGCTCACCTTCCTCTCAATGCTGACAGCTGCACGCCAGTGCCACTCTGGCTGACTGGGGCAGGGGAGGCCATAGGGAGAGGGGGCGGTAATGAATGGAGGGGCCTGGTATGGAAGGAAGGGGCAGTGGGGCTAGAGGCTGCACTCGAGCATCCATTTGGTGGCACACAGGATGCTGCTGGGCCCTGGAGACCTCCCTGGGGGGCGGGGGCAGTGAGGGGCACTGCGCTCTCCTCTCCCTTCCCCTACGGGGCTGAGTCGGGATGCGGACTAATAGTTCACAATGCTCTTGCTGTTTGGGCCGTCCTGGTGCAGTTTGGGCCATCCCATCCCCAAAGGGGGAGCTGCCACCATCCCATAAGCAGGGTCATTCCCAACTTGTGCCCCTGCACTCACACAAAGAAGAAGCGGGTGCAGACATGGTCCGAAACCGGGCACACCCAGATGTTCCCATGCTTCTGGAGATCCTTCGAGGTGATCACTGCAACGGGAGGGATGTCAGACAGGTGCCAGTGGCCCTCATGGTTCACACACAAAGCTGGGGCCCTGCCTTGGATGCCAGTCCCATGGCACTGTCCCTGGGTACATCTGTCCTGCCGCACCAGGCTGTGGGGGGGAAGGGCTGCCTCCCCATGCTAGACAGGATTGCTGGGAGAGGCACAACCATCAAGGAATAATGGAGTGATCATGCCAAGGACACCCATGGTGCTGCACAATGGCACTGCCTGGCAGTGACCCCAGGGAACTGCACCATTATCTACCCACTGACCTGTTAACACCTGTTACTGCAGCTTGGCTGCACTCCAATCAGTCACCTCATTTAATTAATCCACTGAAGTGTGCCCATTCAACAGGATACTGGGATGAGATTTGGGCCTGTGCTGGGAGGAGTGGTAGATATGCTGGAGGATAGGGATAGGATACAGAAAGACCTAGACAAATTAGAGGATTGGCCTAAAGGAAATCTAATGAGGTTCAGCAAGGACAAGTGCAGAATCCTGCACTTAGGATGGAAGAATCCCATGCACTGCTACAGACTAGGGACCGAGTGGCTAAGCAGCAGTTCTGCAGAAAAGGACCTGGGGATTACAGTGGATGAGAAGGAGGATATGAGTCAGCAGTGTGTCTTTGTTGCCAAGAAGGCTAACGGCATTTTGGGCTGTATAAGTAGGGGCATTGCCAGCAGATAGAGGGATGTGATCATTCCCCTCTATTCGGCATTGCTGAGGCCTCGTCTGGAGTAGCGTCCAGTTTTGGGCCCCATACAAGAAGGATGCAGAAAAATTGGAAAAAGTCCAGCGGAGGGCAACAAAAAATGATTAGGGGGCTGGAGCACATGATTTATGAGCAGGAGCGTCAGCAGCCTTTTTGACACCCTAGGCGGCGGAAGGTCGCGCCCCCAAAATGGCACCCCCAACCATGGCGGCCGCACATCCAGCTGCCGCAGTCACCTTCCCTCAAATGTCAGTGCCCTAGGTGACCGCCTAGGTCACCTAATGGGTTGTGCCGGCGCTGTTTACGAAGAGAGGCTGAGGGCACTGGGATTATTTAGTCTGCAGAAGAGAAGAATAATGGGGGATTTGATAGCTGCTTTCAACCAGGGCCGCCCAGAGGATTCAGAGGGCCTGGGGCAGGGCCGGGTCTTCGGCGGCAATTCAGCAGCGGGTCCCTCTCGGAGGGAAAGACCCGCCGCCGAATTGCCGCTGAAGAATGAAGCGGCGGCAGTAGAGCAGCCTAAGTGCCATCGATCGCGGCTTTTCCCCCGCCCCACCCACCGCTTGCAGCACTTGTACTCACCGGGTGGCGCTCCGAGACTTCGGCAGCACTTCAGTGGCGGGTCCTTCACTCGCTTCGAGTCTTCCACTGCACTGAAGGACTCACCGCCGAAGACTCGGAGCGAGTGAAGGGCCCGCCGCCAAAGTGCCGCCAAAAACCTGGAGCAGCTGACGGAGCCTCCGCGGGGCCTGGGGCAAATTGCCCTACTTGCCCCGCCCTCTGGGCAGCCCTGCTTTCAACTACCTGAAAAGGGGTTCCAAAGAGGATGGATCTAGACTGTTCTCAGTGATGGCAGATGACAGAACAAGGAGTAATGGTCTCAAGTTGCAGTGGGAGAGGTCTAGGTTGGGTATTTTTTCACTAGGAGGGTGGTGAAGCACTGGAATGCGTTACCTAGGGAGGTAGTGGAATCTCCTTCCTTAGATGTTTTTAAGGTCAGGCTTAACAAAGCCCTGACTGGGATGATGTACTTGGGGATTGGTCCTGCTTTGAGCAGGGGGTTGGACTAGATGACCTCCTGAGGTCCTTTCCAACCCTGATATTTTACGATTCTGATTCTATGCAGGAGGTTCTCCACCTTTTTCATTCTAAGCACTCCACCCCAACATGCTATAAAAACTCCACAGCCCACCTGCGCCAAAACAACTGGCTTTCTGCATGTCCAGTATATTAAAAGTCAGGGCCAGTGTTATGGAGTAGCAAGCAGGGAAACTGCCCAAGGCCCTATGCACACAGGGCCCCGCAAAGCTAAGTTGCTCAAGCTTCAGCCCCAGGCAGTTCGGGCTTCAGCTTTCTGCCCTGAGCCCCAGCAAATCTAAAGTTGGACCAGCTCTCTGGTTTACTTTGGCGGACCCACCTGAAACCTGCTTGAGGCCCCCCAGAGGGCCCCAAGTCCCTGGCTGAGAACTGCTGGACTACAAGGTCTAATAGTCTAGCCTTAAAAACTCCAGGAATCATTAGGATCACCCCAAGGGACCCGCCTATACAATTATGTTTCAAAACTTACAAAAAGGAGTTGACTAACATCAACTGAACAGCGTTATTTATTTGTATTGTTGAATCATCTAGGAGCCCCCACTGAGATCAAGACCCCATTGCGCTAGGAAGTGTATAAACACGCAGCAAGAGCCAGTCCCTGCTGCAAAGAGCAGTGCAGCCAGATCAGTGAGGAGAGAGCCAATGGCAAGGAAGTCAGGCTACAAGCAAAGAGCCTAGAGCTGGCTGGGATTGATTCAGTTCATCCTTTTTTTGTCCTCCTGCCCAAAAAAAAAAAAAAAAGCAGAATCATTGAAACCAAAACTTCTGGTGGGAATGTATGGACAAACATCTCAGCCCCAAAGCATGTTTGGAAAAACCGTTCCTGAATGGTCAAAATGCCCATTTTGCATTTCTCAGAACAAAACGCTCTGGTTCCTCCAGTTGGAAAGTCCCGTCCATTTCAAACTCAAGCCAGGTAGAGTTAAAAAATAGAAACTGGAAAGTGGACAAAATGTTTTGACTTTATGGCAATGAAATGTTTGACTGAGCCAAACCAAAATGCCTTCAGATTTCCAATGCATGAACATTTTCATGTTCTGACTTTTCATCCCGATTTGGGACTGGAAGACATTTCTCAAATATTCACTGGAAAAGAAAACGGTTTCCTGCCCAACATGAAGAGCAAAACGCTTCCCACTGGCACCAGGAGGGGACAGGCAGGCGTCACACCAGCCCCAGCGGTCAGTGGGCTCAGATCCAATAGAGGGCATAAGTCAGTTCCAAAGCACAGGGGCCCAGCACTGGAAATGCCCAGGCAGGGCGTCTGGTTCCGGGGACAGTTCACAAAAGAACATCGGCTGATCTCAACTACTACATGGGGGCCTGGGGAGGAGACAGGATCCCAGCCAGACAGTCCCACTAGGCAGGGCTTTAAAAAGTCAGTATCAGCCCCTGGAGCTGTGCCCAGAAGCTACCAGGGATCCACCCAGATCCCATGGGCAGGCCCCATCCATGCCAGAGACCAGCCATCAGCTGATCAAGTGAGCCCCAGCCAGACCACCATTCCCCAAGCCCTTTCCCCAGCCAGGCACTGAGAAAAGGAAAGACACTGAACCCAATGGGCTCAGCACAGAAGAGGCCGAGACCTACCTGTCACGCGCAGTTCATGGTGGCTCGCTGCCCCCCACAGCCTCACAGCCATGCTGGAAGTGAGGAGGTGATCTAGCAGAGCCCCTGCAACCCTCACCGCTACCGGGGAAAGCTGCTGGGGAGGAGCCAGGGCTAACACCACCCTTCTGGGTCTCCAAGAGAAGACTCCTGAGTGAGTGATGCCAGCCAAAGCTCTACCAGAGACAACGTGGCATGGATCCCCTCCAGCCATGGACCAGCCTCCAGACTGGCCCAGATACTCCTAGAGAGAGAGAAACGATGCCCACCACAGCACAAGACCTGGGACACATTGTGCCACAGCCATTTGTGTGGCAGAGAGGGGACACCAGCATATGGATGGCCAAGGTGGTGAATGGGCAGCGCATCCCACTAGGGCATGGAGTGAGCAGACCACCAGCTGCACAGCCCAGCAGGAAGGGATGGCAAGCTGCGACAGTCTGCACTCAGAGAACAGGCAATAGGCAGCCAGGTTTCTGACACCCACCATTCCAACCCCCCTTGTTCCAGTGCCATTCCTGGGTCCCAGGGCCCTCAAGGCAGGGAGTGAGGACACCCCTTCTTCCACCTCTTACCTTCACAAAGTGCTATACAGTTTAGATTCCGACTCTGTAGGAACCGGGACTGGATGGATCGAGTCTGCAAACAAACCACAAAGTCTGGGTTACCATGACCTGCCTGGCACCCCACTCGGGTTGCGTCACTGCTCTGCCCTTGCAGCGGCCAGCCCTGCCCCTTTCATAGTCCAAGCTCCGTAGGAGCAGCCAATCACAGTGGAGAATACTGACCACTTCAGAGGTATAAACACTGATAACCCAACCAGGGCTGGACCCCAGCCCTGCTTTCTTCATTTGTTGTTCTCAGTAATTTGTTGAGTTCTGGGCTCTGTGGCCCAGCCCCCAACTGAGGGTGGGACCCAAAGCACCCCTCAGTGCCCACTGGCAGAGGGCCCACTACACCAACACGCTGTTGTCCTAACATGTCTCTAAAAGGTATCATGTAAGGTATCATACGTAAACTGGTGGCATGCTGGTCCTGAAAGTCATTGCGTAACGCATGTACAGACAGGGTACAAAGAGTTGTATATGTGTGCTGGAAATGTGTTTGGGAGTCGGAGCCTGACCCCAGCTTACCCTAGGCAAAGGAATGTCTGACAGGCTTAATGACCGGTAGAGGACAATGAAAAGTACATTTATATATCAAGTGAACAAAGCCATCAAGCTAACAGGCAATGGAAGAAGGCACTCAGTGAGCTCACTGGGGCTTGAAGCCTGCATGCCCAGGAAATCTTTCTGGCTCTTGAGACAAAGACAATAGACTTTGGAAATTGGAAGAGGGAGCACAAAGACATTCTAAGTATCTATCACTTAAGTGAGGCCAGAGCCCTGGGAATCTGTGAAAGGTGGATCTTCAGCCATGGGGCTTGAAGTCTCTGAGAAGAGATTATAAGTGAGAAATTGCCTGAGACCAAGCTTGTGATCTGTTATGCTTTTGACGCTAGAAAGCGGGTTTTACTTTCATTTAGCTTGTAACCAGACAAGCCTCTTGCTTAGTATCACTTAAATCTCTGTTCTGTATAAATCAACATATTCTTGTTTTCTTACCAAACCATCTCAGTGTTGTGCATGGAAATCAAGGGCGAGTCTTCAGCTAACCTAACCAATTGGTGTGTACACCGTCTCGTTGGAGGCAGCGAATGCAAGTGTCCAGTGAAAGGGGCTGACACTGCAGGGAGATCGCTCCAGGGAGTGTGGGAACTGGGGTTCACTGATGGGTCCCAGCAAGGCAAGGCTTAGATGGGCAGAGCCTTGAGGAGTGTGCAGTGAGGTGGGCTGGCTGAGTGGCAGGGAGCTGACTCACAGTTTAAGCTCCAGCACAATTCTCACATGTGGAGGCAAAGGGGTAACACAGTGGCGTTCGGTTCCGAACAGAACATCTTTCCCTCGGGCAGGCTCCACCACCCCCTTCTCAGGATTCAAACAGGCTGCCCCCAGGCTGTGCACAGCCAACAGCCAGCTATAGACCCAGGTGAGCAGTGCTGTATCCACCCCACCCTGAAGATTGACGGGGGAATTCCCAGTCTCACTGCTCCCATGGAAGGACCAGGATTGGATGCTTGTATATTGGAGACGCTGATGGCTCAGGCTGGGTTCACTGCAGGCAGAGCTGTACAAGTCTGGCACACACACACACACACACACACAGCTCTGCCAATGCATCCCAGCCTTGTCTCAGGACACATGATCAGCTTCATGCTTTGCAAAAATAGAGCCAGAATAAATCCCGCCAACATCTGAAAGATGTAAATAGCCAGGTCTCCAGATGTAGAAGCCCAGGGCATAAACCAGAGAGGTAGGTGAGATTGACTATACACATTTTATAGATAGGTAAACTGAGGCACAGAAGGTGGGGTTTTCAGAAGTTGACCCTCAGAGTCAGAAGTTGACTGCCCATTGACATCAATGGGATCAGAGTCAGGCCAATACTAAGCGGTTATGGCCCTTACCAAAAGACCAACAGAACAGCAAATAGAACTTAGGAGCCCTGAGCCCCAGTCGCCTGCTCTAACCACCGGACAACATTCCTTCCCCTCAGGCACAGAAGCAACAGTGATTGCGCAAACACATCTCAAGCATGACACAGGCCTATCTTGCACATATCCTTGCAGCTGGCATGAGGGTAGAAGGACAAACACAGACTGTGCATGGCTGGGATTCCGGGGACAAGGCCCAGCAAGCAATACCGCCGGTTACCTGAGGAATGGTGTTCATTCGGTTATATCTCTGGACGAGCTCATCCTTTGAGGGCATCCTGTGCTGTCCTTTCCCCATCCCTGTTGGACAATAAAGGAAGAACAACAGCACAGATCAGCAGTTACTGGGGAAAGGCCGCCCTCCTCTCGCTAGATCCTGTGTCCAGGATGCTCCACAAGGCACACAGCTGCTTGCTGAAGGAGGTGAAAGGATGAGGCCAGCTCTCCATGCAGATCAATAGTGCCCTGGCAATGCACTGCCAAACCCAAGGCTGTGCCATGACCCAAGCAGACATTCCCATCAAGAACATTAGATGGTGCAGGAACCCTCTCGTATACACGAGCACAAACGCATGCATGCACATGGGAACTACCATGCAGGGGGCTGACTTGATGAGTGTAACAACACAGGGACAAATGTCCCTGGAGATCATTTGGGCAAGAGCTGGGATGACCATCTTCAGTCTGCTGTCTATCTTCTAGGAGGCAAGGCCGAGTGAGGAACGCAACATGGCTCCGCCACACCACAGCCACTCATGGATTTAGCCCAAGTGGGAGGACTGGACCCACTCTTACAGCTTGGGAACTGGAACACAGGGTAGATCACATGATTTGCCTAAAGCCACAGCATTTGCAGCTGAGCTGGGAATTGACCCCATGTCTCCTGAGCTACAGCCCAGCACACAGCTCCACCAGGCCACGTGTCTTACCCTGCGTATGTACCTCACCGGCTACATGATACCTGCCTTGTAGCTTAACAATCACAGCTGCTTAGGGAGGAGGAGACTCTGTAATAAAGTGCTCCTCAAGGGCCACGCACTGTGGAATGAGACAGCCACAGCTGCCACCATCTAGGGCTGCCTGGGGCCATTGTGAAGGACAAAGGTGGGGAGCAAGTGACACTGCTGAAGGCAGGGTCTGAGCCTTGTTAACAGGAGTTGCTGTGGTTCCCTGTTAGTATGGAGTTTAACAGGACCTGGAGCTTGAATTCTGTCTCCCCCAGCCTCCTGAAACTGCCATGGGGCAGCTTCAATCCACAGAAGCCAGATGAATCCCAGAGCAGCCAGCTTGCTCCCTAGGTGCTTGTGGCTGAAGCAGGGGGACACTGACTTTCTCTGCCATCCCACTGGCCTGGGCTAGGCCCCCCAGACATGCATTGTCAGCAAATGCTCCTGGTGAAGATCCAACCTGACTGGGAAGCATTCATGGGTCAGGGCCCTTGACAGATGACGCAGCGATGAGTTTGACTTTCCAGAGCTAAGGGGCAAGGCCTGCAGCAGTGTGATGTGTTTCAGGGACATTCAAGCTGGAAGTGGATTAAGCAGACATGGCTTCCACCGCCCTCGTTTGCTTCCTGATGTGCCCTAAGAGACATCAGTCCATTGGCCCCAGATCCTCAGAGTGAGTAGTGTAAAAGGGCCCTAGGAATCAGAAAGCTCCCCACGTTCACCTTCCCATGGAGAGGGGAATAAACAGGGACCAGGAGTCTCCATGTCCCCCAGCTCTCTGGTCTGTGTTAGACAGGAGGCCAGACTATGTGATCATGGTGGTCCCCTTCTGGCCTTCAAATCTGTGAATCCATGGGACCAAGAGAAGGGCCAGCAGAAACCCTGGAATGGGATCTGTGGGAACTCTCCCTCCACCCCCATTGGCCATGGCAGCACTGTCTGGCTAGTAGCCGTGATGCCAGCGACTGTGCTGAGACTGCTCCAGGAGGGGGATCCATGGCTTCTAACAGCTTTGGCTGCAGCTCTTTAGCACTCTTCACCTCTCCACGTGACTGGCCTGATTTTCTTAGGGGTCCGCCCACTGAGTACGGCAGGTGCACGGCTCTCTGGGAAATCTGGCCCCAGCGAAGGGTTCCAATACTGGAAATCTAGGCCTGAGCTCTTTTGAAGAGCTAAAGCCAGATTTTCAAAGTTCCTGTGGAGAGACTTTTGCAGATCAAATAAACCAAGCAAGCCCCAGCACAGGAAAGGCCTGAGAGGTGATGGGCTAAGAGACAAGGGCAGAGGGCCCTAGTCCTCACTGAAGCCAATAAAAGCTTCAGATACACAAGGGAGGCAGGACTGGGCCCCTAGTTTGCATTGGGGTTTCTTATTGTGCTGATGCAGTGGCTGAGCGAACTGGGCCAGCCAGGAAGCTGGGCGCCCTGGCAGACACATCGGGGGAAGTATGTTAATTAAAGCTAGTTGGAAAACAGGTTATTTTTCTATGGCAAATTTCTACACAAATTAAACAAGTTATTTTTGTCCAAATTTTCCATGGGAAATGTTGATATTTCTTTGAAAAATGGGAAACTGAAACCGAACAAGTTCAGTATGGAAATGCTGCTGCGGTGCCCATAGCACCTGTAGTTCAGGTGCTTCATGTTCTCCTTTTCTTAAGTGGAGCACAGAGTCTGGTCCAAGAGGTGAACACAGCTGAACCACTCAGCAACAGTGACCATAATGTAATATCTTTGGAGGGGGGAAATGCCACAGAAACCCACCACAGTCGCATTTTACTTAAAAAAGGGGAACTACACAAAAAGGAGGAAGTTCGTTAAATGGAAATTAAAAGGGACAGTCTCAAGGGGGAAATTCCTGCAAACTGCATCGACACTATTTTAAAACACCGTGACAGAGGTTCAGACTAAATGTATACCCCAAATATAACACAACAGAACAGTAAGAGAATCAAAACACATGCTGTGATGGCCAAAGAACTGAGTAAAAGAGGTGGTTAGAGGTAAAAAGGTATCCTTTAAAAACTGGAAGTCAAATCCTAGTGAGGAAAGTAAAACAGAGCATAAACTCTGGCAAGTCAAGTGTAAAAGCATATTAAGGCAGACTAATAAAGACTGAAGAGCAACTAGCTAAAGACACAAAAACTAACAGCAATTTTTTTAAGCACCGCAGAAGCAGGAAGCGTGCCAAATAATCAATGAGGGCACTGGACGATTGAGGTGCTAAAAGAGCACTCAAGGAAGACAAGGCCATTGTGGAGAAGCTAAATTAATTCTTTGCATCAGTTTTCACTGCAGAGGATGTGAGGGAGATCCCCACATCTGAGCCATCCTGGGGAACCATCTCAGACTGAAGTGTCAATAGAGGAGGTTTTGGAATAAATAGCTAAATTAAACAGTAATAGGTCACCAGGACCAGCTGGTATTCACCCAAGAGTTCTGAAGGAACTCATATATGAAATCG
Organism: Chelonoidis abingdonii; assembly: GCF_003597395.2. Taxonomy (NCBI): domain Eukaryota; kingdom Metazoa; phylum Chordata; order Testudines; family Testudinidae; genus Chelonoidis; species Chelonoidis abingdonii. Next base: position 44,250,275 of record NC_133777.1, on the reverse strand, counting down.
CAGAATTAATATCTGTGGTATGTAACCTATTGCTTAAATCAGCGTCTGATACAGCCTCTGTATCAGTGGAGGATAGCTAATGTAATGCTGATTTTTTTAAAAAGCCCCCAGAGGTGATTCTGGCAATTACAAGATGGAAAGCCCAAATTCATTACCAGACAAATTGATTGAAACTGTAGTAAAGAAGAGAATTATCAGATACATAAACATGATATGTTGGGGAAATCTCAATACAATTTTTGTAGAAGGAAATCATGCCTCACCAATCTATTACAATTCTTTGAGGGGGGTCAACAAGTATATGATCCAGTTGGTATAGTTTTCTTGGACTTTCAGAAAGTCTTTGACAAGGTCCCACACCAAAGGCTGTTAGGCAAACTAAGCAGTCATGGGATAAGAGGGAAGGTCCTTTCATGGATCAGTAACTGGTTAAAAGATAGGAAACAAAGGGTAGGAATAAATGGTCAGTTTTCAGAATGGAGAGACGTAAATAGTGGTGTCCCCCAGGGGTCTGTACTGGGACCAGTGGTGTTCAACATATTCATAAATGATCTGGAAAAAAGGGTAAACAATGAGGTGGCAAAATTTGCAGATGATACAAAATTACTCAAGAGAGTTAAGTCCAAAGCTAACAGCAAAGAGTTACAAAGGGATCTCACAAAACTGGGAGACTGGGTAACAAAATGTCAGATGAAATTCAATATTGATAACTGTGAAGAAATGTACATTGAAAAAAAATAATCCCAACTACGGATACAAAATGCTGGTGTCTAAATTAGTTGTTACCACTCAAGACAGAGATCTTGGCATTATTAAGGATAGTTATCTAAAAACATCTGCTTAATGTGCAGTGACAGTCACAAAAGCTAACCCAATGCTGGGAACTATTAGGAAAGGGATAGATAAAAAACAGAAAATATCATAATGCCACTATATAAATCCATGGTACGCCCACACAGCGAATACTGCTTGCAGTTCTGGGCACCCCATCTCAAACAAGGAGTATTAGAATTTGGAATGGTATAGAGAAGGGCAACAAATATTATTAGGGGTGTGGACAGGGCCGGAGCTAGGATTTCTGACGCCCTAGGCGCCGGGACATTTCGCCGCCCCCCGCGCGGGTCTCGCGGCTCCG
>NC_133777.1:44186616-44246349 GCF_003597395.2 Chelonoidis abingdonii | reverse complement strand
CCCGCTGTCAGTCTGTCAATCTGCCCCACGCTGCAGGCCCTTCTTCCCGCTGTCAGTCTGTCAATCTGCCCCACGCTGCAGGCCCTTCTTCCCGCTGTCAGTCTGTCCATCTGTCCCACGCTGCAGGCCCCTCTTCCTGCTGTCAGTCTGTCCATCTGTCCCACACTGCAGGCCCCTCTCCTGCATGTTGTCTGTGTCTCCCGCCCATCCCCTGCTAGTCAGTCTGTCCAACTACTTTTCTGTCTGCTTGTCCCACTCAGGTGCAGCTGAGCCTGCAGAGCCAGCGCCTGGGCACTGCAGGGAGTGGGGCGGTTTGGGAGAGTCAGCTGCTGGGAGCTGAGCTGCAGTAAGAAGAGGAGAGGGCATGGCCTTGGGCGTGGGACCCTCCCCGGGGGGGCTGTCAGTGAAAATCCACTGCCCTGGGAGCCCTCAGACACGTCTCCCCTGGACACACCCTGCTGATGGGAGACTCTGCTGCTGGTGCTCACTGCAGCCCAGCACTGCAGGGGTTAATCTCTCCCCACAAAGCTGGGCTCTCGTCTAATGCCAGCCAGGCCAGAGCCCGCATCTCAGACCCACTGGCTTGCTCAATGTCCAGGAGAGCCTAGGTCACCTGCACGTGGCCACGCCCAGCCCATGTGGTCAGCGCGCTGGCAGAGGGCGGGCACCAGGCTGTTACCTGCAGTTTGGTGTAGGACGCATTGACCAGCCCGTTGCGTAGGATGGAATGCCAGTTCTCAATGTGAGATCCACTGCAAGAGCAAGGAACCAGCACGTCAGGCACACAGCCCTGCCATCCTGCATGCACCCCTGCTCACACCTGTCCCCTCACTCATCCGCCTTCCGCTCCTTCATTGACACCTAGCACAAACACAGCCAGCCACTCCCTTGCTACCAGAGCAGCACCCGCCCCAGCCTCCCTCTCTCCCACGCACCCATACCCGGGATGGCAAGGCCAGAGGTGGAACTTCTAGCTGGAACAGACACCCATGTGAGTGCTAAACGTCGCCGTGTCTGTGGCAGTGCGGGCACCAGGAGGCGCTGGCCTCCCCGAGGACTTACCTAGGGCGGCTAGCCCCTCCCGCTATGCCTGGCTATGTCCATGCCAGCTAGGACTCACACCTCCTGCTCCAGGAAAGTCAGACCCACAGATACACCCTCCCCTAAGGCTGGTGCGGCTTTGTAAAGTCCCAAGAACTCTCTGCTCTGCTGGAGCACGCCCAGCCTCTCCTTCTCAATGGCCCTGGGCCTCTGGCAGGATGGCAGGCCAGGCTGAATGGAGACAGAGGTTTGGCAGACCCAGCCAGCAGCCCTTCCCAAAGAGCTCCCTACTCACGCACCCTGGGGATGCAGGCGGCCTCCCAGGGCTACCTCATCAGCCCTGCGGTGCCCCGGAATGCCCAGCTTTGCCATGGCCACACAACACGGACTTAGCCGGGCAGCCCCAGAAAGGTCCCGCTTAGTGCAGGTAAGCTTAGATCCTCCTACACCTCTGGGCTTTGAGGCAGCAGGCTGGGATTCTCAGGAGAGCAGCCCCTGCTGCTCCGTCTGGGCCTGGGCATGCCTCTGCCCTCCCAGGGTAAGGAAATAATGCAAGTTAGCTGGTTCGTGTCAGCCGCCAGCCCCTTTGGTGCTGGAATCCCTGTTCTGGGCATTGGATTGAGCTGGTTCTGATCTGACCCAGAGGGTCCTTCCCCTCCCTAGCACACAGCACCACCATTCCACTGCCAGGCGAGCTTGCAGGGACCGATCCAAAGCCCAATGAGGGTCTTTCCATTGACTCCAATGCACTTTGGATCAAGCCCTAAGTTTCCTTATCTAGCAGCAACCCCTCCTCCAGCCTGCCTGTAGCCACAGCTCTCCCCCACGTACACTGACCCTCTCACCTGGCTGGGTACCTGGTTCAGCTACTGCAGCAGGGGCCTTGGCTCGCTCTCTCTGGGCACTAGTGCCGCCAGGGCATCGCTACCAGAGCAGGGACAGGCCCCACTGCAGGGATTCTCCTGACATGCTGCAGCGAAGGAGAACCTGGGGACAGCAGCACCGGCCGGTTGGGAGCCCCCAGGAAGAAGCAGTGGGGAGCTGCCCCAAGAGGAAGGGCCCCTTCCCACCGCAGACTCACTGAAAAGCGAAGGTGCTCCCGTAGAGTTTCTTGGCTGTGCGGAACCGGGCTTCCTTGGCTGGGGGGCTGCTCAGCAGGAGGAACTGGTGTGAGGTGTGCATGAATTTCAGCTGCTACCAAGGGAAACAGACCAGCAAAAAGGGGAGGGAACGAGCTAGCAGGAGAGAGATCAAAGAAAGAGAGATCATGCAGGGAAGTCCGTCCCCAGTGCTGAACCCCCATCCCAACCCCACCACCGTCTCCAGGAGCCAGCGCAGGGCCCAGTAGTGCAGACTCCTGCACACCTCAGGGTCGCTGGGTGCCAGGCAGTGACTGGTGGGGGTGGAAGCAAACCAAGGCTGCTCCCTGAGTGGCTAGCAATGGCCACAGATAGAGCCTTTCACCTTCTCAGCCCTGTCCCTCTCAGCAGGGCCTTCAGGCTGTTACCAATGACCTAGGAGCGAGTGAGCTGTACCCAGAGTCCCACTGGATGGGAGTCCCCACCCCAGCAGGTGGCTCCAGCCACATGGGCCGGGGAGCCGTGCTGGGAACAGGGGGTTGGGGAAGCTCCAGCCCATTGTGCCAATATGGAGCAGGGCTGCAGTCACTGGGCATGCAGGAGGGAGTGGGATGGTGGCACGCAGCCAGCCTGACCCAAAAGGAAGGAGATCATACCCTGAAAGGGGGGCGGCCACGTACCCTGCTGAGAGGCAGCTTGACAATGTGAGATCTGTTACTGGAGATTATCCTAGGGAGGAGAAAGAGGCCGTTAGAACTGCGGGGTTACCCTGCCAGATCAGCTATTGGCCCAGTTAGGACATCTTAGATCAGACCAGTCCACACACTTCACATATTGAATCAGACCTCAGCCCATCCAGCGTGGCATCCCGCTTCCTCCCTGGCAGACCAGACCTGCCCATCCAGCATGGCATCCCGCCCCCTGTCCTGGCAGATCAGATCCTGCTCATTCAGCGTTGTGTCCCGCCCCCTGCACTGGCAGATCAGACACCGCCCATCCCGCATGGTGTCCCGCACCCTGTCCTGGCAGACCAGACCCCGCCCATCCAGTGTGGTGTCCCGCCTCCTCCCTGGCAGACCAGACCCCGCCCATCCAGTGTGGTATCCAACCCCCTGTCCTGGCAGATCAGACCCCGCCCATCCAGTGTGGTATCCAACCCCCTGTCCTGGCAGATCAGACCCCGCCCATCCAGTGTGGTATCCAACCCCCTGTCCTGGCAGATCAGACCCCGCCCATCCAGTGTGGTATCCAACCCCCTGTCCTGGCAGATCAGACCCCGCCCATCCAGTGTGGTATCCAACCCCCTGTCCTGGCAGATCAGACCCCGCCCATCCAGTGTGGTATCCAACCCCCTGTCCTGGCAGATCAGACCCCGCCCATCCAGTGTGGTATCCAACCCCCTGTCCTGGCAGATCAGACCCCGCCCATCCAGTGTGGTGTCTGCCTCCCCTCCCCTGTCAGTTCAAACCTCAGCCCATCCAGCGTGGTGTCCCGCCCCCTGCCCTGGCAGGTCAGACCCCAGCGCACCCAGTGTGGTGTCCTGAAAGCTTCAGAAAAAAGAAAAACGAACCAGCCATGTCACATGATCTCAGGGGGAACAAGCGTTTCCTCTCAACTGCTCCCTTTCAAGGCTCACCCAATCCACAGATATCGCAGCTCCAGCCCTGCAGGATTGGTGCCTCTGTGTCTGGCAATGGGCCAGAGAGGATGACAACATTCCAGCCCATCCGCCCACCATGGGACCCACGTTGCCCTAGTGGGCCAAGCAGAGGCTGTTTGTATGAGAAGCAGCACAGCTTTTAGCCACTCATGGTGGCACAGGGGAACCATAGGCTGGGCAGTACATCTGATATTGTCCCAAAGAGATGGCCATGCTTCTACTACATTAATAACCATAGAGTCTGACACTCCATGCCCTGGGGACTGTGCCTCTGTGCTGCCTGGGAAGCTCAAATCCTCACTGTTCCCGGATTGCTCATCCCAGGGAGAGTGTAACTGGGTCCCTTCGGTGAGCCAGTGCTTTTACCCCTGGCATCTCATCCATCCTATGAGACCCTCGCCCACCTCTGCCCCGACCCCCCACAGCCCAGCAGGACATGGAGCACTTACCATTGCAAGAGAGGGTGTGCCAGAGGGTCCAGCTTGTCCATCTGCTTCTTGATTTCCAGATACGAGCCCTGTAAAAAACAGGGCAAAGCTAACGCCGGGGCCTGGCACAGGACACAGGGCACCAAGGAGCACATCTCAGTTAGAAAGTCACATAACTGAGTCGGAGCTCCAAGGGCACTGGGGTTTCCGTCACCAGCATCTGCAGCCCACGTCCTTCCACAGGGAGAGGAGGGTGACAAAGGAAAGTGAGCCTGACTCACCAGTGGTGCCCTGTGGCTAGGACGCTGGCTCACTAGGGGCTGGGACTCTGGTCTAGGGCTCAGGAGAAGCAGGCTGTACTCCCAGCCCTACCCTTGACCTTGGAGATGTCATGGCTCTGTTAGCTCTTCAGGAAAGAGCCTGGTTCTTCCTCTGGGGTTGTGCAGTGCCTAGCACACTGGGGCTGGATCTCGGTTGGGACCTCTAGTACGGTGGGCCTATGAGTAACAATGAATGTCAAGAATGTCACCTCCCCTGCAGCAAGGGGACACAAGCAGCCACCCCAGTGGGTGAGGGTTGAAGGGCAGGATGGGCTGAGAGAATCTGAGGGGGCCTGGATTTTGGGTCTGCCCTGAGGCCAGACCCAGCGATGGCAGCACCGGCTACCGTACCTGGGTCATTTCCCGGATTGACATCACGCTGTCCAGGGCCTTCTGCAAACGCTCATAGTTCTTCTTCTGCAGCGTGGGAAGGGAAAGAGACAGCTGTCAGGCACAGTGCACATACCCGGCCTGTCCTCCCAGCCCATTCCCCCTACCAACCCGCAGTCCTGTCAAGGGAATCCCTGGCCTCATTGCTCTGTTGTGTCAGTGCAAATTGGAACAGCACTGCAGCCATAGGGTGAGTGGGAGGCGGATCAGATGCCATCCCCGCCCATTCACACAGGGGTGGTCCAGAATCTGGCTTTGGGCCACAGCAGGCTGGTGGCACTGATGCTAATGGTTGTCAGAGACAGGAGCCTGGGCTCTGTTCAGATCTGCTCTGGCAATTCCTTTGTCCCTCTGTCCAACTCCTGCACCTGAGCAAGTTGCCCCACTCCCTGGACCTGATCCGAGGGTGGGAGGAGGACGTCTGTCTCCCAGCTCAGATAGCATCTCCTCCCCCTGGAGCGCAGTCACACCTGGAAATGTCTGGGTTTAAATGGCCTGAGGTCACCACTGTCTTCTTGACTGACAGCAGCACAAGGTCTTACTGAGCCAGCCCAGCTCCAGGAGAGCGATTGGCATCTCCCCTGCCTCAGGCGGCAGCAGATGAGTCTGTAGCAAGAAGGGACAGGCCACCATAGCCCGGCTCAGTGACCCTCCCAAGCGAGAGTCACGCCCCTAGCTGGAGCTCGCCGCCATGGTCTCAGGAGCGGCCCAGGGCCCCGCTCACAGCGGTGGGATGAGGCGCTTACCTTGGGGTTAAAGGCAAGTGTTTTTGGATCACTGGGGTCCACCACAGAGGGATACGGCTCGAAGATGATACTTTTGCGTGGGGACTCCAGGGCAGCCCGGCACATTGCCACAAGCAGGTCCACCACCTGGGCCAGGGAGAGTGTGACTGAGAGAAGGAGGAGGGTGGGAAGAAAGCGCCACTGCCCCTAGCACGAGATCAGGCCCTGACGCGAGATCCAGCCCTAGAGCTCTGGGCCACTGGAGCCGGCAGCTGCCACGAAGCAGGGCCCTGATCAGGGGCAGGAAGGTATCTGCTCTGTCCAAGTCAGGGCGAGATGCTCAGCTCGGCACCCCTCCGGGCTGGGGCTGTCAGGGGAGCAGGCACTCCAAGGGACTCTCACCTGCCATGGCAATGCTGTGACACCGTCACTCTGCTCCTTCCCTAACAGGGCTCCCCGCCCCCCAACTCTCTGCCTGTGCCCCTGCTGATGTCCTCCGCTCGGCGCTGGTACCTCTGCTCCCGTGGCCACCTCCTCCGCCGCGCCAGACATCACCCCCAGGGTGTAGAAGGAGAAGACGCACAGCTCCCGCGTGCACACAGCCGGCTGCAGGGAGACAAGAGCAATGCTGCGGGTCAGAGAGAGCCCCATGCTCCAGCTTCCTGCACTGACCCCAGCACTGGAGTCATTCACCATTGACCAGGAGCGGGTACCGCAGGGAGCCAGCCTGCCCCTGCCCCCAGGCATGCTAGCAACCCAGATGAGATGGCACTGCAGCATTTGCCCCCTGGAACCTGTTCCCATAGAGACCCCAGTGCATTCTGGGAATATTTTTCATTTCTGTCAAAGCCAGTAATGCAGCTCCCGCACCGCTCCGAGGCTCCTGGACACAGAAGCAGCTACAGCTACATGTCACAACAACAGGCCACCTCCTTGCTCCAGCACCGACCATCCAAGGCACTCAGCACACGTTCCCTCATTAAGGCTGGTGTTCTCAAGAATGCTCTCTAACTTTGGGTGCTTGGTTGCTAAGTCCTCAGTCTGAGGTTCTTTGGGCTGGATTTGAAGAGATACAGGGCAATCAGCGGCCCCTTCGAGTTCAGCTGGAGGTGGGGGTGCTCAGCACCCCAAGATTCAGGCCTAAGGACGTTGCCTTCTCTTCAGCTGGGCGGGGCCAAGTGGTGAGTGATTAATGCTCCCATGCTAGTTAGGAGTCAGCCAGCATGGGGCAGCAGCAGAACAGGCACTGCTCTGCTCCCCTGCACACACATCACCACCACAATGCACCTGCTGCACTGGGAGGAGCAAAGCCCACTCCTGCCATAGGCCTGGCTATTGGTGAAGAGGGGCCCGTGGGTGTGGGATGCTGGGCAGGGAGCAACGCTGAACTTAGCCTCTTGCTGACTGGGGGGTTTCCCAGGGGGCAGTTGGGCTAGGCAGGGGAGGCCAATAAGGCCGGCTCAGCTGGCTTCTGGTAGCACTCCTGTGATCATAGACTGGGATCAAACCCCCATATCGCTGCCTGTGCCCCTGGCACATAGCAGCCCATGGGCCGAGGGAAGACAGCACTGTCAGAGGGCTGCCGCCAGATATAGCCACTCTGAACCATGGCAAACCTCCCTCTACACCCACTCCCTCGGAGGGGGGGCGGGCCCTCCCGCTGGGCACAATTTAAAGGGCCCTGGCTCCTCCCACATCCCTTCTACCAATCACTGTACTTCTCTTCGCCTGCCTTATTACCCTGCCTCCAAGTTACCAGTTCCCATCCTTCACAGGGGCAGGTTAATAAAACCCCCAGCTGCCTGAGCTTTACCCTTTGCTGACTCCAACAGCACAAAGGGCAACGAGGAGCGCTCCCAGTGCCAGCTGAGCCAAAGGACACCAGCACTTGGCCTGCCTCCACCCACCCCTAGCCCCACCACGAAGGCACTCCTGGGGAGGCTGGCCTGGAGGTCTCTGTACCTTGAGCATGGATCCGTTCTGGAAGACGTGCTGCTCGTCGCACACTACGCAGTACTCGTTCAGGGTGGGGATCCGCTGCTCCGCATACTTCATTATCTGCACAGCGAGGCCACAGTGAGCCAGGACCATCTCCGGGCCACACACCCCAGCACAAGCCACCCCCTCTATACTGAGCCACAGGATGAGCATACTCCACACCAGGCAACACTTCCCATCCTGGGGCAAACGGCAGGTCTGGGCCCTTTATTAGCACTGAGCTGTCTCTGTCCTGTCCCGCCTGCTTACCTGGGCACCTGGCTGGGCAGAATTCACCACCTCCCATGGAGCAACCCCCAGGATGAGCCTCTGTCTGAGCTAGGACCAGGCCACTTCTAAACTTGAGGGGCAGGATCAAAACAGGTGTGGGTGGGTGCAAGAGAGCGGAGCTGGGCCTGTTTGGACAGGGTCACATCATGGCTCCCTGGAGGTGTGTACCACATGGAGCAGGGCTGAACATGTGGCCAGCTCACTACCCAGAGGCTGCGTGTCAGGCCAGACACCTGTGTTAATGGGGGAACCATGGCTCAGGCGGAGAGTTCCCGGCAGCCAGCACTGGATGGAAGAATGTTGACCAGTGCGCCCTGCCCCAGGCCTCAAACGGTCAGCCTGGAAATGCTCAGCCCTGTTGGCTCAGCTCTGAGGAACAAAGCCCCCATGCTGCCAGCGCACGGCAGGGTGGAGAGCTGCCCTGCATCCCACAGATCTGGGGGGAGCGCTAGGGGTTCAGAGGCGGGACCTTTGAGGATTCTGACCACACACACACACACACACCGCGGCTCACTGGAGTGGTGTTACCTAATGTGTTACAAACACCCCTTTTCTCCTAGTGATGACAAGGCCTGGCAGGGGAACCCCTTATTGGCTGAGGGAATCCTGTCCTGTCACCGTCACAGACACCATGGGGAGAAGTGCAGGCAGACCATGCTACAGCCATGCAGATGGGCCTCTGTCCCCAAAGACAATTGCCTGTGGGCTGCCCATTGGGCAGTCCAACCTTTCCACGGGGCAGACAGTACCCGTGTGCCAGGAACATCCATGAGAGTAGGACCGTAGCCTTGCAAAGCCAGAATCGGCCCCTTGGAGGGGGGTTAATCAAAGGTTTTTCCCTAGTGACTGACACCCCTGGACGTTGAATTCCTCCACCAGAACAGACCCTTCCTCCACCCCTCACCCTCCAACCCAGCCTGTGGTCTGGTCTCGCCTGGGAGCTCGGCCGAGTTAAGGTCAAGCAGAGAAATGGAGCTCAAGACATTACCCTGCATCCACACTGGTAAAGGCAAAGAACTGAGGCCAGCCCAGCTGGTTCCTGGTAGCTAAGCTTGACCTCGCTCCTAGCCAAGACAAGAATCGAGAGCAAGAAAGCCCTGTCTTTAGGGCCCGCCACACTTGGGCCTCTCCCAGCAGGCAGCAGCCGCCTTTGAAAGGGGCCAGGCTGGAAGGGGGTGAGCAGGAGGAGAGGGCCGGTGAGGCATTCTCAGGGGCCACCGGTTAGTGACCATGGTTTACCTGGACGAGAAATCCATACTCCAGTGTCGGGATATTCTTGCAATGGCCGCCAACCTGCAGAGGGCACACAAACCAGACCCAGCCATGTTATCCTGCATTCTTGGCCCATGGGCCACTGTGCCCCTTGGCGTGGGCTGGCAGAGCAGGGAGCAGCCCAGAGGGCTCTGCGCTTGCCTTCCCCTTTGCTGCATGGGACCACCTCATGCAAGATGGCTGAGGATGTTGGGCTCTGCCCCTCATCTACCCCAGTACCTTACCACACCCTTCCAAGGAGTGACATTCACCTGGGGTGGCTCAGCAGGCACTGTGCCAGGGCACATTGAGACCCCGTCCCAGGGCAGAGCTCTTCTGCTAACTGTTCTTGCTTCACGCCACCCTCAGCAGAAGGGAGGGGAGAACGGCTCTTGGGCAAAGAGAACTAGGGAGCTAAGCCAGAGGAGATCCTGGCACATAGGCACTAACTCTCTGGGTGCTCAGGAGCTGAAGCATCCAGGAAAAAAAAATAGCGAGTGCTCAGCACCGATCGGCCACTGCTGATTGGCAACAGTGCCAATCAGCTGTTCGGTGGGGCCGCCAATCAGTTGTTTAGCAGCTGGTGGAGGCACTTGGGGGAGGGCAGAAAGCAGCGGAGACCTCAGGGGAAAGGATGGAGCGGGGGCGGGAAGAAGTGGGGCAAGAGTGGAGCCTTGGGGAAAGGGGTGGAGTGGGGGCAGGGCCTGGGATGAAGCATTCCCCGGAGGAAAAGAAAAGCCAGAGCCTGTGTCTTGGGGGAAGAACAGCCATGATCCAGGAGGTGGCTTCGGCTGAGGGGCCCATCGTATCATTGCTGCTGAGTTCCCAGTGAAGACATGCCCCAGGAAGAGGGTGCATTAGGAAACTGACTCAGGGCCTGGCTGCTCCACTGGCAAGAAGGGAGAACTCACAGCTCCCAGATAGTGGGGTGCTGGCAAGCAATAACACCTGCTATCACAGCACGAGAGCTGGAGGAACGTGTGGTACGCCCCCGGCGGCACAGGTGCCAGGCCAAACCAGGTTGGCGTTATCCCTGTTGGCACCAGGATCTGCTGGAGCTGCCTGGCTGCTTCCCAACAGGGCCAGGAGCTCTGCTGCCACACACACGGTATTCTGCACAGGCCTCGTTTCAACAGTCTGCCTGGCGACCGCAGCGGGGGAGCTGGGCTGTGCCCAGGGGGATCCCCCAGATGCTGAAGTGGGGAAGACGGGAAGGCAAACCTGAATGAGCATTAGCAGGGGGAGTACACTCCAGGGTGAGTGTGAGCAAAATACACCCAGAGCCAAGGCGGGGGGACGCAGAGGAAACCCACCAGGATGTTGAATGGGGCGACACCTGCCTGGGTGCTGGGGGGGTAGCCAAACACCTCCACCTTGGGGTTCTTAATGGTGCAGGAGATGGAACGGTTCATAAGGCGATTGACGCGGAGCTCTGGCACCCCCAGCTTGCCCTTCAGCATGGAGTCCTGGATGATGGGGAAGCTGGGAGACCTGGAGAGACAGAGGGACCCATGAGCCCACCAGGGGGCCAGAGCCAGCTCACAGGGAGAAGGCAGGGGCGGGGGGTAACGCAGTATGGGCAAAGGGAGAGCAGCACGGCATCTGGAGGCCTGTGCCAGTTTGGCATAGGTAGAGCTAGCAGCACAGCACAGGGGTCACAAAGTGCTGGCTTGGGGGGGGGCAGAGGGGAAAGCAGCAAGAAGGGTGCCAGCCCCAGGGCCTGGTGATCAGTGCCCCCAGCTGGCACCCCTGCGGAGGCTCCCAGTGCCAGTCACTTGTTCCTGGACCAAGAGGAGCTGGGAGTGCCACCGAGGCAGCATGTGCCTCCCTCTCTTGCAAGACTCACTGGCTGCGGGGTCCGGGAAGCCACTGATGAGCTCTACCCACACCCCAGCAATAAGGAGGGGATGGCTGAGCCTTGTTCACAGTTCACTGGCCTTTAGCGCCCTGGCACAGCCTGCCTAGCATGGGAAATCCCGAACCCCACAGCAGAGGCAGGCCTGACACCATCAGGGACAGCACTTGACACAGCGTCAGCCCCACCCCAGCCAGCACCCCAGCACAGGTCGGCAAACTGCAGCACAGAGCATGGTGGTGAATCCTGTCCTGCACGGTGCCTATGGAGGCTCCTGGGCTGACAAGGCAGCAAATGAAATCTCCCCTGGCAGCGTGTGGGCATGGAAGAGGCCAGGCAGCATGGGGGGGCGATGAATCCCACCACACGCACACTGACAGGGTAAACGCAGGAACCTACGGGACAGGGGACGACCCTGGGACCACAGTTCAGAGACAGCCATGCTCGGGGAGGGAGCTGGGCCAGAGACAGTCCCAGGGCATCTGCAGGAGCCTTACTTGGGGATGGGAGAGAAGATGCTGAGGCCCGCTCGGAATTTCTTGATGGTGCCACTCGACTTGAACCAGCTGTGCCGCTTCTCCTGCTGGGTCTTCAGGAAATCGTTGCTGAGGTGTTTCCATTGTTGGGACGTGAACATTCCCAGGATCCTGTGGGGAAGAGCCAGAAGTGACTTCACAGGCTGGATGGGGCCAGCCACCCGGCTCTCAGACCATAGGGAAGGGCACAAACGCCAGACCTGGGACGTGACTAGGCGTCAGGTCTGATGGGGATCAGGGGCCTCGTCTAATTCCCATTGGATCATCATGAAACCCAAAGGGCTGGGGTCTCCCCTGCGCCACGACCTCCCAGCTCAGGATAGTGGTGGGGCACGGGGGGAGGAAGGGGAGACCCAGGCCCTGTGTGTGACATGGAGCAGCCCAGCTAGCAGCTTCTGCCTGGGGGCAGTCTAAGGCCCCAGCAGAGGAGGACACTGCAGGCCAGGTGCTTTGGCAGGCTGTGAGAAAGAGGGGCCAAAGCACAGGCGTAGCAGGGAGAACCGGGGCTGCGGGAACAGGCAGGATCGCAGCCTAAGTGGACAGTTCTGTGCCCATGTCCTCACTCGCCCATTCCTCCAGCAAGGTGCCAGTCAGTGCCATGTGGCTGAGGCAGCGACTGGAGCTCAGCAGCTCATTTCGCATGGCTCCCCACCGGATGGTGACAGTCTCCACTCAGCTTGGGCTAGATTTGACCACAGGTGCATGGCAGCACAGCCCTTTGCCAATCTCCTGTGCCATCCGTCCCCTGGCGAATCGCTCAGGGCACCATGGCCCCCGCCCAGCAAACCCCTCAGCAATCCAAAGGAACCCTAGTGCCCTGGGCTTTGTGCTCATGTCTGTCTCCCATGGGACATTCTGGCCTCAGGGAGTCATTGAGAGATGGGAGCCCAGGAGTCCAGATCCCATGGCATTTCAGCCCTGGCTAAGGCTCCTCACAGCCTTAAAAAGGCCTGTGAGAAATACAGACCAATAAACATAATTACAACCTGCCAACCCTGCATCCTGCCTTGCCTGGCTGCCCCTTCTGCACTAACAGGCACTCACAGAGTCCTACATCCTAAAGCCAGAAGGGATCATTGTGATCATCTTACCTAGTCCCCCTTACAACCCGGGCCAGGGGAAATCCCTGAATTACCCCCTGTGTGAACGAGAGCAGGGCTGGTAGACAAACAGCCAGTCTTGGTTTACAATCACCAGGGATGGAGAATCCACCATGACCCTGGGTAAATTGTTTCAATAGTTCATTCCCCTCACTGTTAGAAACATACATCTTATTTCCAGGCTGCATCTGTCTGGCTTCGACTTCCAGCCACTGGATCTTGTTACACCTCTCTCTGCTCGACTGTAAGAGCCTTTAGCCAGTATTTGTTCCCATGTAGGTCCTTCTAGCCTGTCCCCCTTTAACATTCTGTTCATTAAGCTACATAGATGGAGCTCCTGGAATCTGTCACTATTATCTAATCCTTTAATCTTTCTCGTGGCTCTTCTCTGACCCGTCTCCCATGTATCTCCATCCTTCTTGAGCTGTGGGCCCAGATTCCAGCAGCCCTCACACCAGTGCCAGATACAGAGACAAAGTAACCTCTCTGCTCCTATTCGTGGCTCCCCTGTTTATACAGCCCAAGATCGTGTTAGCCCTTCTGGCCCCAGCCTCACACTGGCCATGGGGAAGACGCCCCGACTGCATGTCCTGGTGACAAGCGCACTGGCCTTACTTTTTCAGCTGAAGACCCAAGCCAAACCCCTCCTTATTAGACGGCTGGAAAACCTCGATCGATGGCTCTGCAGAGAGATCAGAGTCAGCCAACATCAATACCAAGCTCCCCTCCTCCCGGGGCACTTTACCCGGGAGGAATGCATTCGCCTGCCCCGCAGGGCAAAGCATGGCAACTGCTTGACCATGCACACCCACACCGTGCCGCGTAGGCACTTGCAGAACGGCCATAAACACAAATAGGCCCCCACACCTCTGCGGGCAATTGGCCCGGGGCTGATTAGGGAACAAAATGCTGCCCACTGAATCACCAGCAGCACATGGCTCTTCTCGAGTGGTCTCCCAGCCAAAGGACTGGCTAAGACACCCCTCTCCTTGATTTCAAACACTCTGAGCGCTGAGCTACAGAGGTCCTGGAGTCCACATACCTTGGTAGCTGAGTGTTAACTGAGCCAGATCACACTTTGTGGTGCCGCAAATAGGGAGGGGAAAGCCAAAACACTGCCCAAGTTTAGGCAGATTGAATGGATTCCCTCCATAAAGGCTCTGACCCTGGCCAACCTGTCATCCTGGAGGATATGGCTTCCCACTGGCTGCTCCACACAAGGGTGATTTCCAGGTCAGGAACCCCCACTATGCCTTGGAAGCTCTGCACAATTTCCAGTGGACTGGGAGGACTGGAAGCACAGACACCCCCACCCCTAGGGAACCCAAACCCTGTAACTCCCAGGCCAGGGAGAAGGGCTGGCAGGTCTCACGGGGGGGCTGTTTCCCATCATCCCCTTGGAGATCCTGAAACCCTGGATGGTCATTGCAAACCAGGGGGTTGAGCCAATATCCATGCAATGGGTCCAGGTGCATCTCCATAGTCCCAATAGCCACTGGGAACCCCAGAGTCCAGGGAGGTTTGCATAGGCCATCTCTACCACAGAAGGGCAGATGGACCAAGCTGTCCCTGGAGCCTGCAGAATTGTGCCAGGGATAAATGCAGCCCACGGATCACGTGGTTAATTATTCCCAGAGGATTCTGCAGTGTAGTGATGATAATACTGAGCTCCTACAGAGCACCTCTCCTCAGTCAATTGCAAAGCATGTTACAACGGAGGGCAGCCTCATTATCCCTGTTTTACAAATGGGGAAACTGAGGCAGAGAGCAAGGACGTGACCTGCCCAAGGTCACCCAGCAGGCCAGAGCTCGGAATAGAGCCCAGGTCTCCCAAGGCTCAGTCCAGTGCTCTAGCCACTAGCCCACACTGCCTCCAGGGTACCCGTTTTCTTGGCCAGGATGCTAACAGGCTACTGGTGGCTGTTCATGTTGCCATGACTATTCAGTGTATGATGCAAGGCCCCCTTTCCCTGAACCAGTCTGACTCAGCACACTCCATGCTTTTCCCTACAGAGCAGGGCGTCCGACCAGTCACCCTCTTCCCTAGCTTGCCCTCTGCTTGTGGGCAGGGCAGGGGACAGAATCCTGGGCAGCGGATGAATTGCGAGGCCAAGGTGCAGTGCTTCCCTGTTGTCGCTCTCTCTGTCCCCCCAGCGTAGGCTGGCACTCACCGGGTCCATCCAGGTACTGGGAGAGGGAGAACCGCAGCCTCAGGACAATGGGTTCGGTCCGTAGGACCTTCCAGGCCGTCGACACCTCCTCCTGCAGAGAAAGCAGAGCTGGGGAAGGGCAGAGAGAGCTGAGGGCTCTCGCTCCTTACTCGAGGACAGCCGAAGGAGGGCCTGATCCTGGGAAGGGCTAAGCGCCCATAGCCCATCGGCACGATCACCCAGCAGCAGCATCAGAGAGCTCCTGGTATCTGGCCACAGTGCTGATGGCCATTGCCACAGGCCTGTGATTGTTCCTGTCGTTGCTCCAGGGTGATGGTTTGGTTTCTCTGGCAGGAGAGCTACCGCGTCTCCCTGCTGCCATGGCTGAGTACTCCCCAGCAGCCCTTCTGCGCTGAGCTATGTCAGATCTCAAAGCATCCCGACCCTCACATCTGGGATCCCACTTCTACGCACCCCCAAACCTCCGGGTAACTCGCAAAACATGCCACTAACTGCCCATTATCCACCTCTGCCTGCGCAGTGACCCTGAGCCGAGAGTCTCCACAGGGAATGGACACCTACGCCCACCGAGTAAGGCGGGATAAAACACTGAGTAGGGATAGTTGGATTCAGCCCAGGAACTCTAACGATCTAACACCGAGCGTGTTTGTATTTCCCACGCTCTTTGCAAACACAAATTCTCTGGAGACAGGGCATTTTCATCCCGACCAGCGGGTGTGTTTCTACAGGGTTGGGTAGAGCTTTATCAGATCTCTGCAGCCACAGGGGAATGCAGGACCCCACTGGAACCCAAGAGGGAGCTGTCCCTCTGGCGGCAGCAGGTGTGACCGTCAGGGAATGAGGCCACGGGAGCACATGTAACCGCCCGCCAAGAGCCCCAGCACCACTTACATCCAGGAAGCTGATATTGATGTGGAGGTCGATGTCCACATCGTCAATGGTTCCATATTCTCTGCAAAGAGACAGGCACGATTAGGGACTGGGCCAAAGCCACATGCGCAGCTCCGTTGGGATAAGCGTTTCCTGGGGGCAGATCCACCATCCGGCGCCTGGGAGCATCGAGAGCCCACCTCTCCTGGCAGGGGATTTATAAACCAGCTGTACAAGTGTGGATGTTCACAGGCATACCAAAAACACCCCACAGCCCCCCACAGCACATGCTGCAGCCCCCCCATGGCTCACCCCACAGCCCCCCCATGGCACAGACACTCACCACAGAACCCTACAGCACACACCCACATATCACAGCCTTGCTACAGTACACATACTCCACAGCCCCACCAAAGCACACACCTCACAGCCCCCCCATGGCACAGACACTCACCACAGAACCCTACAGCACACACCCACACATCACAGCCCCGCTACAGTACACATACTCCACAGCCCCACCAAAGCACACACCTCACAGCCCCCACATGGCACACAGGCCCCACTGCCCCCCCATAACACACACCCTTCCACAGCCCCCCCATGGCAAACAGGCCGCACAGCCCTCCCACAGCACACTCACACCACATTCGGTATGTGGGGAAAAAGATGCAACGATCTCTCACTGAGATGAGCAGCAAACATCTGCACTCTGTGCCGAGACCCAGCCTGGCCCATGCAGCAGGAAATCACAAGTCATAGCTCTTTGGGGAAGGGTCTGTCCATTGGTTCTCTCTATACAGCACCTAGCACCCTGGGGCTCTCTGCCAGGCCTGGGCCGATAGGTGCTCCCAATAATTATTAATGATCACAAAACCCTTCCACTCAGCCCCGCTGCAAGCAACCAGTTACTCACCTCCATCGAGTGCCTGCCGCCCCACTGCCTCCCACAACCCCTAGGGCACAGCTGGCCAGACCCCCATTGGCTGATCCCGGCCATGCTCCCATGGGACACAATCTCATCCTGGACTGCTGGTGGTATTTGCATGACAGTAGGACCTGGGGGCCCCACTCAGGGATCAGAGCCATCCTGTGCTACAGACACATCAGGAAAAGGCAGGCCCTGCTCCAGACAGCTCCAACAGGCAGGGGCATGTTCCTGGGCCAGGGGCTCACCAGTCGCCTCCAGGCTGGACTGATACGGGAGCCAAGAGCCTCAACCTCTCCCACCAGCAGCAAAAATGTTCGCTCGGGATGGAGGAGAACTGGAATGCCGGGTCCGACTCCCCTTCCCCCACCCCAAAGCTCATAGATCCAGATCCAAACAGCACAAGCCCCTGTTTCTATTAGAGATGGGGGCAAGGTGCAAACTCCACAGCCACACCCGAAAGCCCAGGGGTCTCAGTTCAGGCCCACCTCCAGTCTCTATATTGGGCCAAACCACAGTCCCCACCCAAGCACCCCAAACTCAGATCCATGCTGGCCCCCAAACCTCCTGACTCAGACCCAGCCCTCCTCATGACATTCCGACCCAGAAGAGATGCCTGTTCCTGAAGGACCCATATCCCTTGGAGGTTTCCAGGTCTCAGACAAGGAGCTAGGGACAGCCACAGGGTCAGAGCTTGCCTGGCCTTGGTGTTGCCTGCAGGGGGACCAAAGCACCTCCCTTCCTTACTACCCCAGAAAGGGGCTTCATGCAATCTGGGCCTGGTGTGCCGTGCTTCCCAAAGCCACCTGGACAATCCCCAGGGGTGAGGAAGTGAGTCCAAAGGGATAGATGGCAGTTGGCACTCCAGGGCCTCTGCCTTTGCTCAGCTCCCCAGCACATCGATCACACTTGGCTAGACTCCCCAGCCCAGGTCAGGCGTAACACCTGCCTGCCCGCCCGACACCCCAGCACAGAGATGGGCCCCACCTGCACCGTGCAGCACTTAGGCGAGAGAAAGGTGCTGGAAGGTTCTAGGCACAGATGGGACTATCTCTTCGTAATGGCCGTTCCCCAGGGCACATTGCTTTCATCGCCTCCCCCACCAGGGGCGGCTCTAGGTATTTTGCCGCCCCAAGCATGGCAAGCAGGCTGCCTTCGGCGGCTTCCCTGCAGGACGTCTGCCAAAGCCATGGGACCAGTGGACCCTCCACAGGCATGCCCTGCCGCCCTCGCAGCAACCGGCAGAGCGCCTCCCGTGGCTTGCCGCCCCAGGCACGCGCTTGGCGTGCTGGTGCCTGGAGCTGCCCCTGTCCCCCACCTCTCTCCACAGGGGAGACGCCCTATATACTCTAGCTAGGTCTGGAAGGAAATCTTGTAGAAACAGGGGCCTCCAGCCCAGCCACACGGTCAGGGCCCCAGCCGACTCTAGGCACCAGCTAAGGAAGCAGGTGCCTGGGGCGGCAAATCTGAAGGGGTGGCACTCCGTCCGTTCTTGGGGCGGCACTCTGACTATTTTTCCCCCCCTTCTTCGGCGGCAATGGCCCTGCCTGCCTAACTGCTGCTCTGCTTCACCAAGGGAAGAATAGCAGGTTCCCCTCAAGCTGCCACAATCCTCCCCAGTCTGGTCCCTCTCTCCTTTCCTTTTCCAGCCTTCCCAGCTCCTGCTGCTCACCGAGTGGGGGAGTGAGAGCCCCTGCATCTTTCCCTGTATTTAGGCAGGAGGCGAGTCGGGGGGTCCTGTTCAGCTGGCATTCAGTGGCCTTCCCATCTCCCTGCAGGGTGCCTGCCCCTCTCAGGGAGGGCTATGCTGTGATCTCAGGGCCAGCTCCTGCCCACGCAGGCCCATGGCTCCAGAGGGTGCTGGCTGATTCAGCCCCACTGCACAGCCAAGGACAGGATTCAGGAAGATGGCTCTGGGCATCACCGCCCTGGGAGTGAAATTCAGTTCTGCAGGGGCTTGCAGCTCGGGCTGGGGGGCACCAGGTAGCCCTCTTCCCCCCCACTCCACAGCAGATCTGTCCACATGCCTGGGCCACATGCAAGGTGAGGTTATCGTCCTCCACACCGAGCAGCATGGCTGACATGCAGGGCAGTGGAGGAGCCGAGAGCACAGATGATCCCAGGGCAAGGAGAACCCCGCCCCGAGTCCTGCTCCGTGGCACTGCCAATGGCTCTCCTCAGCCCAGGGCTGTGATTAGAGCTGGCAGCTGAGGCACGGGGTGGGCATGGCCCTGGCTCCCCAGCCCCACTTAGCAGTCAGAGGAACACAGGGAGAGGGAGCAAGCTGCTTCATGGCAAGGCCTGTAGCCACATACTCCCCTCCGCAGAGCAAGGGGGAATGGGAGAGGGACCTCAGTTTCTGGAGTGCAGCAGCCTGGTGAGCCACAGCCTAGCTCCAGCCCTGAGGCAGGACCAAGCAAATCTCGACCATCCCTGACAGGTTTGTCAGGCCTCGTCTTACAAAGCTCCAGAGCTTAACTACCCTTAGAAAGTTCTTCCTAATATCTAACCTAAATCTCGCTGCAGATTAAGCCCATTTCTTCTTGTCCTATCTTGAGCAGACATGAAGAACTGATCACCCTTCTCTTTATAACCTTCAACATATCTGAAGACTGTTCATGGCTGTGACTCTTTTCCCTCTGACTAGAGAGGGGTCTGGACCAGCCCTCTCATCCAAATGCAGCCTGGACTTATCTCTACTTCTAATTGGGCCATTCAGACCCTCACCAAGGGGACATGGTTCACAGCAAATCTGGCACCATCTCAGCCCTTTGTGACAAGCTCCCGTATAAGCTTGGGGTGCAGATCCCAGCGCCAGTCAGCGCTTTAGATAGGTTTTCTGTCTTTCCATCCTGGCAGCTCAGATTGTTGTCCCGGTGTGAATCCTCTCCCCATATCTAAGGCATAGGCAGGGGCTCTGGATATTCCTCATCCTGGCATGCCAGCAAGGAGATGCAGGAAACGTGCTGCCCTCTGTGGACAAGCTGTGATCTCTGCTCACCAGTGCAGGGAGGAGAGCAGCTCAGTCAGTGCAGCTCCCATGGGGCAGCCAGAAGGAAGCTGATGCCCAGGGCTGAGTCCCGTCCGCCCTACGCACCTGACAGACACAGAGTTCTCGCTGTAGATCTCCTTCACCGCCTCAATGTCGGCATCCAGCTGCGGGTGTCGGTACAGATCCGCTGCGCAGGTCCCCTGCAACACACCGCAGGAGCAGGGAAGGGAGGGTGTTCAGACGGGGGCTACAGCTAGCATGAGTGTGCTGGGCCCCAGCTAGGCAGATGTCAGTGGGGGCTGCAGGTTGGGACTGAGGTGCACTGGCAGAGCTGGGG
Source organism: Chelonoidis abingdonii (assembly GCF_003597395.2). NCBI lineage: Eukaryota > Metazoa > Chordata > Testudines > Testudinidae > Chelonoidis > Chelonoidis abingdonii. The sequence continues at coordinate 44,226,398 of NC_133777.1, read as the reverse complement.
GGTGCAGGGGCCAGGGTTTAGCTCAGGCTTGAGATGCGCTAGCAGATGCCCATGGTTTCCTGGCAGCGGGGGCTGTGAAGGAGGACTGAGGGGCATCGCCACACCTGCCTCCCAGCCGTGCAGTGAGACTGTCACAGCTCCAGACACTGACCTCTGCTGCAATCAGAACGAGTGGGAGAGGCCACCCCAACACGCTCTCCTGGGGAGAAGGCAGAGGCTGTTCTCACGCCCCAGTCACCTATGACCAGAGCCCAGCAGGACACACTGGGGTGCTAATGAAGAACTGTCAGTAGCAACCCCCAGCATGCCCCCAGGGCTCTGCCGCCCAGCGGAGGGGTCCAACAGCACTGCCAGTCTGCAGGGAGGGCCATTGGCAGGAACCTGGAAAATGCTGAACTAAAAGGCTCCATGCCCGTGGCCTCTTGCAGAAAGGTGGGCGCTGTGCTCCCAACCAACCTGCCCACCAAGGTCTCCCCAGGACAGGGACAGGGCCAGGGCCAGGCACAACATGGTCTCCTGGACACTGCCAGCTCTAGCCAAGGGCCAGAAGGTTGGCAGCTCCTGGAGTCAGTGGCCCTGGGGCGCTGCTGTCAGTCCGTGGAGCTGGACAGGTTTGCACCAGCTGAGAGCATGAGTCCAGGTCCCAGCAGTGTGTGAGCATGGCTGCCCGGGGCACAGGGGACCGACGGGTCACATCACTCCCATCTCTCCCCACCGAGTTTCCCATGCCAATCCCACTGGATACGCTGTCCTGGCACACAGCAGAGGTCCTCGAACTCCGCTACGCCGGTTTCAGCACTGCACCGTGCCCCCCAGGGGCAGCCGGTGGGTCACCCAGCTCCTTACCTGGACTCCATAGAGGAATTCCTCCGACTCATTGTCTCCATCCGAATCATCGTCAGTCCAGTACTGGCCTTTGATGTCCTGTGAGAAGAGGCTGTTGTTAGTGTTTATAAGCCACTGCCGGAGCCTTGGGCCCACAACCATCTCGCTCGCATCCAGCTCAGAGCAGAAGGGCCAGTTTGCCAGGACAGGGCAGAGGGGACTGAAGTGGGCTCTGTCTACGTACTGGTACAGCCTTCATCTCCGGAGCATCTGAGCACCTCAGAGCCATTCGTGGGGTCTCGCATCAGCACCTTGGAGGAAGGACTATTACCCCAGGTTGCAGTGCATTGACCACTAAAAGGGACCATCATGAATGATCATCTAGTCTGACCTTCTGCACATCACAGGCCACAGCATCTCACCCACTCACTCCAGTGACAGACCCCTAAGCTCTAGCTGAGTTACTGAAGTCCTCAAATCATGGTATAAAGACTCCAAGTTAAAGAGAATCCAACATTTACACTAGTATAAACCTGCAAGTGACCCATGCTGCAGAGGAAGGCAAAAAAACTGCTAGGTCTTGGCCAATCTGACCTAGGGAGAAATTCCTTCCTGACCCCAAACATGGTTATCAGCTGAAGCCTGAGCATGTGGTCAAGACCCACCAGCCAGACTGTAGTAACTCAGAGCCCTGCCCATCTAGTGTCCCATCATCGGCCACTGGGGACACCTGCTGCTAGCAGTCACCAATGGGCCATATGCTATTGTAGGCAGTCCCAACACACTAGCCCCTCCATAAACTTATCAAGTTCAGTCTTGAAGCCAGTTAGGTCTTTTTCCCCCACTGCTCTCCTTGGAAGGCTGTTCCAGAACTTCACTCCTCTGAAGGTTAGAAACCTTTATCTAATTTCAAGCCTAAACTTGTTGCTGGCCGGTTTATAGCCATTTGTTCTTGTGTCAGCACTGGCATTTAACTTGAATAACTCCTCTCCCTCCCTGGGATTTATCCTCTGATGTACATATAGGGAGCAATCCTATCTCCCCTCAGCTTTCGTTTGGTCAGGCTAAACAAGCCAAGCTCTTTGAGTCTCCTCCCATAAGGTAAGTTTTCCATTCCTCACAACATCCTAGAAGACCTTCTCTGCACCTGTTCCAGTTTGAATTCATTTTCCCTAAGTCTGGGAGATGAGCATTGCACACAGTATTCCAGATGAGGTCTCACCAGTGCCTTGTATAATGATACTAACACCTCCCTGCCTCCACTGGAAATACCTCGCCTGATGCGTCCTAGGACCGCATTAGCCTTTTTCACGGCTGCATCATATTGACAGCTCACAGTCACCCTGTGATCAAATAATACACCCAGGTATTTCTCCTCCTCTGTCACTTCCAGCTGATACATCGTCAGCTTCTAGCAAACCCCAGGCTTGGGGAGAGGAAGATGCTTGCGCAGTGTCACTTGTGGCTAACAGGAAACTGAATGTAGGTCTGCTGAGGTCCCCTCTGTTGCCCTACCCACTGGGCCGTCCTCCCCAGGCAGCGAGCCAGGGCACAGCTCTGACCTGGTCCCACTGGCCAACCGGTGATAGCACTTCCCCTCCACACACCTGTCCAGATCAGATCAGCTACCAAGGGGCCTGTGCCCTTTCCTGACCCTTCCCAGTGGCTACAGGAGGCCAGAATTGTGGCTTGTTTTCCATCAGGGGAGAGAGAGTGTGGCTTGTTTATATATGAGGGTCTCAGGAATGGCTTGCCATATTTCCCCTATAGGGCAGGAGGTCCCTCTTGGGGAAGCCAGAGATGGGGACTGGAAACTCACTCAGCCCTTAGCTAGATGGGGCAGCTGGACCTTTAACAAAAGAGCTTTTCTCCCACCAGTTTGTCAGGTGTTTGAGTGAATTGAGAGTTAACAAAAGACCCAGCATTTGAAACCTGGGGTTCTCTCCAGTTTTCCCACCATGGGCCACATGCTAATACTGCTCTTTCATTGTGCTCATCTCTCATCAGCCCCCATGAGACTGTCACACAGACACTCCCCACAGCCCAGCCCAGCTCCCAGGCCCCTGGCAGCCACAACATTCACTAACATGGAAGAATGACATTAGGGAAGCATTCAATGTATTTTTAGCTTCTTTTGATGCAATTTATCTGCTGGAAATAGCAAGGAGGAACAGGCATCGCAGGACCAGCCAGCTCTCTGCACACCCAGGGCCGGCTCCAGGCCCTAGCATGCCAAGCGCGTGCTTGGGGCGGCATGCCGCAGGGGGCACTCTGCCGGTTGCCGGGAGGGCGGCAGGCGACTCCGGTGGGCCACGTCTGCAGGAGATCCACCGGAGCCACGGGACCGGCGAGAGGCAGAGCGCCCCCCGCGGCGTGCCGCCATGCTTGGGGTGGCGAAATGGCTAGAGCCGGCCCTGTGCACACCAACAGCGAGTGCTCAGCAAACTACTGGCATTAAATTAACCTCCCTTCTCCATTAATTGGGGGCAGGGGCAACATTTTTAAAGCGTCTGTGTCACCTGGAAGCCTACACCCCATTCAAATCAATGGACTCAGGCTTCTAAGTCACCTAGGTGAATTTGAAAATGTTGCCTGGTGTCTCTAATGTCACCTGCCAGTCACAGATTCCAAGCCGAGAATGGACCACTGTGATCAGCTAGTCTGACCTCCCATATAGCACAGGCCAGAGAACTGCCCCAAAATAATTCCGAGAATCCACCACGACCCTTGGTAAACTGTCCCAGTGGTTAATTCCCCTCGCTGTTACAAACTGACCCTTTATTGCTAGTCTGAATATGTCTCACCTCAACTTCCAGCCACTGGATCGTGTTAGACCTTCCTATGCTAGACCAAAGAGCTCCCTATTAAATGTGTGTTCCCCATATAGGCTGTAATCAAGCCACCTTTTAACCTTCCTTTGTTAAGCTATATGAGAGACAAGGTGGATGAGGTGATATCTTTCACGGGACCTACTTACTCTTTGTCATCCATAGACGGACAAACAGGAGAGACAGGACCTGAGCTTGGAAAATAGCAAAACCAAGCAGCAAAAAAGTGTAATAGAATAAAATGAACTTTGGGGCCATGTGGATGCACCACATAGGAATCAAAAATGACATAAGCCACACCGCTTGTGCGGGTCTCCTTTAAAGAAATGGCTGTATTGTTTTCCCTCTCAAGTACATACAGCAAGTCAGCAATGACACCCTCCCCCACCTTGTGTCTATCCTGTTGACTGGGACTGTACACACTTCAGGGCCGGGACCACCTCTTACTCTGTGCGCTTACAGTGCCAAGCCCAATGGGGCCCTGCTCCCAGCTGGCATCTTTAGATGCTACTTAACAGAAATGTGTTACTAATTATTAGAGTTATTAATTAACAATACAGTGATGGACCAGAGAAGCAGAAAAAAGCCGTGCCAAATATTTTATTATTATTTACCGAAGCCCCTACAGCCCTAGACATGAAGCATGATGCTAGGTACCATACAAACACGGAACAGACCAATTGTATTTAGAGAGGGGGAAAACAGGCTTGGGAGAACTGCAGAGCAAAATCGGGCCCTTCATACGTTTAGAGCCAGGAGCCCCTGTCCAAGTGCTCTGGGACATTTGCAAGCCCACCATTCCCTCCCTGCGTAGGGGTACTCTTCTTCTCATGGTGGCTGCTAGAGGCCCTGGGGTTAGGAGCCAGGTCTAGGTCCAGTTTCTCCAGGGAGAAATTCCAAGGGCCGGATTCCCAAAGCCTCAAAGATAACAGTCAGGTTAGGAAAGAGGAAGGAAGTCTAAAAAGGGGAAAGGAAAACAGTGGGGGACAGAGAACAGGCGGCAAGGGAGGAGTGAGACGGACCTGCTTTGGCCACTGAGCAACGAAAAGAAGAAAGATGGAAAACAGTCAGAAAGATAAAGAGATACGCAAGAAAAGACAATATGGAAGAGGCCTTGAGGGAGGAACAAGAGAGAGAGAGAAGAAAGTACAAAGAAGCCACAGCCCAAATGGCAAGCCATGCCCATCTGTGTGGCCGGGGCGCAGCCCTGGCCTGCTATCCTTTGCCAAGCCAGCTGCTCTCTGGGAACCCCTGATCTCATGCTCTGAGCCCCGACAGCCTCACTTGTCCACAACACCCCTGACTGTGCCCCCCTACCTCAGTGCCATCTGTTCGCGCTGGGAGGCTGGGGGAGCCGGAGCGTCATGAGCTTTGGGTTGTCCCCTCCCCACATTTGCCCCTTGTTTCCCTCCATGCTGCTTTCCCACGCCCGCACCCCTGGGCTGACCCCCACAGCAGCAGCCCGGTGTCTGTCGCTACACTGGGCTGGGGCTCCCGTTTGCCTGCCCGTCCCTCTGCCACGCCCTGCTCACCATTTGCTTCGTGGTTCCTGGGCTCTCCTCTGTCAGGCTAGGCCTCTCCCCTCCATGACACCAGGCGGCCTGGAAAGAGCGAGCCAGGCATCCAGGCAGCGTCAGGCCTTGACGTCAGGGCTGAGATCCGGGCTGGAGAGTATCTTCGGCTGTTTCCAGGCAACCGAGTCCCTGGCCTCTAAAAGGCAGCCAGCATCGTAGTTACGTCAGCGCTGTGCAGCGGGGGCTCAGGGGCTGCTCCAAACACTGCTGGCCCTGCACGGCAAACACAGGGATTGCAGACAGAGAGGCAAGACCAGGGATGTGGCACAGGTGCCTCAGCCCCCGGGCAGTGCCGCTGGCACTCCTCATGCCTGGGATCCTGCCCTCACCCTCCTGCGTTGCATGCCAGGAAGGAATCCTGCCTCACTCCCATGCCCAGGGAAGAGAAGGCTCGCTTTGACATGGCAGGAACATGAGCCCATGCCACCCTGCTGTGTCCAGGGAACACACACAGGGCAAAGCGGGTGCAGCAGGTCAAGCGCCCAGCTTCTTGCAGGGTGCTAGGCTGGTCCCCTGGACATCCAGGCAGCAGAAGCAGAGGAAACTTTCCTCTGAAGTATTTAACCCTCCTTGTCCCCACAGAGTGAGTGTGACACATGGCACAGCCGAGGTGGCGGAGGTCAGGGGGCCTCCACTGGCCAGCCCACATGAGGGTGTGACATCAGCTAGGGAAGCCATTCTCAGCCTTTTGGGGCTCAGGACCCATCTGCAAACCTGGCTGGCCTGTCACGCCCCAGAGACCCCCAGATGCCCCCAGACCCGATGCACCCCCAGAGGTGCATCCAAGGGGTCTTGAAGCAAAGATTCTAGATGCTTCAACCAGATATGAATAGCTGGAGACCACCCCACAATCTGCAACTGGGGGGAGGGGCAAGTCAAGACACCCCAAAACAAACAGCCCCCCAGCTCATGGAGGACAGATGATATGGGATAGGGGGAATTTGAGGGCCTGAAAGTGAAATAGAGAGATTGAGGGGTGCAGTCAGGAAGGAATTAATGGTTCTGAGAGGGCTGGGGAAGGAACTGGGGGCAGAGGGACATATGGGTACAGTGAGCTGGGGGAAGGATCTGGGGGCAGAGGGTTGCAAGCTGATAGTTCCCCAAAAAGCAGAATCCCACACACATGGCCCCTGGGTTGGGGGCAGTTTAGGTTCTAGGGGTAAAGTGGGGGGGGGCTGGAAGGAGTGGGAGGGGCTCAAGAGGCTGGGGTGCAGTGGGGGAGGAGGCTGGCTATGCAGCAGAGGGAACATCAGGGTGTCCAGGACAGGGGATATGGAAGATGGGGTGTCACCCAGCTGCAGGGCAGGGGGAACACCAAAGGGCCGGTACATACAGGGGAACATGACACCAGCTGCTCCCTCCTGGCCCAGCCCAGGGGCCTGGCAGAGCTCCGCTCCCAACTCTGGGGGTTGCAAGCTCCAAGGCCGCAGCACTGCTAAGGTTTGGCTCAACTGTGAGCGGCGTTGTGACCTGGCGCACGGATGGCAGTGGCACTCCTTCACACTTAGCCCAGATGGCCCCCCCGCCATCAGGATGGGCTGGCTGAGCCAAACCTGAGTAGCCCCATGACCCTGCACACCAAGCAGCAAGGCCCAGAGAAGGGAGCCAAACCCAGCCAGCCCCACAGCCCTGAGACACTCTCTGGAGAGCCGATGTTGGGTGGTGAGGCCAGGGTAAGAACACCTGAGCGAGAGGCTGGCTGTGTGTAGATGGCCCGGGCTGGTTCCACAGGTCTGGAGGGAACGATTGGCCCGGTTGTTGAGTGAGAGGCTCGAAAAGGGTGTTCGAACCCACCATGCGTAGACTGTGACTGAGCAGGCAGCATTAGCCTCCTCCTGCTCTCCCCTATAACACCCAGCCGAACCAGCAGGGGGCACATGCAGCCACTCCTCCCCACGAGCAGGGGCCCCTGTACCTAGACTACAGAGATTACCTAATTTAGCAGAGTGCAGGAGCACCCAGCTGCAGCAATGCTACAGGGCTGAGGTATTCCAACCCCAGTGCTGCAGCAATAGTCCTGACAATATGGTAAGATTGGGAAACAATCTCAGCCCCCTCTGCTGAAATGCAGCCACCTCTGGGGCGGAACTTGCCATCTGTTTAATGGCACACAGCAATCGCACATAGCAGTTTGGAATCCCTCAGCCAGCTGAAACTGCAGGGCCAGTGCAGGGCGGGAGGAGAGGCCCCAACCTGGAATCTGGCTAAGGAGCAATATTCCTTCTATGGCAAAGAATGCCCAAGGAACAGGCCCTCAAGCCACCTACCCCAATATGCCCAGACCCACCTATCACCCTACTACCCAACACGCCTGCCAGTCAACCACTCGACTCACCCACACCCAGCAGCCATCCAACTGCCAGACACGCCTGCACCCACCAGTCACCCAAGCACCCAACATAACCGCACACACCAGAGAGCTCACTTCATAGCCGCTGCACCCTGAAGGCCCACAGCATCACCCCTGGGGACAGCTCCCATGGCTCATCCTGCATGAGTGAAGTGCAGCTCCATGTGTCCCCCTAGTGGCCAGACCCCTGCAGCTCACCTAGACCAAAACACACTGGGCTCCATACTGCTCCTGGGTCCAAGGCTGCTGCTACTTCATCCCTTGACCCCTGCCCCTCACCTGCCTCGCTGGCTCTCAGAACCCCGTCAGCAGCCTCCAGGCCACATGAGTGGGGGGGAGAAACCCGTGGCCTTAAAGCTCCAGGCTCCCTGTCCCTTCCCACACCTGGCACCCTGTGCTAGAGCATGCCAAGAAGTGACCAGCCTGTGGAGCTGGACTGAAAGCGTCGACTCAGCTGTGGCTCATGCCCCAGGTTAGACTGTCGCCTGATCAGACTGGCCCAAGAGCAAAGCCATGGCTGTGTTGCTATGCCGTGAGCTGCTGGGAGAGGCTAGTAGCGGGGTAGCTGTGGGCACAACCCATGCTCCTCCTATTGGAAGTGACAGTTGTGAATACCACAGAGCCGGGCCATAGATCAGCCCCTGTACGGGGGAGCCTGGGCCTTCAGTCCAGCATTGCTTGGCTATTCCCTATCGACAGAGGCTGAAGCAGCTCCGAGCCCTCATCAGATGGCTTTCCTACAGCGCCCCCTACTGGCAAAAGATGGGAATGGCATAGACGGTGCCATTCCCTCCAGCCCTCCTTGCCAGACAAGGCTGGGACAGCTCTGTTCTGTCCCCTCCCACAGTGCCCCAGAGCTAGCAAGCCTGGAGCAGCATTAACTATGCACAGCCCATTAATAGCTTCCAAAGTTGCCAAAATGTCAGTTTTCCAGCTAAAAAGACCTAAGCAATTATGGCTTTGACTTGGGGTTTCTGCTCACTGCCCACGGCTCCCCACCTGGGAGGATCTGGGCATCAATGCCCCCCAGGATGACAGCAGCTAATAAAGTCCCTCCCTGCATGCCCTCTCTGCCATGCAGGGAGCTAGGCTTTACGAATGGCACCTGACCTCCCTCAGCCAGCGCTAACGGCAGCCCCGGGCCGCTGCTCGGTTTCCCTGAGTAATTTCTCCTCGGAGATGAGAACGTGATGCTTGGCTTGGGCAGGGAAACGACACTGACCGCCTTCAGTGGAGCAAATGCCAGCCATGGGCTGCGAGATGCCAAGGCCTTTGGGTAAAACAGTGATAGCTCCAGTGCTGGTACACACCTGGGCACGGGTGGCATTACAGGGCTCCTCCTCTCTCAGGCTGAGCTACCAGCCCCTCGCTTTCCTGGGGGTCCTCCTGCCTTCCCCCAGCAGCCCTGCACTGTGAAGCCAGGTTTACGGATGCAATCAGAGCTGGGCTGGCAGCCTGCGATCCGCTGTGGGTTCTGATTGTGGCTCTTTGCATGCTGGGAATGTTGTTGGGTGCCCTCTCTCGGCACCAGCCTACAGGAGGGCAAGTTCTGATGGCACTGAGACTCAGGCCATGGGGCAGTGAGCTCTATGATCTTCCTGCTAGACCCAACAGAGCTGGGGTAAGAGACACCTTGCTGGCCAGAGCAGCTCTGATGGCTTGTGGCAGGAGCCGTGGCACTGCAGACAGCTGGAGGGGCCTGGCCCTCGATGGAACAGTATGGCTGGGGGAATCTGCAGGGCCCTACCAGGGCAGTGGGGCTGGGCCAGGGCGTGAGAGCAAGGGACAAGCGAGGATTTCTTTTAAATCCTTTGCAATGCTGAACCAAGCGCATGGGGACCCCCCTGCCAGCATGCGGGGCCTTTAACCCTTTCAGAATTCATACAGCCTGGCAAGCAGGTAGCAGCATATCCCCAGGGGCTCTTGTCACCTCCATGGGGCCGAGTTAAGGTGATGGGTGGGGGCTGGTGTGTCCCCCAACCCTGTGTCTCTGCTTTGCAGAGGGTTACGTTCAGGGGCACTCAATGTCCTGGCAAGGCAGGAGCCACAGTCTGTCAGCCTCAGCTCTGCACCAACACAGCTTTGGGGCAGTGATGACGCAGAAAGCCCATGGGCACTAACAGCACCCTGCGAGCCCAGCTCCATGTACATGTGGCTGAAAGTGGAGAATACTGTGAGCGCCACTAGAAGGCTCACAGGCTATTTAAAGGGATACCACCTAAGTCCTACAAGGACACTGTGTCATTGGGTAATGTCAGCTTGGCCCACCTGGAAGAAGCACACCAGCGCGAGAGGGATCCTCCAGGGGCATGGAGCCTTCATACCACACGAACAGGGGCATGGCTGGGGAGGGAGAGGGCAAGGCTTCCCATGCAGCCCCTTGTGGGTACAACAACTCCCCAGTGGCTACCAGGGGACTGGCCGGCCCAGAGCCGAAGCAGGATGGTGGAGGAAAGATGGGGAGTGTGTTAAAGGGGTTCTTTACTGGGGCTGCTGGGCACAGACCACTGAGGCTCCTAGCCAGCTTGCTGCCATGGTACCGCACAGGACCTGTCTAAGTGCTGGTTGGGCGCATGCTGTGGCAAAGGACTCGCTGACTAGATACTTCCCCACCCACCTCAGCATCGGGGCTCCTTTCAGCCCAGCCCTAGGGAGGGGAGCCTGCTGCTGCTGTCCAGCCCTTCTCAAAACCCATTGCTCCCCACTGTGGCTGAAGGGAAGAAGGGGGCTCAGGGAGCAGGGCACTGACAAGGGGCTCCAGAGCCATGCTGCCAACCCCCATGATTTTAGGGTGATGCTCGGAATCAGTGGTGGTTTCCACAGAGCCCCAGTTTCTGGCCTCATGGGTTGAGAATCTAGGCTTTCAAGTACATCCAAGAGTTTCTAGCCCTGGGGGATGCTGAGAAAAGCTGGAAAACATGTCCCAAGTGCAGGAACCAGGAGGCTAAGAGAGACCCCAGCATGGATCATTCTAAGACAATCTCCTGTCTTGGTGATGCTCCAAGAGACCTGAGCACAACTCCCAGCTCTGGTCACAGATTCCCTGTGAGCCCCTAGGCACATCTCTTCATCTTCACTGAAGTGTTCCCTAACAACCTGAGCCAGGAGCAGTTTCCTTGTGACAGGGGAGAGTTCCTGACAGAGGATCCCCTCAAGGCAGGGCGGAAGCAGGCACAGTGGGCACCCAGCCACCAGGAACTGAACTGGCCCCACCAGTCATTTCCCAGGAGCCCAACCACCATCTGATGGGTACAATGGCCCGGGACCGCTGAGCAGCGATAGACAAACCCTGGTGACTTAATTTAGTCCCCGTCTCAGCCGCGTTCTTACTTCACTGTGCAGGGTGGGAAGACTAGACATCGCACAGAGATTCCAGCTGCTCTCAGAACTGGGCCCCAGACCTTCTGCCTGGGGCTGGGGGCTAGGGCCACCCCAGCTACCCTGATGCAGGTGGGCTGGTTCCTTCCTATCCCTGCCCCAGCCCCTTAGGCCTGCCTTTCAGCCAGAGTGGGAAAAGTGGGGTCTGGCCCATGGAGCACCCTTCTCGTAACAGACCAGGACGTGTGGAAATGGCAATGCTCCAGCTTGTTTTGTTCAGAGTGTGTTGGGACCTGGAGTCTCTGCAGACTGCCCTCTAGTGTAAACACGAGGGCCCCTGCCATCCAGGAGGCAGTGTGAGCTGGTGGTCAAGGTCCTGGGCTAGGAGACAAGAGACTCCCATCTCCCCGTGCAATGCTCTAACCACTAGGCTACAATACCTCTGATTGCAGATGCCCTAGTAGTTAATAGAGAAGCACAAACTGCAGAGACTTCATAGCCCAGCATGCAATGCTGTGGCACCCTAGAAAACCTACTTCGTCTCTTTGCAGCTGTTTCCTGTCCCACCCTTTGTCTTGCCTATTCTGATTGGGAGCGCCTTGTGGTAGAGACTGTCTGTTGCTCTGTGCCTGTGCAGCTCCTAGCACAGATCCAGCAGAATCCCAACTTTCTGTTCAAATACAGGAAGTGTCTAGCCCTTATGATTGCAGAGAAAAGCTTGAAAACATGAAGCAAGTGCAGCCTAAAGGCTCAGAATGGAGAAGACAAACTAAACACAACCCCTGCTGTATTGTTTTAAAGGGCTCATGATTTTTAAGCTCATCTCATGATTTTTGGAGGCCTGACTTGTGATTTTTGAACGCTTAGAGCTCGCCAGACTGCAATGCTGCCCTTGGACGAGCAAAGGTTAGATCCTCAAAGGTCTTTAGGAAAGTCAATGGGAGTTCGGTGCTAAAATACCTTTAAGGATCTAGGCCCTGGTCTTTAACTCCAGCACCGACGTGGAGTACAGCAGAGAACATATGTATGTACGTCAAGCTGCGCACAAGTCTTGCAGACATATCTGAATCCTGAGGGAAACCCCTTCCTTTCTGACACCCACGTGTAACCCCAGGGCATCCTGCCCTCACCAAGCCATCAGTTAAGGCCTGGAGCGAATCCAAGGGACATTAGAATAAGCTGCCAGATTTTAGCAGCTATTGCCGTGTCAGGCCCAGGCTTTTCCTAGCTGAGAGAACTGTCCTATGAACTCCTGTGTGGCAGGGCGGCCAGGATGACAGTTACCTCGCCCAGCCTTCACCGACCCCAAACACCACGCAGGATGGTGCAGCAGGGCCAGCTGGAGATAAGCACCCACTTTGGTTCTCCAGAAGGTTGGTGTCTCCCTGGAGCTGTCCCCCAGTTCAAGGGCAGACAAGCTATCCTGCTCTTGGGAGAAGGGAGATAAGTGGCTGAGTCCTCCCTGCTGACCTTCGATGACCAAGCAGCAGGCAGATAGTTATACTGAGACTCCTTGACATCTCAGGATTTTAGCAAGGTTTTGACCCAGTCCCACATCACATTCTCATAAGCAAACTAGGGAAATGCGGCAATTACATTTCCCCCGGAAACCCTGAGATAAAGCCCAGAGACTTTAGTCTCCTGAGAGCTGAATTGCTTTAGTCCAGTTAAGCTATTGTGTGCCACAGGTAGAAAACAGGACGGATGGAGGGGCCACCTATGCCCCAGGACCCTGCAATGGCAGGGAACCTATTAGGTGAGACATGCCCAGCTGATTCCAGCAGCTGACCAGCACCACATGCTATAGAGGAAGAGAAGACCCTCTCCTCAGGTTCCTACTAATCAACCCTGGTGAAAAAACTCTTCCTGACCCCAAATCTGGCAATCAGTTGAACCCTGAGCATGTGAGCAAGATGCACTAGCTCAACATGTAAAACAGAGGATTCTCTGGAACACCACACAGCTGTGGTCCACCCCAACCAGTGTCCCATCTCCAGCTGTGGCCAATCTCTGATGCTTCAGAAGGCAAAAAAACCCACACAGAACACAACTGGTCAATTGTGCATCCAGGGCGGGGAGGGATCCTTCCTGACCCCTGCAGGCGGTCACGCCTGAAGCATGAGATTTGATTATGCTCATCATCCTAATGCACAGCAGCAAGTGTTGGGAGCATGGTAAGGGCAATATGGGCAATCACATTCTCCCCATGGCCCATGAAGGAAGGGGATGAACAGGAAATCACATATTCCAGCCAGAAGGGACCACAGACCCTTCAGCCTCACAACCCCACGCTCGCATACACAGGCTGCAGATCTTTGCTGAGAAGACGGATTAAAACACGTCTTTCAAAAACACAGCTAATCTTGTCTGAACCACTCCAAGTCTACCACCATCCCAGGAAGCTATTTAATGTTGCAGCTACCAGGCCTCTTCTCTATTTTCAGGGGGTGGGGGGGGAATTCCCTAGAATGACTCCTTCCTGCCCAGAGAGACAGATGTGGCCCAGAGGTGTACCAAGCCCTGTACCCCACGCTCCATGGCTAGGAATCTTTGCAGTAGGGAAGCAGGCCTCTCCTGCCTCTCTCTCTCCTATGTCAGCCTGTGAGTGTTTTTCAAAGAAGCAAGGGACACCTGGAAAAGCAGGAGCTGGATCTACTGCTCTGGCAAAATCCCATGAAGGTGAGGGCGGCCCGGTGCAACGACCCAACTGCCACCTCCAGGCGCCTGGGCTGGACGGACGGAATATAAAACTCTCCCACACACAAGGGTAGAAGGAGCAGGAAGCTGCTAAGGTGGCGACTGGGCTCAACTGACAGGCTCTGCCAGTGCTTCAATCCACCCAGCATGGAACAATACAGAGGGTGGCATAAGGGTCCCGGGCAGTGGGGCCCAGCCCAATGCAAGTTGGCTTCATTTTCCCTCAGCAGACAGCGCGAGCACTAACCCCTGATCAGCGCCGGACAGGTTGGCTCTGTAGGGACAGCTCACCACTAAAGTGGGGCAAACTCTTGCCCAGTAGGCACTCCTGAGTTGCCGCCTGCAGGCAGGGCTGGCACAAGGCAGGCAGGGCTGGCACATAACAGAAGGCTGGGCTCCCTTCACTGAATCTGTGTCACGCAACCCACAGTCAGGGCAAGTCCGCCTGTAAGAGAGGGGGACTCTGCCCACAGCCCTTCACAGCCAGCGGCCTGCACTGTGTCCTGCAGCGCCTCCTGCTGGGAGAGGCCGGGTTGGATAACTTCCCACCAGTAGAATCATGGATTTAGTGATGTTTTGGCTCTCCTTTGCTCTGTAGAGTCTCTCCCTCCTTACCCAGCCGGGAGCAGCGCAGCATTGCCCCATTGCAGTGAGACAGGCAGTGGGGATCAGGACAAAACTCGAGGACAATGTCGCTGCACTTTCATCAGACAGGAGTCAACTCCTGGCCTCAACAGTATTTCCAGCCTGCCTAGGGATATGACCCAGAAGGTGTTGGCCCTGCTCCAAACCCAGCCTCGCTGACACAACAGTACTCCATGGGGATGGATCCCCTCCTAGGATTTTATTGCCAAGTGTGGCAGCAGCCCTTTAAACAGCACCCAGGCAGGGCTGCAGCGAATCTGTCTTAGACACTGACATAGTTCAGTGAGGGACCTGGGCCTGTTCCCTGCTGCCAGCCATGCCAGGAGCTGCAGGCTGTTCCTCTTGCTCCTGGGAACAGGCAGAATATCCTCACAGGATCCTTCTGCCTATGCACAGCCTGCTCCGGGTGCTACCTGGCAGAGAAACGCCACCTCAGGCGGCTCCTGGGCACAGGAGCAGAAGACCCTGAACAGGGTTCCTGTGCCTGGGAGGAACAGCCCTAGGGCAGAACTGAACCTTCCAGGATCCCTGGGCCCACCTGGAACAGACCTGTGAGCAGGTGGTGTAGGGGAACGGAGCCTGAACAGGACTGCTGGGCCCACCTGGACGCACCCCGCTGCAGACCTTGGAAGCAGAAGAACCTGAGCTGAAATCCCACACCCATCAGCAACGGCCTCTAGGGGAAGATGGCACAATTCCGGCCCACCCTAGGCCTGCTGGCAGGACCCTTCCCCTGATCACAGCCCTGCCCCCCTGGGCTGTACAGCAGGGACTCCCACAGCCAGACTAGGACTCGAGCGCCTCACCAAGGCCTATGTAGGCAGAAGGCATCGAGGTGTGGGATGAGGGAATGAGCAGGAAACCTCCCCTTTCTCAAAGCTGGCTCCTAACCCCTCCCAGCCGCAACACAACAGGCAGTGTCCTGAGTTGAAGGGCTTGTCAATTCAGCAGCACCTGCCAGAGCCAGGGAGTTGAGCAGGACGTTCCACATCTGTGGCTACCTCACCCTCCTCCCTGCCCTGCTCAGTGACAGGTAGTGCAGCCTGCTCTCCCACCTACCCAGCCCCAGCTCCAGCCACCGCCAGGCCTCCATACTCACGGTGATTCCTTCGGCCAAGTCCCCTGCAGCCGCGAATGCCCTGGGAGGCTGCCAAGCTGGTGAGGAAGCACTGCTGGGTGCCAGGGATCAGGGCTGGAGATGGCTGGCCTCTCTCTGCAGGGGAGCGGACAAAACAGCGGCTGAGGAGGCTGAGTGGAAGAAAACAAAAGGCTTGTCGTCTGGCTGCTCCTCCTGGCTTTGTTGTTTCACTTAACTGAGCACAGCACAACCGCCCAGATGGCTTCGCCCATGCTCAGTGCTGCTCCGGGCTGGAGTCATGTGATGCTTTCGGCTCAGTGAGCGGGAGAGTGCCGTTGGGCTGGAGGCAGGGATAAACAAAGCTCACATACGTTCACCCACACGTGTCTAGTGCATCAGATGTCCATGCATCTGTAGGCCGAGCCCCCCACTTACCATCTCAGTGCAGCACAGAAAGCCCACAAGCTCACCCTGGCCCTGGTGCAGCATAAGACACAGGAGATGACCCAGCTCTCTACCCCAAGGCCTGTCCTGCGGACCCACTGTGCTGCCCTACCCTCACAGATGGATCAGGCTGGGTGCCAGATCTCTTGAGGGGAGAGCACTGCACTGCAAGCGGCAATTATACCCAGCTTCTCACACTTGAACAGGATTCCTAAATGTCCTTTCCCTCTCTGCAACCCTCATAGTTCACCCACCTGCCCAGTTGTGGCCTGGTGACTTTCGAAGGCCCTGTGCTATGGTGATTATGATGAAGGCTAAGTCAGTCTTTGTTTCTTCCACCCTACTGACCATAAGGTCCCCAGTCGGAAGGCTTGTTCCAGGGGAAGAGGTGACCCAACCCAGCCTACCTCTCCTTGGGAATCAAGGCAGCATGTCCTCGCTTGGAGGAATTTCCTGATTGCTTTGTTGAGAAGGCTGCTCCGTTTCAGACCAGATTGTCCAATTTCTAGCAGAGAGCAAATGCTGGTCCCCCCACACCCCGGGGCCAGTTTTACTGGGGCAGAGCCAGGAGGTAATTGAAGGTCTGCAGCCTCCAACCTGTGGGATAGATCAGTGCCCCTCCTAGCTAGGTAAAGTGGTGAGACAGGGGCAGGGTAGATCTTTGCTAGCAAACAGTTATGATCTCTGCCCAGGAGGGCCAAGTGCTAGCTTCCCCCAAGCAAGCCATCTCCCTGGGCTGACAGCCTCATCACTGCAGTCCAGCCTCTGACCTTCCTCCTCTGGGAAAGGTTATTAAGGAAGTTGTATCAGGACAGCTGTAACACCACCTAGGATCCTCTGGCCCTGCCTGGCTTGATGCCAGGGTATGGTAGAGACTGTACTGGTCTCACTGGTCAGGGACCTTCTCCAGGGGATGGAGGAGGGACCCTGCTGGTGGGCAGGCAGTGCTGTGGTCCCACCTGCAGCCCCTGGATGGAATCACAGACAACTGGCTCTCAGGGAGGTCCCAGAGGGTCAGTGGCTTTGGCCTGTGACCCATACTTCCCCAGGGCACTTCCACAGTATTGGGGATGGTGTTCCTCAGGGTTCTCACCTGTCACCCACTCATAGTCTGTGAGGTTGCTGGGGAGGTGCTGTCAGCAAGCTGATGACAAAACAAGTCCACCTTCCACTCCCATCAAACCCAGGCCATGCCATCTGTTTTCCTAGAGTCTGGCTGTAGTTCAGATCAGACAGGAGAAAAGTGATGCTGGGAGTCTGGGGGAACAACCTGCTGGCTCTGACAAAGGTGCTGTCCCCTCACGCTACTAAGGGCCTCTCTCCAGCTTTTGTTAGCAAGGGTCACAACTGGTGGCCCTTTCACATCCCTGGCTACACCTGGACTTTCATGTAGCAGCAGTAGCCTGGAGTGCTTTTATCCTTCGGAACCTGGGTAGGTGGTTGAAATGCTTCTGCTCAAATATGGACGTCCCCACAACTGTCTAGGCCTCTGTCACGGCCAGGCTGGATAACTGATGTGTGCTACCTACAGCTGCCTTTGAAGACTGTAATGGGGTACACTCACTGCTAGGGGCCCTCCTCACGGTTACTCTGGGGATTATCTCCTTCAAAGTCCAGCACCCCCTTCTGTCACTCATTCACATGCCCTGCTGCCTCACTCTCTCTCTCAGCAAATTGGGTGCTCTCTCTTCATGGCACAGCCCTTCAGCCATGTCATTCTGGTCCTCCACTTCTAGGATATCAAAGTTCCATTGGACAACCTGTCCCCGGCAATCTTCTGCTACACTGCCCAGTCTGTGCCACTTCCCCAGTAGCTGGTGGGGGAACCCAGGCCCACACCCCACTCCAGGTTCCAGCTCAGGATTCTAATCAGCAGCTAATGTCTGCAGTGCCCCACCTTCCTGCTATTTCCCTGGGCCATTTCCTACTCAACCTCTCTCAGGCTTTTGCTTCACCACCCTTCCAGATTAACCCTTCCTTCAGGAGCTAGATCCCCTGGGGTTTCTACTGGCTCCCTGGGCTTCCTTCCATCTCTAACATGAAGAGAGTGGCCACAGGCTCCCTGTCTGCAGCCCCTTTCTGCTGCCAGCTTCCTGGCTTTGTCCTAGCCCTGCCTGTCTCTTCTCAGCTGGGCTCCAACATCAATCAGGGACTACTTAAGCCACAGCTGAAGGGAATTCAGTGGCCTATCAGGTTAATCAACCTACTTTAACCTGCTTTGCTTTGTGTGGGAGAGGGCATACCCCTTCACAAAGACCCTTCAGACACTTCCCCCAATAGTAGCCCAGTGGGGATGCCCAGCATCAGTGGTGCTCCGTGCTCTCGATGCAGATTTCACTAACTCCCTGTTTGTTTCTGGCAGTGTCAGCTTCAAGCTAGCAAACCCACAAGGTTTGGTTCCAAGCTTGTTGCTTTCCATAGGCCCCATCTCCAGAGTGGGGACCTCCCCTCTGGAATTCCTTTCCCCCATTAGACTGCCAAGACCTGTTTATTTCTGCTATGGTCTGGCCCCCAGGCTTGTAGTACCTGAGCACCTCACAATTGTTAATGCAGGAGCTACAACCCTCATTTTACAGACTAAGAACAGAGGCACAGAGAGATTAGATGATTTGCCTGAGGTCACACAGAGAGTCTGTGACTCAGCAGAGGATTTGAGCCCAGGCCTCCAAGTCCTAGGCTAGTGGCCTAACCACTGGTCCACCCAATCTGTGACCTTCAGGCCACTTGGCAAGGTTTTTCCTGGTCATACCAGTGCATTTTCAAAAGCAGCCACTAACTTCGGGTACCAGCTTGAGACACCTGGAGCCTGATTGTCCAAGGGGCTGAGCACATCTGAAAATGAGAGCCAAGGAGTCACAAGCTGCAATCCCAGAAATGAAGCAGTGGCTGCATTTGTAAATGGTGGTGTATGGCTTTTGCCTGAGGGAGGCTGATTGTCTCCTCTAGATTGGGAAGGCACATGGGGGGTGCACTTTTGGGGCTGACTTTTGCTGTGTTCTAATTTGGAAGTTTGGTGGGCTGAGATCCATTCCTGGCAGACAGGGGAGGCTCAGACTGCAGCGCGGTTCTGGAACCCCGGAAAGCCTAGCGAATGCACTGGACAATTCAGTTAGAAACACTCCTGCCTTCCTTTCCAGGAAGCAGTGACTGGCATACAGACCCCCATAGCCCTGCATCAGCCCCCACACCCAGTGGGTAGGCTGCTGAGTCATGACAACAACAGTTTAGGATGCCTAGGGAGGGGGAAGGGGACTGAGCCACATTTCCTTGAGAAGACAAATCCTTCCCATGCCCACTGCTCCCCATCTCAGAGCTGGTAGAGACTGCTGAGACCAGGGGGCCTGAGGGAGGCATGACAGGAAATAATCAAGGGGAGGAATGTGGAGGCCAATGACGTTTCCTGCTGGTGACAGATGTCAGCCAATTTGGTGGCTGGAGCCAAAGAAAATGAAAGGCCCACCCCCCTCAGGTGAAGGTGGGGCCACACAATACAGACAACAACTGAGTACATTTTGACAGCTCTGGAGACCTCTTTATGCACAGAGTAGGGACAGCTCAATGAAAGCTTCTCCAGCCATGTGTCACTGTCCTGAGCTGAAGGGGGGGAACCACTCTTATGGCAGAGAGTACAGTGCAGCCTCCAAGGCCCCTCCAATGCCTCATCTTGCTGCTGAGGATGCCAGCTAGTGCTAATCACAGTGAAGGTTTTGTCAAGTGTCCCTGGGAGCTGGACTGAGACCCAGCAAACTCATTTCAGCCAGGCCACGGACTCACCCCCAGATGGGAATAGCTAGACAAGTTTGTGAGGGGGTGCTTGTGATGGGAGGGGGCAGGGCTTGGCAGTCCTCGGGCTCCCTTCTGGTGGATGTCTGATGTTCCATGATTCAGGGCTTTAGCAGCTCACCTGCAGGCATCAGGACTGGATTCCCCCCCTCAATGTATGACGACAGTTTTTGGTCTCCTTCTTCTGAAAGATGTGGAATGGCCACAGCTGTAGGGGAGACACTGGGCGGGCTGGCCGAGGCTCTGACGTGGCACCGAGCACTGTCTCTCTTGGGGGCTTGGCTAGCTGGTTCTTCCCACATGCTCAGGGTCTCACTGATCACCATATGGGGGGTCTTGAAGGAATTTTCCCCCAGCTCCAATTGACACAGACCTGGGGCAGAGGTCACCTTCCTCTGCAGCATGTGCATGCAAGTCACTTGCCAGGATTACCTGGGTGTATCTCATCAACCATTTCTATGCTGCTCAGTCCCTTCTAGCTCTCCCTGTGGCAAAGAACAGTCTAGGCTCCTGTGGACTGTGACCCTTTGCTCTCAGTTCTGTTGGTGGGTTTAGCATGCAGGTGCTGGTGACCTGTGATGCACAGGAGGTCAGACTGGGTGATCTGAGCCTTTCTAGCCTTATACTCTGACTCTTTTGACTTGTTGTCCCTACCCCATTGGGCTGCACCCAACAGGGCAGCTTGACAATGTTGGGGATGAGTGTGCAGGAAGGGCACCTCCTCTGTCTGGGCATTGCCAGGATGCTTCTTCAGACCCTGTGCCTTAACCTGCATCCTGGCCATGGGGATCCAAGAGGTGTTGTGGGAGCCAGGGGTAGCTGCAGGGGGAAGTGGGAATGTCCCCCAGAATTTCTCCTGAGCTGGGGACTTCGTTGGGAGGCTGGGGAGTCTTCTTCTGGGGGCCTTGCTACCTTCTGGCCACAGCATCCCTGTGAGTTGCCCATCTCACCCAGTAATCTCCTTTGTCAGCAGGTTCAGGACTCAGGGTATGTAACCCTGACAGCCCTGGAGCATCCTGGCCTCCCCGTGGGCACAATTCATGCTCAGTTCTGCAGGCAGGGTGGCACAGTGAGATATGGGCTGGCACTGGGAGCTAGGTCTGGCTCACAGCTTTTCAGCTATTCCAGACTCGCACTCCTGTGGCTGGAAACAGGCTCCCTCCCTGAGAAGATTTCACTGTGGCATTGGGCCCTCACAGACAGCCAGGAGGTGAAGGGGCATCACCTGAGGTTGGGGCTTGCTAGAAGGATGTTGATTAGGGACCTGAGTGTGCAGAGGCCATGGGTGCGAAGAAGGGATGGGTGATGAAAACAATGACGGGTGTGTGGCTGTAACAGCTGTACTGCCTCCAGAGCACCCCCTCATGGCAGGAAGGTGCCCCTGCAGGCACCCAGCCTCTGTTGCTCCCCCACCTAAAGACTCTCTTGCGCTAGGAACTCTTGTCCCAGGATAGTTTATTATTGTGCACATCTCAAAGGTTTCAACTTCCCTCCCCTCTCTGCTGCCTTTTGGCACCTCAACTCTTCTTCAGTGCCCAAGATTCCTCTGGCGGGGGTGGGGTTCCTGGGTCCCTTTCATCCCCAGCTCCCTGCCCCTTGCACAGACCCAAAGCCATAGGGGGCTCCCTGGCCTTCCTTCATCCCAGCAATCACAGCATGGCAGGACACAGCCCCTCAGCTTCCATCCTCTCCGGGATCCCTGCCCCTCACACTTGACAGGGGCACAGGGACCTCCCTGGGCTGTCCTCTGGCTCCAGGGTCTCCACCCCCAAGTCCTCGCCCTTATCCATCCCAGAGGCCTGATGAGACATATGTCCCCTCTTCATTTTTCCCAAGCTGGGAAGGTGAGTTCACCCTAGCACAGGCAGGGTTGAGACCCATTTCCTGTGACCCACCACCACCCTGTGATGGCATTACTGACAGCAGGGGCACCACCCTCCTCCTACCACAGTCTGGCCGCAGAGCACACCAGCCAGACTTGGGTCAGCTGGAATACAGTGCAAGGAGCATAAGTTTCAATTGACTTAATCACCAAAGAACACACTGGCTCCAGCGCTGGGTGTGTGCACACATGTTCACTGGGTAACAGAAGGTGGCCTTCCCTAGTTCACTGTCTTAGATGACTGCCCAGTGTCATGAGATGGCATAACCACAGAGGAAGCGCTGGCTCCATGGCAGTGCTGGAAGGTCACCATGCTGCTGGTCCTACCTGTTTCTACTTTGTCAAGCATCCAAGAGTCCTGTCCTAAACACACACAACATGTACCAGAGAATAATATGGCCACCATGCTAGCTGCCAATCTACAGGGCCAGCTCTGCCTTCCACACCCTCCCTGCCTCCTCCTGGGGCACAAACTGTATGAAACTACCCTGACCAGGAACAACTGTGAAAGGAATGAAATAGGAAACCAGGGTGCTGGCCACCTGTGGGCATTAAAGATTCCAGGTCCCTTTCCATAAGTTAAGTGGTTTTAGCCAGATGCCTTGGTGTAGTTGGGTGGCACCCACCTCTCATGAGTGCCCCCGGTCCAATTTCTCAGCTCATGGTGCCCCCAGGCATCCACTGTGCTTCTCATGTGGGTCTTCGGTGACACAGCCCTCTGGCTGAGTCACCCACAGTCCACGTGCAAACAAACCCTTTCTGGGGCACACTGTCCAACCAGCCTATCTCAAAGCCCTCAATAATATCCTGTAGCCCTTCCTGGGCTCAGCCCCTTTACAGTCCAACAGGGTACCCCACTGTTGGCAACAGGTCTGTAGCCCTCCCCAGGCTCCACTCTGACCAAGAGGGCCTATCTCAGTACACCAGCTGGCCTGCTCTGTTGTGGAGCAGCACCCCCCAGGGCTTCCTCCCTGGAGGCTCTTCACCTGCCCTTTAGTCCTCTGACACCAGCTGTCTAGCTGGGTCAGTTGCAGTTCAGCCCTCTTCCAGGGGGATAACAGGTCCAAATACAGTCCCTTCCCTGGGCTTGTCTAAACTCCTGTCTCTCAGGGTAAGCCACTTCCCCAATGGCTGTTGGTGGCAAAGGGAGACCCACACCCACCCACTCCTCCAGGTTCCAGCCCAGGGACTCTTTAAGTGGCAGCCACATGCCTTTAACAAACTGTTTTTCCCTGGGCAGCTTCCCCATAGCCCAGTGATGGGCAACCTGCAGGCTGCACGTGGCCCATCGGGGTAAGCCACTAGCAGGCCACCAGACCATTTGTTTACATTTGCACAACTTCTAGTGGCCATGGTTCACCATTCCCAATCAATGGGAGTTGTGGAAAGCAGCATGGGCTTGGCCGCTGCTTCCTGCAGTTCCCATTGGCAGGGAACAGCAAACTATGGCCACTGGGAGCTGCAGGCCACCATGCAAATGTAAACAAACAGTCTAGTAGCCCACCAGCGGCAGAGCCATAACAAGGAATTTTTGTGCCCGAGGCAAGGGCTGGCTCCAGGCTCTTCGGCGGCAGGCCCCTCAGTCCCTCTCGGAGGGAAGGAACCACTGCCAAAGAATGAATGAAGCAGCAGTAGGTCCTTCCCTCTGAGAGGGACTGAGGGACACACCACCAATCATGGCTTTTTTTTCTCCCTCCAGCCCACTTGGGTGGTACAGCTGCACCCCTTCACTTTGTGCACCCGAGGCAAGTGCCTCACTCGCCTTGCTCGTGTTACGGCACTGACCAGCAGCTTGGTGACTTATCCTGACAGGCCACGTGCAGCCTGCAGGTTGCCCACCACTGCTGTAGCCTGTCTTAATTGAGTCCTGGCAGCCAGCCAGAAGCTATTCCCTCACTTTCCCAGGCCCTGCCAATACCTACCAGCCTCAGCCCTTGCAATCCCTGCAGCCAGCCAGGAGCACCTCTTGCTCACCAGTGCCTGCAAGCAGACTGATCTAGCCAGGCCTTTCGGCTCAAACAGACCACCAGGCACACCTCTTACATCCCCAGTCCCTGCAAACAGACTGAACTCTACCCCTGCAGCTCCTTTCATATGAGCCTGCTATGCCCTCACTGGCTGCTCCCTGCAGCCTCTCTGATTGACTGCTTCCCCTGCAGTCACTCTAGCCTGCTTGAAGGACCTCTCCACTGCTTCTTCCCTGGGATGGGTGTGGCAGGACTCTGAGCCTCCAGTCCATCCTTTCACACCTGGCCAATTTCCAGCTCAAGTAAACTACACTCAGCCCAGGAAACCCTTTTCTCCTTCACTTCCTATCCTAAACCATGTTGCTGGGTGCTGTTAAACAGCTGTCAGGTTCCACCCCAGAGGTGGCTGCACTTCAGTGGCCAGTGAAATTATACATATAAAGGAGATTAGCCTTGGGATCCTTCTGGATAAAAGGTGCTATATATTTGTGCCACAAGCATTTAGACAGATTTGCCTTAATCATAATTAATAATAACCACTTAGCTCCATTTCAGTGCAGCAATGTTGAATACAAAATTCTCCTTCACTTCCTACCCTAATCTGCTCTGTAGTATTGCTGTGTGCTGGTAAACAGCTGCAAGGCTACTCCTCAGCTGCAGCTGCATTTCAGAGGTATGTGAAGCACTGTATGTAGAGTTGGTACAAGTCATGTCGTCAAGGGCTTATGAATCTTTGGCTTGCTCTGCAGGTGACGGTTGTTGACACGATTATCCTCCACTTCATTTGTAGATGGGCAAATGGGATAAAACAAGTTGAAAGGAAAGCTTGTTTGCCTGCAGAAGTGCTGCTGGTGCTGGCTCTGAGATTGAAAATACAGGGTGGGAAGCAAATTAACTTGTGCCATGATGAGCAAAGGTACTTGGCCTGCAGAGACATCTTCCTGGACTATGCCGTACCAAAGAGCAGCATGGACCTGGTGCTCCTCTCAATTACACTGGGGTAAATCAGGAATAAGTGTTGCCAACTCTCTTGATTCTGTTGTGATTCTCATGACCCTTGGGGTTTTGCTGAAATCCCCAGCTCCTGGAGTCACGTGAATACACCAGAATCTTAACTTCCAGATCAATACAAAATTGAGTTCCGAGCACCTATGATTCCAGAGAAAAACTTGAAAAAGTGACCTCCTAAAGAAGCAAAGGCCAGACAGCAAATAAAAAGAACTCTGAGTGTATCATCATTAACATATTGTGATTTTTAAGACATTTTCATGATTTTGGGAAAGAAGGATGTTAGATAGGTATTTAAAGGGTCAGCAGCCAATTGTTCCCACTGGGTGGCCCCCTGGGAAATGAGTTGGAGGACTGTCATGCTTTTGGAAAGTGTGGGGTCAGCACTGACAATGCGCTGAGGCCAGTGACACTCTACCCTCAAGAAACCTGCTTACGCTCCAACAATTTGCCTTCCAGTGGGCCCAGCTGTCAAGCTCTTGGTGTGGGGATCCTTGGGGCAGGACCACGCAAGTGCTCCAGCACCTCATTGGACCTATGGATTACAAGGTTCTGTTTCAGACAGACTGAAACACAGACCAGTTTTTCATATCAATTTGCAGAAACCCCAGAGGGTCCAGCATGGTGTTTTCATTCACCAAAAAGGTCGGGGGGCTGATCCAGAATCCCAGGTTCCCGAACCTGCAGGCACTGAGAAAGTACCTCTGGGGACACAGCTAACTAGGACAGGGAGGGCAAATGGGCAACCTCCAGAAGGCACGCGAGGATGAGTTTTCCTCACTCCTGAGACAGGCTTTCCTCATGACACACCAGTTGCAGGTCCAGCCCATGGCCTTGCTAGTGCAGACACCAGCAGCTCCTGAAAGAGATGAAGACAATCCTGGTTCAGGAAGCTGAAGAAATGCTGATATGGGGGATAATCAAGGAATCCCATAGCCCCTGGTGTAGCCTTGAGTCCCAAACCCAAAGGGACTGTCTGGGTCACTGTCGACTCAGACAGGTCAGTGCCAGCTCTCACTTTGTTGATAGTCCATGCCCCAAGTGGATGATTTACCAGACTTCCTCAGCCAAGCCCAATATAGCACCATGTTGCTCTGACAAGGGCCTATTGGCAGGTTCCTCTTTCTCCTGACTCCCAGGAAAAAACAGCATTTGCTAGCCTTGTAGCCTTGTTCCACTTCGTCACAATGGCTTTGGGGTTACGCGGGGCCCTGGCCACCTTCCAGAGGTCGATGAACTGGGTGTTATGCCCTCAGTATTGCTACATGGTGGCACTTCTCAAGGATGCTGTTGTCTGCAGCCGAGATGGGTTTACTCACCTTCAGAATCAGGCTGCAGTCCTACAGTCCACATCAGAGACCCATCTCACAGCAAACCCTAGGGAGGGCCAGGTAGGCAAGCAAGAAACAAAGGATTTGGGATCTCTAATGGGTAAAATCCCTCATCAATAAGGCAGAGGCACTTAGAAAGCAGGTGTGGTCCTTGTGGGGCCTAGAAAGCTGTTACCTGTGATTTATATTGGATTTTGTTTCCCTGGTGGCACCCCTCGTGGACCTCAACAAAAAGTCAGCAACTCACCTGCTTTCCCCACCCCGACCCCCGTGTGACCAGGCCCTCCAAGAGCTAAAGCAGATTCTCTGTAGTAAGCCCTTTTGCCCAGCCCAGATTTCATATATTTTATGGACAGCTGCTTCACACCAGGGAATCGGGAGGAACGCCATCAAGATGAATGGCGCAGCGAAGGGGTGCAACTGGGGGGTGGGGGGGCAGGGAGGGGAAACAGGTCCAGTGTCACTGTCTGCCAAAACAGCAGCTTGAGCAGGTGAACAGCAGCTTCCATGAGAGAGACACTGGCTGTTCTGGAAACATGGCAAATGTACCAGATATTTCCTAAAAAACATTATTTGGGGATTTCAATGAACTATCTGCCCATGGCCAAGTGCATCCCAGGATCCTTCAGGGGGTTAATTTATTTGTCATTTCTTTCTGTCTCTCAGCTGTGTTGTGCGTGTTTGTTCCTGAAGCAAAGTCCACAGAGCCTCTGCAGGAGCCATTGCCGCTAAAGAAAGGGACAGCTCCCACACCTAACTACCAGCCATTGGCACAAACGAGAGTCCGTCTGGGAGCAGCAATCCCATGCCCAGGGTCACCGTGTCATGGCAGGACAATGACTCTCCAGCCAGCCCAGCTGAGTACATTCACTCGCCTCTCACACAGACAGATGGACACAGAGACAGACAGAAAAGGGCAAAACCGCAATAATAACTATACTTAACTGGGCTAATACTAGAGAGCGTTCTCACTGATCAGGAGAATTCTAATAATAAATAGTGAGACTGATAAATAGTTAATAGTAAATACAACTCATAGAGTCAAATAGTAATTGCTATTTAATGTACTCATCTGTAATAAATCATTATTAATCACATAAAATGCGGTAATCCTGAACAGTTAATAATAATAATAGATAACAATAAGAACTAGCTATTTCTAAAAAAAACAAAAAAACAGTGAGAGGTCCCCGTGGCACCTTAGAGACTAACACATGTATTTGGGCATAAGCTTTCATGGGCCAAAACCCACTTCATCAGATAAATTTGTTAGTCTCTAAGGTGCCACGAGGACTCCTCGTTGTTTTTGCTGATACAGACTAACACAGCTACCACTCTGAAACCTGTAGCTATCTCTAGTCACTATTAAGAATCCAGTCTCTATTTGAGCCCTATCTAGGGTTACCATACGTCCAGATTATCCCGGACATGTCCGGATTTGGGGGTTTTAAATAGCCGTCCGGGAGGACTTTGTAAAAATCTAAAGAGGTCCGGGATTTCCCTCCCAATGCAGAATGCGGCATGGTTGACAGAGCGGTCAGGCCAGATTGAGCCATTCGCATCGGGGCCTCCAGCAGCTAGAGCCCCTCCTCTGCTCCCCCTCCCCTGCAGCCTCAGCGCGCCACGCCAGCAGCGATCTGTGGGGATGGGGCTGTGCGCTCTGCGGGGTTGGGGTAGTCAGGGGACAGGGAGCAAGGGAGTTGGATGGGCCGAGAGTTCTGGGGGTGCCTGTCAGGGTGTGGGGGTGTGGCGAGGGGTCAGGGCAGTCAGGGGACAGGTAAGGGGTAGGGTCCTAGGGGGGCAGTTAGGATGGAGGGGTCTCAGGAGGGGACAGTCAGGGACAAGGGGAATGGAGGCTTAGATAGGGGGTGGGGTCCCAGGGGACAGGTAGGGTCAGGGGTCCCGGAGGGGGCGATCAGGAGACAAGGAGCAGGGGGGGTTCGATGGGTTGAGGGTTCTATGGGGTGCAGTCAGGGGGCAGGAAGTGGGAGGGAGTGGATGGGGGTGGGGCTACCCCCCACCCACATGGAGTGTCCTCTTCTTTGAAAGTTTAAATATGGTAACCCTAACCCTATCAAATATCAACCCGCATCTCCAGTCCCTCTCCATCCTGTCTCTCTCTGGGGGGTGCTGGCTCTGTGCTCCATGTGAGAGAGGGCGCTGGCTGCAGGGGCTCCTAACCCCCCAGTGCGATCTCTCACAGGCCTAGGGAGGAAGCAACACCAGACCCTGACTCAGATGCTTTGGGCAATCTGCCTCACTCCACTCCTCCCTCCCCCCCCCCGATTTCCTTCCAAACACATTGCTTTCCTCATGGCCCCCAGAGCCCAGCCCTGAGGAGCACATGAGTCCCGGTCCCGCTCAGCCCAGAGGAGCTGGGAGAGGCAGACTCAGGCTGGGCCAATGTCCCCAGTTGCTCCAGTTCTCTGCTTGTCATGGCTTGGGTGGTGAGGAGCTAGGAGCCTTTATTTCTCCACCACCAGTGTTTAAGGGGGAGGCATATGCTCCCACTCCCCATCCTAGGCTCTTTCCCCCTGTTCTGCTTCTCCGGGGAGCTTTGGTGAATCAGGCCTGCCCCTCCCCCACATCCACACAGCTCTTTTGGGGATGAGTTCCTGCCCCCACCCTATTCCGCAGCTGCAAACCCAGCCACCCTGCTGCCTCGCCCGGAATCTTCCGTGCACCCTCCCACACCCCTGAGACCCCATGCTAACCGCCTGGCATTGGGTATGTTAGGAAAAAACTGCCCAGCTCAAGCAATCGGCCAGGGGGAGCCAGGGATGAAATAACAAGAGGTCCTGCCGGGGCCAGAGCCACTACAGCTGGGGAGGAACCAGCTGAGGCTGGGGAGGTGGAGGACCAGGAGCAGACATAATTACACCCCACATGGTAGCCACACAAGGCCAGTGCGGCTGGGGGGGGCCAACACAGGGGCCTCCCATCATGTCTCCATAGGGCCCTAGAGAGAGCACTCCTGGGACATGGCGCTTGGCTCTGGGCCCCCCACCCTTGGGTGATGGTGGCAAAGGGCTGGGGAGCAGAGAAGGAGATGGAGTGCCAGACTAATGAGGAGAGAGTAAACGAGCCCCAGGGACTCTGAGGCTGAGCAATTGCTCACTGGTGATTCCTAGGGGGAGAACTCAGGCGATGGCAATGAAGAAAGCAAAGGCAAAGAGATGGCTCTCTCTGCTTGTGAGATCTGTAGGCCTGTGGCAGAATCTCTAGAGGAGGCGCCAGAAGCCATGGCAAGGGATTGAAAATGGGGCTGGAGGAACAACCAGCCAATCCCCTGTGGAAAGATCCTGCCGAGAGGGACCCCTCTGGGGCCTGACAGGCCTTTGGACTGTTCTGGCTCCCACTGAGTTCTTGGGAAATGGAAGCAGGATCTGTATGCTTCTTTATGAGTGTGACACATGGCTAGAAAGGGTTAAACATCCTGCAGAATAAATAACCCTCAAAAGACATGTGGGGAGATAATGTTTGTGGTTTTGTGTATTTACATATGTATGAGGGGGGTCAACAATGTAATCAACAGTCCTTGTCTATGCTGTATTCTGATTGTTCAGAAATTAAACGGACATCTTAGCATTTAAATGAATTGTAAACAGGGGATATCTCGATATTCATCTCTCTTTGACATGTACTGTGAATGGTGGAGGAACAAGCAAATGGCCCTATGTTAATTCATATAGCTAAGTACCAGTGGTGGACCTCCTTCAAAGTCATCCTAATTATCTTTTGTTCCCTGAGGATTTCCAACTTGTCAAAAGACATGAAATTGTATAAAAGATACTTTGGCCTTGATTCTGTCATCTCAGATCTGCTTAGGCTTCATCAGGGGAGGTTTGAATTGCAAGACTGAGGTCCCAGTTATGCTGGTATGCCCTGAATATGAGATTTGGACATTGAACTATAACCTATGAACTATTCTCAAAGAACTCCTTGCAATTACAAAGCTCACCATCTCTGCTATGAATCTGAACCTCAGTGAACTGAACTCTGTGTCTGTATGTATATTGATATTTTAACCAGACTCCCTCTTTTGTTTTTTCATAAATTTTAGTTTAGTTAATAAGAATTGACTGTAGTGTTGCAGGCACAGAGGGTGCCCAAGGCAAGCAACAGTGGTTCGTTGCCCAGAGTGCATAGCACCAATGAACACACACCAGGGTGGAGAAGCAAGCAAAGTTTATTTGAGATCTCAAAGCGGTGCAGGGAGACTGACGCCTCAAATCAAGCACCCCTACACAAGCAGCTTTTCCCTTTTTATAAGTTTTTTTTCTCTCTCTTCTTTCTCCCCCCACCCCGCCCCGGAGCAGTTACATAAGCGCAGGTGCATTAAGTAATCTTGGCCGCGGCAGTTCGTTAGTAAGTTTTCCTTCTGCAAGTTATCTTGTCCTTCTGCTAAAGGTGCACAGGCCTCATTATTTCTGCTTTAGACCGGTTAGAACTGTTGCAACTGATAACGGCTGTTACACCTGGCCTTTTAGGTCGATTAAAGTTCAAACATGGAGGGACTCTTGTCTGCTGAGGCCTAAAACCAGGAAGGCTCCCTACCCTTGTGGCCTTCCACCCTCCTGAGTTACTTAGGGTTATGCTTAGTGACAACAACAGTAGCGTGTATTTGGGTAAGATCTGAATTGTTCATTAACTGGGAGGTAATGTGTCCAATCCTTTGGGACTGGTAGGACCTTTCTTTTTACATGATGAAATAAGATTTACAGAAATTTTCATCATATTTGACGTGGATATCTGAATGGGGGCCTGAGGCTGGATCACTTTAAGGGAACTGTGTTGTTTGGACTTCTGAGTAACCAGTGAGGTAATAAAGAAGCTGTTTTGTGCTAGTTTGGTGAATCTAAGTATTGGAATATCCAGCAGCTTTGGGGGGATTGTCTGCCCCATTTTTTGCAGTTCATCTTAATTGGGTGACCATGGCTGGCTCCCCACCAGGACCTCAGTCACAATGGGGTTTTCCGTGGAAGGGGGCCAGAGCTGCGCACTGATCCAATGTGAGAGCCCCCCCGGGACTGGGACTCTGGGAGTCCCTGAGTGCCAACGGGCAGGGGGAACAATATACCATAACTCACATCAGGCCTGACACACTCATTGCCCCAACACACTGTTGTCACAATCTGTATCTAGAGGGTATCGTGTGAGATCTCATACACCAGCTGGCAACATGCTGGTCTTTAATATCACCTCGTAATGTATGGACGAGCAGTGTAGAAAGCATTAGACATGGGTGATGGAAATATGTTCTTAAAAGATTTTTTGCAAGCAGGGCATAAGTCCAGCCTGTCCTAGACAAAGGAATGTTGTTTTGCCTGTTTCCTGTGTCTCCAATGTAAATTGAGCCAGGTAATACCTCAGAGGACAATGAAAATAAATCTACATACAAGGTAAATAAACCCATCAAGCTAAATGACCAGGGAAGATCCTTAACGATCATGGGGAGCAGTGGCGCCTGCACCCCCAGGAAGCCTTCCTGGTGCTTGAAACAGAGACAGTAGACTTTGGCAAATACAAGCAAAGGCCGAAAGCTATTTTGGTCTCCATCACCTAGGAGACAAAGGGGGAGTAAAAAGAACAGGAGTACTTTTGCAGATATAGATTAACATAGCTGCTACTCACCTGTAGTCAGCTAGGAACTGACTACAGGTGAGAAACCTGCTGAGACAAGAATTGTAACTTTGCTGTGTGTTAAACTGAAGGATGAAGTCCTCAGCTAACCTACCAGGCTGGTGTGGGCTCTATCTCTTCGGAGGGAGCAAACTTAACTTCTGTGAGGCACTGGGCATGGCTGGGGAGATGGGTTGGGAAGACTTGGGCTGGAAGGGCTCTTGGAGTCACCCTGCAAGGAGTAACCTGGCTGGTGGAAGCCAGGGGGAGGCCGTTGTGCTGTGAGCAGGCTTCTGGTGTCAGGGCACTAAGCCGCACCTGCACAGCACTGATGTGCCCCGGGTTACAGGGCAGGTGGTGGCACGGTCCCTCACTGGTCTGGGTGACTGTCACGGACTCACAGATCGTGCCCACACTTGGCCCTGTGCGGTCCGTGGAGGGTGCCCCTTTCAGTGAGACAGCCCTTCTCGGGGGTCCACTCTCTCTCGGGGTCAGGCCCCTCCACCTTCTGGAGCCGCACCTCTCTGAGCCTTAGCACGTCTGTCTCTGCCATGGGCCCCCTCCGGGAGTCCATGCACTCTGGACCCCCTGGGCCTCTTCACCCCCAAAGGGGCTGATGCAACCCTGTTCTCTAGACCACAGTGACTCTCAGCCAGCATAAAACAGGAGGGTTTATTGAGAGTTGAACACAGCACAGGAAACTCTCAGGGCCTCAGGCCTGGCCTCTCACAATAACAGCACATCCCAGTCTCCCTGCATCCAGGTGGGCTCTGCCTGCTTCCCCTCGCCAGCCCGAGCCCCCCTGCTTCCCAGCTGGGTCTCTGATATCCCCGGCCTCAAGCCCCGCCTCAGTCCATTGTCTTCTCTCCAGGTAAACAGGGTCGTAAACAGGAAGGCCTGAGTCCCCTTTCCTCGCAGCTCTCCTCTGGCTGGAACCGGCTGGTCAGGTCACCGGGGTCCTCTCTCTGCAGCCCATTGTCCTCCCACTGGCCAGAACCGGTTGTGTCTCCTGGGCTGGGGTCCCGAGTCCCTCTCCGGTCCTCTGTAACAACAAACTCCCTCTCCCCTCACCTCGTTAAACCAGTAACACCCAGGTACATTGAGTCCCACCCCCTGTGCATGCAAACCCTGGAAAAGACAGAAAACCCCAAGAAAACCCCCACTTCGTCACAGTGACCTAGAGGCCTTTGTGCTGTTCTGGCTTCCCTTGAGTTCACTGAGAAATGGAAGCAGGGCCAGATCCCCTATGTGCGTCTTTGGAAGGGGTTCTGTGTGAGGGGCCGGGCCCATGGCCTGACCCAGGGTGACAGCTACCACCCCCATAGCTCCCAACTCCCCTGATTTCTTCCCCAGCCACACCTTTAGGCAGGGTTGGAGCCTGTCTCCCTGCTGGGAGAGGGAGGCTCCAGCCCAGTTGAGAATTTCATCTCTTCCTAAGGGCAAAACCCCATCCGATTGGCTGCCTTCTCCACTGCCCCACCTCCTGGAGAAGAGCAGCCAATCAACATTGTGAGAAGCAAGGGGACCTCTCCTCCCACCACCTCCTGACCCTGCTCTTCCAGGAAGGGGGATGTGGGAGGAGCCCAGCAACTCAAGGCGGCTCTGCTCCCCACCCCCTCCTGTGACCAACAGGGCAGGACAGTGCATCTGCTCCTCCCCCTCAAGGTGACCAGACATCCCAATATTACTGGGACATCCTAGGGAGACCAGGTGTCTAGTTTTGGACCGGAACACCTGGTGAAAAAGGGATCCTAGCAGCTCCAGTCACTACTGCTGACCAGGCTGTTGACTTTCCGGTTGGCGGTGCTGCCTAGCCACACAGCGGGGCTGGCAGCCTCCCTGCTAGCTGCCATGCTGTGTGGCTCCTGGGTGGGAAGCCGCTGGCATGTCCAGCTCCTAGCCTTTGGGTCAGCCAGGGGGACCCATGTGCTGCCCCGCCCCCCGCCCACAGGCACAGCTCCCATTGGCTGGGTCAGGGCAGTGGGGGAACTAGCGCAACTCACTAGCGCTCAGCAGACAGCTGTTGAGGGGTTGGTGTGCCCCTCTCCCACTGCTGCCCGGCCCTCTTCTTGTGCTTCTCATGTGGCTAGGCTCAAACTGCGCTGCATGCCTGCGGCAAACCATAGTCTGTCTGTCACCCCATTGCCAACACCCAGGAGTTTGAGGTATGTATATCCCCATCTCTGAGACAGCGCTGGGAATGGAGCTGCACCCCCATTCTCTTCACTGCATCCTTCTCCATCCCAACCCCCTGCACTCCCATCCCCCCTTACTGCATCCCTCCCCCGTACCATCCTGCCCCTCACACCTAACCATCCCATCCCTGTACCATTACAGCTCCCTCCCATCCATCCTCTCCACCTCCCAATGTCCCTTGCCTCCCACAGCCCTGCTCCCCATTCACCTCCATACCTGCTGCACTCCCATTATGTACCTACACATACCTGTGCCCCCCACATCGTCATGCACCTGTAGCCTTCTTCCTCCCCCTGCATCCCCATCCACTCTATATACCCCCCACACCCCCACTTCTCTTCTTCACTGCCCCCTCTTACCCCCATCCTGCTCTCATCCTTGGCCTCTTTCCCTCCCCATCCTCTCTCCTCCACTCACCCACCCCCATCTTTTCCCCTCCAGACCACCCTCCTCCCGTCCCGGCTGGGTGATTTAGGCAGCCCCTGGAAAAGTATATAAAAAGTGTCTCTGTGTAGGCAAGTGTGTGCATGCATTCATTGTGTGTGTGTAAGAGACTGTGTCTTTGTGTGGGGAGGTGTTTGTATTGTCACGTGTGTATACCTGTGTGAATAAAATTTTCAGCCTAACTCTTTGACTTTTATTCCTTTCACTGGCTTGTGCACAAAAAAACTGATGACATAAAATATGTGTGTATTCATTTCATAACAAGTTTTTAACAGAGACGGGAACTCTAGAAGAAATGTATTATTTCTTAAAAAGTGAATGTTGTTGACTAGTAAATGCAGAAGAGCCAATGCACCATACATTTCTCCCCACCTTTGTCTAGCTACATTATAAACTCTTTGTTGCAGACTCTTTTTTATGTGTCTGTCCAGCACTTACCACCTTGGAGCCCTGATCTTAGTTGGGTTCCCTAGGCACTAAACAACAATTGTAATATTAAAGATTGTGGAAGTATATGTATTAGAGCATGCTAGTTGTGTACACATGAATACACGTGTGTATCTGCAGGTAAGTGTGGGCATCAGTTTCTACAGATTTATGTATCTAGGTGTCTGGACAAATGTGCATTTCTGTGGTGGTGCTCTATGGATTTGCATTTGGGCTTCAGGAGTGGGTCTTTAATGGACCCATTGCAGCTGTGATAATGTGCGGCCCTAATTCCACACATAAAATTACAATAACTTTAGTGAACAAAAAACATGGAGCTGGTTACTAAAAGTGGGAAGAGGGGAGGGAAAGAATGATGAAAACCTTTGTGAAATTTCTTTTTTTTTTAAGTTACCCTTTTGAACTATTTTGCTCCCAGCTCTAGCATTCTATGACAAATAAAACCTGAATTTAGCATAATGCATCTGTCAAAACAATAAATATGACTGTTTGGGTCTTGAAGTGAAAATAAGCATGGGAGAGAGGGTCGGGGAGAACAAGCGATGGAGGGAGGGGGGATGGAATGAGTGGGGGTGGGGTCTCAGGAAGGGCGCAGGGCCTCTGGGAAGGGGCAGAGCAAGGGTGTTCGGTTTTCTGGAATTAGAAAGTTGGCAACCCTAGACCATCCCGATATTAGGGAATTTGTCTTATACAGGTAACTATCCCACTACCACCCCCAAAAAAGTGTCCTGATTTTTTATACTTGCTATCTGGTCACGCTATCCCCCACTCACTCCATCCTGCAGCACCTGGCCTGGGAAGGGGCAGAGGGGAGTGAAGGGCCCCTGGAGCTACCCCTACAGCCTGGAAGGGAAAAGGGGAACCTGATGCAGCCCCCCACCTCCCAGCCTGGGACAGGGGGGAAGTCCCAGGAGGAGCAGGGATGGGACAAGGGGGGCAGAATTAATTGCTGGGCAGAGTGAGGGTGGATGCAGGTTGAGAGCAGGGCCAGTTCTAGAGGCGGGTGAGCAGGGCTATTGCTCTGGGTGCCAGGTTCCAGGGGCTGCTGAGCAGCTGTGCTTTTTGTGTGTGTGTGTGTTTGCCATGGCTGGCAAAACAGCTAGGGCTGCTCCTGGGGGAGCACTTCTGCATTGGGTCCACATCCCCTTACTGCATTTGGGATCACTGGCAGCACTGACTGTCACCTGCCTGGTGGGGGGCGGGGGGAGATGGAGGGAGTTCACAAAACAAAAGCCAGGCCAAAACCACAGTCTAGCTTTTGTTCAAAGGCTTTATGGTTTACTGGTGTCTAACTCCTGCTCAGTGAACAGCTGAGGTGGACAATGCTGCAGCGTAACATGAGCACTTGCTGTGGCTTCTCTTCTCCCATTTCCTCCTTGGAGCGTTTCTGAGAATCCAGGGCTAAGGCTGCTCTAAAAATGTCCTGCTTTCCCCCTTTAAACCTCTGCCCCGCCCCAGCCCCCCCGGCTGGATAGCGCAGGGTAGGATCCCTTCATCCTGCCCCCTGGTTTTGTTTTAAGGACTCAGTGTACCAGCAGCACCCAGCTAACACAGCCTGGCAAGAACTCAGGGCTGGGGGGGGCCTGCAGGCAGCACCTGCCTCCCCCATCTGTACATTATAGCAATTTCCAGCAGGCGAAAGCATAGCACAGCGTCCCCTGCTGCCCTCCTCTTTCCTCATCTGGTAGAGCTGGGTCGTTCCAGTTGCTTGTTAAGAACACATACAAAGTGTTACATACATCTGTTACACATACATCTGTTAGTCTATAAGGTGCCATAGGACTCTTTGTTGCTTTCAACACATACGGAGTGGCTCTGCAGTCCTCATTTAAAACAAGCGAGGAGCTCAAAGATCCCCCAGGAACAAGTCACAGTGACATTTAAGGGACAGTGGCTTGGTTACTTCATAGATCAGCCTTGGTGGTGCCCTGTAACAAGCTGTCATAAGTATTCCCAAATCTGGACCTTAGCGTCCAGAAATCTGGGTGCCTGCATGAACCCCTCTAAGCTTAATTACCAGCTTAGCTCTGATCTCGCTGCCACCATCCAAAAATTCCAGTGTTTTGGCTCACTCTGGTCTCCCCAAACCCTTCCCTGGGGAACCCCCAAGACTCAGATGCCCTGAGTCTATCACAAAGGGAAATAACCCACTTCCCTTCCCCCTCTCTCTCCCACCCAGAATTTCCTCTCTGGGCTAACCTGAAAGTTACTGGTGCAACCTTTTTACATTACAACACCAAGAAGCATGTCTCCTCTCTTGCACAAAGAGACAAACCCCAAAGACAAGGAAACAGAAAAGATTTTATCTCTTTTCCCCCGTAGCTTTTCCCTCCCACCATTTCCCTGGTGCTACAGAGATTCACCCTCCGTAGATTTAACACAAAGAGAATTTCCCTCCCCTTCGTTTCTTAGCCTACCCAGAGAGAAAAAAACTCAAACAAGTTTTAAAAAGAAAACTTTATATAAAAAGAAAGAAAAAGACATAAAAATATGATCTCTGCATTAAGTTGACAATACACAGAGCTATTGCTTAATTCCCTCCCCTGAGCTTTGAAAAATCCAGTTTCCTGATTGGTCCTCTGGTCAGGTGTTTGGTTCCCCTTGTTAACCCTTTACAGGTGAAAGAAACATTAACCCTTAGCTGTCTATTTATGACACAAGCTATAGCCCTGGCAACCCTAAGGGAAAAGTCTTGAGTCTCATGTTAAATGAGTCAGGTCCCTCATCTCCTTTCAGTCTCCTCACAAAACCAGCAGGCCATTTACCGCAAGTGGCATCTCTGCCTTCGAGAGCCCCAGGAGGCACCAACCAACGGGTCAGGCTGCAGGTGCAATCGCCAAGCTGTGTAGGGGTGCACAGGGCAGGACCCCACAGAGATCAGGAGGTACACCTTAATCCTGAATTGCTACCCCACTTGCTAGTCCAAATAACAAAAATACCCCATCCCTAGTACTTAATGGCCTGCTTCTCCTATGAACTCAGCACCCAGCAACTCCCATTGCACTCATTGAAGAAGGAAATTGTCCATTCTCCTCAGTGGAAGCTGCATGCTGAGCGCCTGGGGAAATCAGGCCCTAGCTGGCAGCAAATTGAGCAGAGGGGCCAAAGACTGAGTGGAGAATTTATTATTAGTTATTATTATTGCTGCTCCTTTTTGACCCGAGCAGCTAGTCAAGGTTTGGGACCCTGCGCATGCGCCTGTTGGAAGTAGAAACAAGATAGTCAGGTATTGCTTTGACGTGGTTTTGTTTATTTACAAAGGATGTACCAAGTCTTGTGTCTCTGAATGCAGAGGAATCAAACCGCAGGAAATGGTTTCTTTTCCTCACAGCACCAAAAGCTCCCCAACCCAAAAACGTCTTACCAGCTTTCTTGCAGGGTCAGCCACCATGCTTTCAGCTGCTCCGCCTTCAGGCTGGCTCTCTCTCTCACTCAGTTTCTGTGGGACCTCTCTTCACGCTCACACACACAAAACAATATTCAGCCACAAGTTCCAGGGTGGGTTCACACACACCTTTGGTCTTAGGTAGGGCTTATGCTTGTGTTAATTAAAGAGTGAGTTCACACCAACCAGTCTCCATGGGATTTTAGACTTGTAGACTCATAGACTGTAAGGTCAGAAGGGACCATTATGATCATCTAGTCTGACCTCCTGCACAATGCAGGCCATACAATCTCACCCATCCACTTCTATAACAAACCCCTAACCTATGTCTGAGTTATTGAAGTCCTCAGATTGTGGTTTGAAGACCTCAAGCTGCAGAGAATCCTCCACCAAGTAACCTGTGCCCCATGCTGCAGAGGACGGCGATAATAATGTTTCACCCAGCTCATAATATTATTATTTATTTTTATTATTGTAGCATTGGGAGCTCCAGTCATAGAATCACAGGACTGGAAGGAACCTTGAGAGGTCATCTAATCCAGTCCCCTGCACTCAAGGCAGGACCAGCATTCCTTTGTGCCAGGTGCTGTACAAACACTGAACAGCCAGTCTCTGCTCCAGGGAGCTTACAATTTAAGTGCTCCTAGGCAGAGCAGCGTGGGAAGAGCTGATTTTGTCCCCTCCCCCACATGCTGTTCTGAGTATAGAGGTCTTTGGCCATGCTCGTCTCGTACCTTCCCTGCACAATGAAGTACCTAAAACCCAGTGCCCAAAAGGACTCCATATGAAGGTGGCTCTGAAGCAAAGCAGGAGCTGCAGATGAGGCAGCAATCCTTCATTTTCTGGAGGCAGGTCTCTGTTCCAACCCCACACTCTAATTCAGCATTTCTAATGTGAGCGAAAGATGATACTAAACCCAGAACACGCTGCACGGGACGGATGGATGCCTGAGTCCATCCATCTGGTTCCCACAATGCAATCACAGATGGAAATGTTGAAACCTCTTGACCACAATGGGTTTCACATCCAGCCATGGAAGGGATTTTAACCTTTTCAGCAGAGTTAATATGAAGAGCAGAATAACAGGTGATGGATGGAGTCAGACACTCCCTCTTCCAGCCTCCTTTCTGTCACCCAGAGTTTGTGCTGCTGCTGCTGCTGGGCAGCGAAGTATATCTGATGAACAGGATCCAGAGACAGATCAGTTAATACATCCCCCATGAGATCAGAGGCGATGAATGCTCGTAATTCAGCGCATGAGCCAGCCACAAACTGCTGAGAGTTAGGGAGAAGCTGCCTTTTGGGCAGTTTACACAATTGTCTTCTCCAGGGTTTCTTCCCACCACCTCCTCTGAAGGATCTGGCCCTGGAGCAAGGGGCTGGGTGACTTTTAGATCTTTTCCTCAGCATCATGAAGATCAGTGGTGCCTTCCTCCCTATGGCCCATGCAGGTCTGTGGTTGTCAGCGCTCACCTGCGCACCTTACCCCACAGCAAATGGCAGAGGCACATCCCACCACAGCAGTACCAACCCCCCTGGCCCCACCCACAGCTCACAAACCCTGCCCACTCCATAGCCCCTGCCCCTTACTGGTTTCTCCTACATCCCTCTGATTCTTGACCCACAAAATGGCCAAAAATATGGCCTGTATCATAGAATCATAGAATATCAGAGTTGGAAGAGATCTCAGGATGTCACCTACTCCAATCCCCTGCTCAAAGCAGGACCAACACCAACTAAATCATCCCAGCCAAGGCTTTGTCAAGCCAGGCCTTAAAAACCTCTAAGGATGGAGATTCCACCACCTCCCAAGGTAATCCATTCCAGTGCTTCACCACCCTTCTAGTGAAATAGTGTTTCCTAATATCCAATCTAGACCTCCCTCACTGCAACTTGAGACCATTGCTCCTTGTTCTGTCATAGCCCAGGGACTCTTTAAGTGGCAGCCACATGCCTTT
>NC_133777.1:44168367-44183300 GCF_003597395.2 Chelonoidis abingdonii | reverse complement strand
GAAGACCCAGGCAAAAAAAGTATTGAGTACTTCAGCTTTTTCCACATCATCTGTCATTATGTTGCCTCCCCCATTCAGTAAGGGTCCCAGACTTTCCCTGACCTTCTTCTTGTTGCTAACATACCTGTAGAAACCCTTCTTGTTACCCTTCACATCCCTTACTAGCTGCAATTCCAATTGTGTCTTGGCCTTCCTGATTACACCCCTGCATGCTCTAGCAATATTTTTATACTCCTTCCTAGTCATCTAGGATTCCTCTGTCCAAATTTCCACTTCTTGTAAGTTTCCTTTTTGAGTTTTATCCCACAATCCTTTTCGACTGCAGAGCATTATGGGGTCTGATGGATTGTGGGGAGATTTGTTAGCCCTTTTGTGAGTCATGAACTAAAAGGCTGAGAACCACTGGGCTGGAGGGCTGAGCTGTGGAGAAAGCTTTTCCCTAAAGATCCCCCCACCCCCTGCTAGGCAGGACTGGAGGGAGTGTGTTTCATGGTGTGCCCAGTAGCCTTTGGCACAGGCTGGTGGGGAATACAATGAGGCTTTTGTTGTCATCTCATTATGAATTTAGCGCTGCTGCAAGGTGCAGTTTGGCCCTGGAGCCAGAAATCTACCCTTCCTCCACCCAGCCCCTCCTGGGTGACCCCGGTAACAGTGCCCAGTGCCTCCTTTCTGACTAGAGGAGCTGCTTTTGTAGGAGAGGCAGATGCAGGAGCTCACAGTGACTCAGCTCAGCACAGCCAGAGTTTGCCTCCCATCTTCCTCAGTCTGTGTCCTCAGGCCACATCCCTGGCCATAACGGAGAGATGAAGTTGGAGGGAGGGGGCAATGTACAGGGATAGGCCAGGGAGGGAGAACACACCTTCTAATAGGATCTGAAAAGAGATGGAGTCAGGGAGGCTGACAATGACTGTTCAGTCCTGGCCCTGCCACCAAAGACTGCTGGTCACTACGGGCCTGAGGCCAGGTTTGCACCCTGGATGGACAGGTGAAAGGCTGCACATCCTGCTGTGCTGAGCCACCAATGTCCCTGGGTGCACTGTGGAGGTGCTGTGTGCAGGGGTTCCACCGTCTCCTCCCCTGTGTACCTCACTGCCCCACCTTGAGATGCAACGCACAGTCAGAGCCACGCTCCGCCTGAGGTGCAGCTGGGTTTGATTTTCCTCAGCTCCAAAACAACAAGGACAATGATCAATTAAGTAATTGATTGGTATCACAGCAGCCCCCATTATTGGAACCCACTGTGCTAGACGCTGCACAAAAAGTGAGACACAGTCCTGCCCTGAGGAGCCTCCAGTCTGAACACTCAAGGCAGACATGGGGTAGGAGGAGACACTGAGGCATCAAGCAGGGAAGTTACTTTACTTTCCCAGGGTCTGTGGCAGAGCCAGGACCAGACCCTGGCTCACCTGACTCCTGTTCATGCCCCTCTCTCACATCAACAAAGGGTTACATTATAAAAAGAGAATTGTTTGAAACAAGATTGATGCTGATTCCTCTGCAGCTCACAATCATTCCATGCCAAAGACTGGAGCTAGGGATCAAATCCTCAACTGGAGTAAATCAGCATAGTCCTATTGACTGATTTACACCTGCTGAGAATCTGGCCTTAGAATTATAAGTGTCCTTGTCACAAAGAGACTCATCTCAAACCCCATTTAGCTACTCTTCTGCCCTTCGGACATTTCCTTTCCCATCACTGCAGTTTCTGTATCCACTCTCCTTTCTTCTCAGCTTCCTCCTCCTGGAATGTCAGCTTCCTGCTCTCCCTCCAATGCCCCTCTCCCCTGCATTCAAATCAATAACAATCTCTTTCTCTGGATGAGAGGGCAGGATCAGGCCTAGGAGGTGCATGGATTCAAATCTGGACTCCGCTGGCTCCATCCTAGGTTAATATACCGCAACCCTGACCTCCAGCAACCCTGCTATTCCAGACCTCGCCTCCCCTTTAATATGATCGAACTTGGAACAGCAATACCCCCTGTTATTCCAGTCCTGGGTCCCCCAACAGCTTTCTCAATATATCTCAGTCCTGTCCTGTATCACTCCCTGCTACTCTCATTCTGTTGATTGAGAATCTCCTACTCATTTCACAAAGGCTACTGCACAGCCATCATCAGATGTCAGATTGCTGCCGACTTGCACTGGATCCAGACACGTGACCTAAAGCCACAGCACATCAAAACCCCTTGCCAGCCCCTCGAGCTATCTAGTCTCTCTGGGAGTATGCACTGCTGAACGCTATAGCGAGCTGCAGATTGAGGGCATTAATAAACAGACAATTATTCCAAATGTGCACAAACAAAGCTGGGATTTTGCAGGAAGCTCCGTGCAGCGAGATGGAGGAGGTCAATGCTGTCTGTGGGATGGAGTGGGAAGGGTTATACAAAGCACACGGTCTTGGGAACCTACCAAATGTTCTACTGCAGAGACAACAGCTGATGAAAGTGCAGAACCCATCAGCCAGAGCGCTTCCACACAGTTGAACTCAGCCGATGAGCCTCACATGAGGCTGGCATGTGATCCTGCCCAGCTGGGTGGAGAAAAGCCTGGAGAGTCACTCACCACCGCTACTCCCTCTCAGGACACATCCCCCAATAGCCTACAGCGAGCACTTGTCCAAGCAATCCCTAAGATTCTCAGGTGCAGAGGGCTCATTATGCTTGTGTCATTTGTGCCCGGCTTAGAGGCTTCCCAACAACACTTTCCCCTGGAATATGCCTGCAGTATTGCAGTGTACAGATAGCTCAGCATAGGCAGCTGCTTCTGGTGGACACAAAATACCCAGTCAAGTTCTTCTGTTGTTTGAAAAAGTGGAAAAGCTTGGGGTGGGTTTGCTGATTATCCTTTTCAAGTGAATGGTCACTGGGACCCAACTGAGCCCTGGAGACCAGACCAGAGCCCTCTGTTTACAAAGCCAAACAGGTGCAGCGTAGACAGCAGTAGTGCCAGCTGTCCCGGACTGTCCGCCAGTCTGCAGAGACTGCCTCTCGGTGGAGGAGCGCAGCTGAGTCCCTGTAGTCCATTCTGTCCATGCGGAAAAGAGGCCCAACTCTGCTGATGGTGTCACCTGTCCACTGGGCAATGGACTGAAGCCTCCAACTCATTTCACCCAAATAGCCATTAGATGGGTACAACTTTCAGTTACTACCAGCCTGTGCTAGATTCAGGGCAGTGACCTTATGAGGGAAAAGCCTGCACCCCATCTGCACTGTCTCTTCCAGACCCTAGCTGTGCAGTAATAACTAGGAAATGCCAGGTAGGCCCAAGCAGAGCAATAGGCGCTTTGGCAATACCTCCGCTGTCATGCTTTTGATTTGTAATTGTAACACACACTGCTGGATAGGGCACTGGCACCAGGGACTGAACCTGGCATTTCTGAATCGAGCCGCATGAGCCCTGTGGCCCGAGCTAAAATGATCCACCTCTGTTAGCCAAAGCTGTAGCTGGCTCATCAGCTGCTATATATGGCCTAGCCACCATTAGTGGGGATCAAAGTGCCAGTCTAAGTGGGTGTGGGTGGCACAGTTACCAGGTGGGTCCTCCCAGGGTTAGACTAAGGGGTCCCAGGTCCAAGTCATGTGCCTCAGCACAAACACCAACCGTGCCTCCTAGGGCATTGGAGTTAAGCCCTGGAACAAGCTCCACACTTAACAATAAATAACACATTTAACTAACCCCGGCAAAGCCAGGAGCAGACCCAGGCTAGGATCTCTAGCAGGGGTTGCACAGCCTCCCGTGCCTCCGGCACAGTCTGCAGCAAAACAGCTCTTTCCCCCACCACACCACACCACAGACATGCACAGGCTCTCTGCCCTGTGCCAATGCACTCCTCCCTCCACGCGGGTTGTCCAACTTATCCATGTGCTCTGCTCTGCTGCTAGCATGTGATATGAGCTCTGAATGGTGTGTCAGTTACCTGATCTCAGCTGTCCTGTCAGCTCCTGGCTCAGAGTTTACAAGAATTCCTTTTGCCAGCAGCTGGCTCTCCTCCCACTAACTTCCTCTCTGCCCTAGTTCTGGGCTCTTGCTTCTTCTTTGTTGCACAATCCAAGGGCAAAGCCACCCCTGCTGCTGGTTTTGGATTCGAAGCCTAACCCCTTCCTAGCAAGGTAATACAAGTGAGGGTATTGGATTTCCAAGCAGCAGCAGCAGCCACCAATGAAATGTAATTCAAGAAAGGGAATAGGAGGGAAAGTGTGAATTAAATATAACCAAGGGGGAGAAAAGAAACAGCAGACCCATAGATACTGACAGCCGAGGGTCTGGAATCAGTGCAGCTGTCAGTAGCAGGACTAGCAGCAACCTAGACAGACCATTTCTGACAGGTCCTTGGGGCCTTGGTGCAGAGAGACAAAGAAGCAGGTGGTGCAGAAGGGACAATGGAGCTGAATGACACTCAGTGGGCAGTGATGGTTGTGTAGTCTTCAGTTTAATTGCTTAGTTCTACAGCTGTGGGTACACGCATTGGACGCTGTGAATTGCATTTCAGCTCAAGGCAAGTATTGCTTTTTCATTATCTCTGAATGGTATCGCCAGGACAACCTTTGCTTAGAAACAGGTATTGGGTGCAGTAGCCTGCAATATGCTGACAGAAGGCAGGAGCTATATGGGCAGAAGAAGAGAGCTGGATAGATCTAGCCAAAATGGCTGCAGGATCAATACATCTTGCTTCCAATAACCTAATACACCCAGTGGGGAGGGAGTTCTTCCTTGATACTTTTAAAAAGAATTTGTAACAGATTCTAGGGCACAGTTTCCAGGTCTGGCCAAGATTTTCAGAAATGACCAGTGACTCAATCTGAGGGCCCCGCTAGAGACACATTAAAGGGGATCTGATCTTCAGAAAGTGCTGAGCTCTCACCTGCTGAAAATT
The DNA here is from genome assembly GCF_003597395.2 of Chelonoidis abingdonii. Classification (NCBI taxonomy): domain Eukaryota; kingdom Metazoa; phylum Chordata; order Testudines; family Testudinidae; genus Chelonoidis; species Chelonoidis abingdonii. The sequence continues at coordinate 44,178,427 of NC_133777.1, read as the reverse complement.
AGGCCCCTTTAAAGTGTGTCAAGTCAGACATCCAAAATTCCTGGTCACTTTCAAAAATCTTGACTTAGGTATTTTGTGCTTGTTAGGGAGAAATGTATCAGCATGAAGCCTCTGCACCACTTACCCCTCCAAACCAGGCTTACGGGGGACTTGAGGTGCACAGGCCTTGTGCGAACTCCCTGCTGAGCAGGGGACTTTACCCCTTCGTGAAAATCATATTAAACAATGAGCATGTCTAGCATGTTTCATCAGTTGATCTCAAAGCACACTACAAAGAAGTCCAGCATTATTATCCCCATTTCACATATGGGAAAACTGAGGCACCAAGTGGGGATGTGCCTTGCGCAAGGTCACCCAGCAGGCCCATGGCACAGCCAGGACTAGAGCTCGGCTCTACTGAATATGAAGCTGACGCTCAGTCCAAGAGGCTACACTGGAGAATCAGACCCTAAATATCCAGAAACTTTGTGCTTCGGAAACTGTCTATGTGGCTCATCTCACTGTCTTTCTTAGTGCTAGGGAACATTTTGTGAGTGCTCTCTGCTTGGTCATAGCCACCTTCAGGTGTGAATTTTCTTGTGCATTTGAATGGAGGGATGTGAGATCAGTTTTTTGCTTCCTTTTCCTCCCGTTGCATTTTTTTAATGCTGAGCTACATTTATTCCTGCTCTTGTTGGAGCATGTTGGCTAATGAAGCCACTGCATTCCTGCCCAGACTAGGCACTTCAGCTCATAGAAATTGCACATGCATATAAATTCTATGGCTGGATTTCATCTGCTCATGAACACACTTTCCAGGACCATCACAGGGTGTGTGCTGGCTTCCACCAGTGCAGAAAACCAGCAGAGGACCTTATTGATAGAAAGTCCACAGAGGAAAGGTAACTGCACCAGGGAGCAGCTGCAGCATCCTCTGGATGCCTACAAGTGGCCAGGGCTGCCCCAGAAAAGGTATTGGCTAGGAAGCAGGCAGTGGTGATAGCATGCAGTGATTCAATGGCTGGGGAAAGATTGGTAAAAAGTGGAGCCCATAGAATGTCTCTGAAGAGCAATGTTATTACTACCATCCTGGATAAAGAATCCCCTGCCAAAAAGCCTATCAGTAATGGGAAGAGAGGGGTCAGATTCCATGGGCTGTTTGCATCCCGCAGCCAGCATCCTCAACACCTACATCCTACTCTCCTCCGGCCTCCAACCCACCACTCCAGATCTCCAGTTCTCCCCCTTCCAAACAATCCTTCCAGGTAGCTCCCCTGCCATCGAGCCCCCCACTTCATTTACCTGCTGGGCCCTAATCCTTAAATCCACCCCTGCTTGGTATACTGCAAAACCCCTCACCCAGAGCAACTGATGGTGGTCCTTCCTCTAGTCAGAGGGAGAGGACTGCCTCTTTCCCTGTTAACCAAGGTAGAAACATCCTCAGGAGCAGACAACAGGTGATTCCACACCTATTTTGACATCAGAAATGGGGAGGTAAACAGACCCAGTTCCTTTGCAATGTCTTGCCACTATACCCATGCGCATGCACCCTATGTGGTGCTCTGTCCCCTCGGGGGCTGTTGGCCCACATACAGAGGTTGATAAGCTCACCCCAGGCTTGACTAACAGAACTGGCCCTTTTTCTTTCAGGCAGCTCCAATCCTGCAGTTGCTGCCCCACCCCAGGGTGTGGTGTTACGCCACAGTCTGCAGAGCTGACTCATTCAGTAACATTTCCCTTCCTCTGGAGGAAGGAGGCTCTAAACTTTCCTTCTGCGGCTAATTTCCCCGTGGCTGCAAACAGCTTTTTCCATTCAGAATAGCCTGTTCCAATAGAGGCCCTTTTGAATCCTCAACGAGTGAAGTTCGTCGCTGTGCAGAAGGTCAGCACAAGGCCTAGGCGCCACCTGGACTAGGCACTGAGATGCTTTCTGCACATTCGTAGACAACAGGCTCTCACATGATGTATGTGATGAGCATCAGTTTGCCCACTGGAGTATTTTATTAGGACAATGTTCATGCTCTCAGTGGTTGTGCTGGTATCATTTTTCAGAAACCGCACATTGTTGTATGGTTTAGTATCATCATTGTCATATTTATTTATGGAGGCTCCTAACAAAATCTACGCAAGAATGGTATATCTCTATTATACAACACGCCGAGGCTGGAAATGTACCTTCCGCTTTATAGAGAGAAGACAAGCTCCCTGCCCAACAGGCTTTCAGTCTAAGGCAAGTACTGCAGGTATGCAGACTGTTGATGATGGACTGAAAAGACTGAACTGTTGTCCTATGTCTTTTCTTTGGGGTGTGCTTTGTCTTATCTGGCCCCTGTTACCAACTGCCTCACAATCTTTAATGTATTTAAATTCACAACCCCCCTGCAAGGTAGGTAAATACTATTACCCCCCAGGCACTGCAAGATTATGTGACTTCAAGGCCACCCCATAAGTCTGTGGTTCCTCCTGGACCTAGCAATTGTTTTAAGCCACGGCCTAACTCTTGCTTCAGCACCTGCCCTCCCAAAGGCAAGGCTGGAAGTCTCCTTCAGTAATGGGACTAACACCTCCTCATTTGAGTTTACCATCCAACAAGGGCATGGCTTCAAACTACAAATCCTAACCCAAAGCTCCCCCAAAGCTTCCACAGTGTGACCCTGACCAAGCAGAGATGACACAGCCCTTTCCCCACCAGTCACAGTTCTGCCACTGAGGGAACAGACAACCTGGCCCTGATCGGAGAAACCTTCTTGCCAAAGCAATTAAAAAATCTTCAGGTCATGAAAGGCTGCACTGTGCTGCCAGTGGGTGTCACCAGGCTGCATCCAACCTGGGAGCACTGCACTGGCTGGAGTGCTGCACCTCCCAAACAGCAGCCCCATCAAATATCACGTTCTCTGTGGTGCAATCAGTGAGGCTTGGACTCCAGCCATCTTCTCTGACTGTTCAACTGTCACAGGCTGTCAGTACAGCACAGCAACCTGTGAGAAAGAAGCAGGGGCAGATGGGTCGACAGTTGATGACAAAAGATGACTCATCTGTCCTTTCAGACGGTTGATGGAGTTGGTCTGCCACTTGCTCAGTGTTCATCCTGTGAGCTATCTGAAACTGTGTGCAAGAAACCATTTGTTTCTTGTAACCAGGAAGATCACTGGACACTACTTCACTCTGTCTCTGCTTTTCATATAGGGCCTATCACAATGACATATAAGGGCTGTGAAAGGCTATGGACATGTGCAATCTTATGGGCAGGGACTTGGCTTATGTTAGTACCTGTCTGGAAAGTGCCGACCACACTACTGGGGTTATAGAAATGAAATGTGATTAACTGCATCAGGACTCACCCCGACCCTACACCTGCAAAACGCAACAGTCTCCTGCATTCCTTACCACCCTCCCATCCCGGGCAATGCTACTGATAATGCGATCTACCATTCCAGAAGACTTTCCCTTACCTCTCCAACATACTGAAAAGCAATGAGTTCCCCACTTTCACCAAACACACACTACAGCACAAAACATTAACTGCAATCTACCATATTCTTGCATCAACAGATCAGCACATCTGACTGTCACAAATTCCATTAATTCAGGAAGTTATTCTGCCCTCACTTTACCGAGGTTGATGTTAAAGTTTTGGTTTAGAGAGTGAGTTTGAGAGCCCTTAATCCTCCCTTTTAGCTTAGCTGACAAAGACTGTTCTTGTAAAAATGCTTAAAATATTGCAGTAGCGGGGGAAGTATTCTGATTGAGTCAGCTGTGCCCGTTGGTTGGCTGTGAGCTCTGGGTGACAGGAGAGTGCCCACAAAGCCGGGGATGGTGCTGTTATCTTTAAGATTAAAGCAGGTACAGGTTTAGTTTATGTCAATATCTGGCAGCAGAGATGAACCCTGCCATCTGTGTAAAATACCCTGTGGGCCCTGTCTGTTGGTGAAGAGCTGGGACCAGAAGGAAGGCTGAGGATGGGTCTAATCAGTGATAAGATGCTAGCATGGGCTACTTTCTAAATCTTCCCCTCCTGTCTCTCTCTTACTCCTCCACTCATCCTCTCCTACTCTGCCATCCAGTGTCTTTTCCCTCTCCAGCCATGGGGATGGATAATTCTCTTGTGGAGCAGAGGCAGGTGGGGACTTCATTCAGAGCATCAATTCTTTTCCTGACAAGTACTGCTGCCGCTCCACCTGCTGCAGGAAAGCTGGGAGACCCAAAAACTCCCCAGCCAGGCCAGGCTCCTCCTGCAGATCCCACTTCACATTCCTCTGCCTGGAGAGTCCTCATTTCGCCAGCCAGGGAAGAGATGGCAGGAGAGCGAGCCCTTAGGGAAAGGCTCCCCCAAGTCAAGGAAAGAGAGAGAACCATAAAAGGGGCCCGTCACTGGCTTTTAACAGAGGAAGAGGGACTGTGCACCTGTGTACTTTAATCCCTGCACATCAAACAATGGTGGAGTAAACTCCCCATAGCAGGAGCACCTTTCTGATCTTCCTTCCTGGTGGTTGGCTCTTGCTCTATAGCACAAGGGTTAACATCTCTTATCCATTTTTATGCTATCTAATGTAACTGCAGATGTTGTCAACATTGTAGTCTGAGGGATACTGGAATGAAAGGGGCAAGGCCACAGAATCTTAAGGATCTAGCCAGACCCTGACTCCCCACCATCCCAATAAAGAAACATTTTGTCTCACTTTTCAGTCTCCCAGCCTCTCACAAACTGCGCCCAGCTGTAACCAACCCAGCTGCTGGGGGAAGGAAAGAATATTAACATAATCATATACATTTCTACATAACAAAACCATATGAATCATATAAATCAAGTTTTCTGATTGCTACCAAGTTCTTGGCTTCCCTGAAATCCTGTAGCAGTGAGTTCCACTGGCTAATTATCCAATACATGAAAAACTATTCCTTTCTATCAGTTTTAAATATGTTGGTATTTCATTAGAGAGCCTTTTCTTCTTGTGTTATGAGGAAGAGGAATTAGAAGCACCCGATTCAAACTTTTGTGTACCATTCATCAGTCTCTACACTTTTGCCAGGTCCCTTTTTGCACCAACAGACTGAGACATAAGCCTTCTGTTCGACATGGAGTGAGGTTCAGGGCTCCTAGTCTCCTAGGGCTTGATTATTTCTGACCAATAAAGAGTTATGGCTTAGGACACAGGGTCCACAGGGACTCACAGTAAAAGGTTTAGATCAAGGCTTTCAAAAATAAGAGCCTAACGTTTCCAAATCCATGTGCAGGTTCCTAAATAAGTGGCCTGATTTTAAAAAGTGCTGAGTGCCTAGCAGCTACCATTGAAATCAATAGCTGCTCAGCATTTTTGAAAATCAGAGCATTTATTTAGCTAACATTAGACTCCTATTTTTTAAAATATCAACGCAAGTCCTCAGTTTATGAACACAACTGGATAACTCCAAGAAAGCAGGAACTAGGAGGCAGTTAAATCACTGGTCTAGGACTGAGGAGATCTGATAACTATTCCTGATTCTGCCAATGGCCCGCTCGGTGATCTTGGGCATGTCACTTAACTGCTCCATGCCTCAATTTCCCCATCTGTAAAATGGAGATAATGATCGTGCCCCCACTTTGTGAAGCATTTTGAGATCTACTGATGTAAGGTGCTATATGATAGCTAGGTAAAATTGTTGATTTAAAAAATAATAATACCTAGAACACTTTTTATCTATTGGTACCATTATCCACATTTTTCAGATGGGGAAACAGAGGAAGGAATTTACCCAAGGTCACCCAGCAAGTGTCGCTTTCATTTGCCTAATGAGAAACCTATGCTGCCCCAGGTGCTTTGTGGTCTAGAATCCCTGAGTTGGGGGGTGACTCATGTCAGGTCTTAACTGGACATATGGGTTTATACTGTGAGAAAAAATAAGCCATCTCTTCTTGCTCTCATAATGTGTCTCACTGTGATATTCAGAGATCCCAGCCCAATGAATATGTGGTGATATGATGAATAGGAGCTGTTTGCTGTAGCAAGAGGGTGTGCTACATTACTCAGCATGGTTTGTGAATTATTTCCAGCTCAGGGAAAAGACAATATGACCTTGAAACCAGAGCAGATGAGTGCTGCTGGGTGCTCCATCACTGCAAACTCATCCTCTGAGTCTGCTGGTCAGAGACACACACATTCTTGCTGATACCAGCCATTATCGGGGCTAGCCTCACACCTGGCAGGACCCCAAGCTCTTAGGACAAGGGGAAATTGGGGGCTTCCCCTGGTAGTCTCAGCAACCCAGAGCCCAATTCCCCACTCTTTAGTCTCTCGGGAACCCTCAAAGGCAGCTCTTGGCCCAGCTTCCTGACTTTTGGAGCCTGCTGTAACCACCTATGGGGAGGGAATCTGACCATGGGGGCCTCAAGCAGTCATTTGTCATGCTTGGGTTTCAGCTTCCTCCCTCCTCCCTTTGTCACTGGATCCATTCTTTAGCTGGCAGCTTCCCAGCTGGGATCTCAATAGTAATTTGGCGCTAACAATAAGCTCTCTGGGAGCCCTTATTAAAAAAGGGGAAGGAAAAATTTGCAACTGGGGAAAAGCAACAATGGGGAACAGAAAGATCTTTGTAAATGGTTTCCAGGCCCCGAGAGAGGGGGAAGGGCAGTCGGTATTCAGGAGAGGCTTCCAGCTCTCATGCAGGACAGCCTGGCCTCTGAGCAGGCACATGGGGGATGGGTAATGGGATGCTGTCCCGTCAGAAGCACTGCAGCATGGGCAATGAGGCCTAGCACCAACACTACGGGGAGCCCAGGCCCTAGTGGAATAGAGAGTCCTACGTGGAGCTCTCTCTTGTCTGGCACACCCCGTGAGAAGAGATGCTGCTCCTGCAGGCGAAGGGAAAGGGAAGGAGGTTGTGGACCATTTATGAGACACTGAGGCTGAACGGGGAGCTAAGGGGCGTGGACCCCCTTTAACAGATGTTACAACATGGGGGGGATGAGGGCTGCAATCCTCTTCAGAGCTCCTGCTGCATGGGGGTTTTAAGCGATGCGGCCCCTTTAAGAGATGGTACGGCTGCAAGGGGGGGAGTAAGGAATGCGGCCCCTTTAATTGCAGCCACCGCTTCCCCTATCACTCGCAGGCCGCGTGCAGAGTGCATTGGACGCCTCCCCATTGGCCGATTATCCACGTGATGTCACACGGTTTTTTCTACCGCAGCTTGTGCGTCCGCTGGTGAAAAGAATCCGTCCGCCCCGCCTCCCCGCGTGATACAGGGGCGGACGGCGGAGGGATCCATAGGGCGGCCGAATTCACCTTGAGGAGCGGCGCGGCGGGATCGCAGAGGAGCTGAAGCTTTCGGTGAGGACGGACGCGGCGAGGAACAGCAGGTAGTCGGGCCGGGGGCGGGGGGGAGGTCAGCGCGGTGCCGCCGCCGCCGCTGCTGCTGCTGCTTCCCCCGCGGCGGAGCGGGTCGTTCGCAGGGAGCCTCCATCCCCCTGCGCTGCCCGCCGGCCCTGTCCGGAGGCGGGGTTCCGGCTGGTGGGCGGCGTGGCCCCTCTACCGAGGCCGAAGGGGCTGCGCTGTGGGTGGGTCGGGGATGCTCTGGAGTGGGGGCGCCGAAGCTCACCCCTCCTCCGCGGAGCGCGCGGCCTCGCGCAGAGCGAGTCTGTGCGTCCGTGGCGCGCGGGGGTACGTGCGTGGTCCGAGCTCCAGCTGCCCCCTCGAGAGCACGTGGGGAGCGGCTGGAGCTTCACAGTGCCCGCTGCAGACCCGTAGCGCCGGCCTGTAGTTACAGACGGGGGCGGAGCTGCAGCCATGTAGCACTGGCCTGTTACAGACGGGGAGTTGGGGGCGCTGCAGCCCCATAGCGCCGGCCTGTTACAGACGGGGGCGGGGGGGCTCCCAGAGGCAGATGAGACCATCTACCTCACTAACATAATAAAGAGCTGCGTTCTGAGGCGGGACAAGCACAACTTCAGTTGTCAGATTCTTGCTTGTACTAATTCTGTAAAATACGACCATAGAAAAATGCAATTTTACTCTTAAAGGCTCTGGTGAATCTCAGTCCTTTTAACCTTCACTGCTTCAGTGTTGCAGGGGAGTCCACCCGGGGTGACAGTAGAGGAGGAAAGGCAGACTAACATTTGGTGGAAAGTGAAGCAATTAAGTACCTTTCAAACCGTTTTAACTCAAAAGTTTAAACCTTGTTCTTCCTCTGTCCCTTCATCCTGTGTTTGCGATGTCCTTATCCTACAGTGAGCTCTTAAACTAGATTAGGTCTCCCTAGGTCAGCGTTTGAATGGCTCTTGTAGCATTGGGTAGCCTTGTGAGACAGGGATCATGTTGCATTGCATATCAAGCCTGGTCAAATGTGATCTGATTACCAATAGAAAAGGCTCTTTCAGCTACTGCAGTCCTGTAATGATCTATATTTTGGATCTGATGCCATTTTGTGTGATTGCAAGGGAGGATCTCTGTAAAACGTACTGCTATTAAGTTAAAACCGTGAGGCCAGTGTAAGAGGGTGATTGAATTCATCATTAGAGATGCTAGATCAGTAGTTCTCAAACTTTTGTACTGGTAATCCCTTTCACATAGCAAGCCTCTGAGTGTGATTCCCCCCTCATAAATTAAAAACACTTAATATATTTAACACCATTATAAATTCTGGAGGCAAAGTGGGGTTTGGGGTGGAAGCTGACAGCTTGTGAACCCCCCATGTAATAACCTTGTGACCTCCAGAGAGGTCCTGACCCCCAGTTTGAGAACCCCCGTGCTAGATTTTTATCCCAGCTTTCCCTTGCACAGGCAGGACTGAAACACAAATGCTCCATGATGATATCGTGAGACTGTATGTGTGAAACAAAACTGGTCCTCCCTCCCAGCATATCTCTTAGGCATACTATTGTAAAAATGGCAAAGATTAATCCTCGCTACCCCAGTGGGTTTATTGGCCCAAACTAACTGATGATAAACTGCTTTGTAGGCAAACTTGATGGGTCAGGTTGCTGCAGCACCATGCAGGGAGACCTGGGTATCTGCTGGGATTGTTCAATGGTGTGAAGGGGGTAGGAGTGCAGGTATTGCTGCTGGCACAACCCCTTGTGGCTGGCCGTGACACTGCAGCTTCAGAGGTGGTGATCTAATGTGCTGCAACATAGTGCTGCAGTATTACAGCTGATGCACACTGCAGGAAAAGAAATGTGGAAGAGTTGTTGTAACCCTGGTCAAATAATCATTCCTAAATGGTTGCCCTGGCATGAACCTCCACTTTTCATCTTAATATCTGTTTTTTTGGGGACTGGGTGATGTGTAAAAGTAAACTGAGCATGCAAGTATCCCTCAAAAGAGGGAATTAAATAACTCCAGCTAATGGTATTCTTTAAACAGGATTCCAGTGTTTGGTAAATTTGAAACTATTACTCTATTGATGGATGATGAACTTTGTCGTTTACTGTGCCTCTAAGGTAGAATTAGCTAGAATAGTGTACTATGCCCTGCCTTATTCTGTACTTCCTGCTTTGTTTCAGATTAATACCAGACACCTCTGGAAAACAATTCTTGGTTTGGTTCAGATACATGTGTTCATATACTACTGTTAGAGCCATGTCTTCAGATAGAAATGTGTACTTTTAACTGAAGATAGCAGTAACCATGCTTCTTAATTACCCTTGCATTTAAGGGGAGATCAGTGCCATATCAACCCAGTTTGATTACTCAAGTAACTCTGAGCTACTAAAAGGGGGAAGTGATTAAGCAAATTACACTTATTTTTGACTGCAGCTGCATGCTGTAGGATTTGCAGAAAGAAGCTTGGATTCAGAGTTGCAAGGTATTTTAGTTTAGTGTTTCCTGGGGTACAGAGGGTCAATCAGACTGTGGGAGTAAGGGTTGAATCGAACAGAAAAGAGAATATTTGCCACCTCCCACACCACGAGAGCTGGTAGTATCCTAAATGATGCTAACTTCGATCAGTATATGGCTCAGACTTGTTAATAACTTAGGCCATGTCTCCACTGCGGGATAATATCGAATTAGCTAAAATCGGTTTTATAAAACTGATATTATAAATTCGATTTCATGCGGCCACACTAGGCACAGTAATTCGGCGTTGTGCGTCCATGGTCCGAGGCTAA